>NC_056737.1:1863527117-1863589617 GCF_019279795.1 Protopterus annectens
GGGATGGATGGAAAGTGTATGAAGTCATCCAGCTTGCTGCACATTGCTTCCAAGAAGTTTGCCAGTATACAACTAACAGCTGTCTGTGATATTCTCGCATCATCCCCATGTCTCTCTGGAATGTCCCACATGTAAGTGCACCCAGGCTGAGACACATTTTGGTTTCAATGGGGTTGAAATTTCCTCACAGGGTCTGTACAGATATGTTTGTTGCACACATACTGCAGACAGCCTCCAACAGCTGTCTGTCTAGCCTGTATTTGCTGGTCTGACAACTGGTTTAGTTGCAGCCTTGCTCTGACTCTAGCTGGCTGCCTTGTAGGGCACACGATTACAGCCTCTTTTATGGCTTGTATTATTGCAGTCTTTTGCAGTTCATTAACAGCAGGTTGCATTTTTTTCTATTTTTTTTATGTTTTGCTATGGATTTCACCATAATCTCTAATATTCGCTTGAATTACTTGGGGTCCTTAAAGCATACGCTGAGTATTTCAGAAATGGAGTTGACATGGCCGTTGTCATATTTAAATTGCAATGTGTTTTAGAATCAGACAGGTGTGTGTGGGATCCCTAATTATCCTGTATTGAATACTTATGTTCTCAGGCTGCCTTCAGAGTGTCTTCTGAAATCGCGTCTGCAGTAGGTGCACTGAAGTCTTCCTTCAGTGTGCTGCACTATCCAAAAATAGCTTCCGTGAACTTTATAGAATACAGCCCCTGATGTCATAGAAAAATCCTAGAGTGAGTGGTAGAGACCCATTGCACTGGTCACTCTGATCAGTCTATAAGCTTTTGCAACATCTTCAGAAATTTAAATAACAAATCAAAATTTGATTAATATCCCACATCCTGAATGGATTAACTAATTGAAAAATTGTCTTCCAGTTTCAACCTAACCAAAGGCTATTAGCAAATACCACAAGCCATAGAAGCTAAGACAAAAAAATACATTTTCACACCAGATAGACTTCCATTATAGTGTACTGATGTCTGGTCTCCATGGAGCACCTGTACCACAATAGAGGCTGGTGGACAAAATGTTTAGACCCTACATCAGAAATGCAGCAGCTTTTCTTGATAAAGTAGTCATATTTTCAGAAGACAGAGAAAGCCGTCATCTTCAATTATTTGTGTCAAGCCAGATTAACTAATAACTCAGCTGAGTTCAAGTTAGTCATTTCAGAAGCTTGTTATTTGAGCTATATCATAAGCTGAATGATAGTGAAGCCACCAATTAAGAAAACTGTGATTTTCCAAACTGGACAATTCCAACCACTAAGAAATTAGTTAAGCATTTTTAGGCCTAATCAGCTATTATCATAATTTTATTCCTAATTTTCTTACCATTGCTTGCCCCTGGACTGACTCCTTTAAAAGTTAAATGGGTTGTTGAAGATGAACAAGCCAATAAGTAACTGAACAATATGTTATGTTTCAAGCCAGTAATAATAGCTCCAGAGTTGTGCAAAAAGTTCTTAATTTACCAATACATCTGAAGTAGGTACTACTGCAGTCTTGTCAGTAAGATAAAAGACTATTTGCTGGAAACAGGATTTTTACTAATTAATTACCACACCACCGTTTAATGACTCTACCAGCAAAACGATTGTGACCCATAGTTGTCGAAATGAGTTCTGATTCTCCAGTCAAACAATTTCTGGATTCAGAATCCTCCAGGACACTTTAATGTAGATGGGCTGATCCATGCTTATATCTTGCCTGAGAATGCTTCTGTGCAAGGGGTATTATGTAGGATAGTGACTAGTGCCCGGCTGGACAGTGCATGGCTGTCCGCAGGGCTGCATCTGCTATGGATGCCTTTAACATAGAGTATTTTATTAGAGACAAATTTATTTATTTATTGACACTTTATTACCGAGAATGTCCAACTGGGTAGATGACACAAGGAAAATATGATACAGGAAGCCAGTAAACTAAGTCAATAGCAATAAAAAAAAAATAGTAAAATCCAAAAAGCACTCAGAAATGCCAGTAAAAACTTTTAATCTTACAAAGCTTTTGTGATTTCTCCCTTCATCAGTGTTAAAAAAAAAAAATAAAACATTCCCAAAAAGATCATTTGCTTAAATACCAATTTCAAATTTCATCACAAAACACAGCCTATAATCAGAACACAGAGTTAATTAAGTTTAGTAAAACATTTTAAAATATTCACTAAATAATTAGTAAAGTTCAACATTAGAAAACCACATCACCCGATATTCTCAGGCAATACTAGAGCCTTGTGGTACATTGGTTTTGACTGGGAGGTATGGAGAGAGGGGTGAAGTGACATTAGACTGACTAATACCTATTGAACAGGTAGCTTTTGAACAATAGAATGGTGAGCTGAGATAGACCTAAAGAAGAAATGAAGAGCAGGCAAGCAAACCCCAAAATAGGCAAGACTATGCAGCAGCCAGTAAAGAACAGGATGTATAATAGCCTATACCTATGAAGAGTTTTCCTAAAATCTGAAGTCTGAATTGTGTCACTAAAGGTAGAATAAGGAAAAAGCTGTTGGGAAACAAGTAATTGTGTCACTGAAGGTAGAATAAGGAAGAAGCTGATGGGAAACAAATGGAACTCACTCCTCTTTTTGCGATACAATCTGTTGAAAATAGTGGTGATTGTAAGTACTGTTTTGCTTTGCTAAAATGTATGAAGGAATATTGGAACTGTAAGAAGAATTCTGGAAAGACTATTGTGAATGAATTGGATTTTTCTTCTCTTCTTTCCATATTCAACAAAGTAATTTTCCTTTGTTGTAAATAACTAACATCTAAAACTTGAGAATGCAATTGCCATAGACTTGTTTTATTCTTCTCAACATCACAACATGCTACAAAATAAATACACATTAATAAACATACTTGCAAACAGATCTCTGGCTATTGTATTTCTATATGTTATCCCCCAAAATTTCAGTCCTGTCCTTTCTTTTGAAACCATATGAAGAGACAGTGGTTGTATTTTAAATTCTGACCTAAATGTGTCTGCAGTCCCTGAAGGTAATTTCGCAGTCACTGCATAACATTGCCCTTTAAGGAAGAATTGAATGCTTCCTCTCCTCCTGTCAGTGAAAGGTCATAAAAAGATTATGCTAAAAAATTCTCGAGCAGCTGTACTAAAATGTGAAAAAGGTATAAGTAAAACCTGACATTTATCAATGCATTCTTTTAACTTACAATATTATTTTTAAGTTACTGTCAAACTTCTGACCCTGTATCTGCAACATAGCCATATCTGCAGTCTGCTGGGAATGAAATGGAAACCATAAGTGCCATGCTTCACATTAGTTAAAATGTGTTTTCATAACGATTATGTGGAAATAAGTTTCACCTATCATTAATGTTTTGTATATAAGTTTCCTTCACTTATAATATTATATGCGGAAAGCTGAAATATATGTACATCCATATAATAAACATAACTACTATGGATAATTATGATATTATTTTAAAATATAGCCATGACTGACTAGCTGTTTTGTCTACAGTAGATTTTTAATGCAACTGTTTTCTGCACTACCTTACTAATATCAAAAGCATTATTCTGAACATTATTTCCAAAATGTGTTCTTTGTCCTCTATCTAAATATGCCTTGCCAAATTTATTAATAGTGGCATATCTAATTTCTGCGATATTCCCTCTGTTTGATGAAAACTATTTTGTGCAATACTTTTGATCTGGTGGGAAATTCACAAAAGCAACTTCACTGAAGTACAGAATAAAGCAAAACGTTATTAGCTTTGCTTTTTTGTGTGCAGCCCTGTTATTGCTTATTTAAGTAAAAGGACAGTGGGAGATTACTTTGCCACCTTCCTTCTGCTTCTAACATTCAAAGAATATGTGTTGAAAATGTCAGCATGGTCTTTCATTTTATAAAGCAAATCTATAGTGCAATTAGGAGTTATATATGCTGTGCATTTATACCTTTGTACCTGAGTTTTGGGTGTAGAAGATCATACAGATCTACCTGTCCGTGAAATAAATGTATAATACATAATAATAATAATAAAAAAAATCATAGGTTGAATAACTAAATTCTCATTGTTTTTTCTTTAATATTTAATGAAAAGTCTGATACCTGTATTTTTTTTTTGTTTTTTCTATATGCCCTGCAATATAAAATATGCCATACAGTTGCTTTTCTAACCAGAGCTGTAGTTGGAAACTTTTATTTTATACTCAGAATTTGTATTACTGCATGTACCCCTTCCACTTAATATTTGCAAAAAATGTGCAAATCTTTCTAAATTTTGCCTGTAGTCAATTAAGAAATGTCCACATGATTTTACAGCTAAAACGTCTGCTTTTTAGAAGAATATTGCAACACATAGATTATTGTATATAGATGTGTGTTGTATTCATTAGCTTAAATAGTTCTGAATGTTTGGGACTGATTGGTCTATAAGACTGTAAAGAGACTGTCATGATTATGTTTTCAGAAGAGTGCAAATGGTGTGCTTTGCTACAATCTTGTTTGCTAAAGTACTTCCTTCTTTGTATTTCCATTTCTTGCCTAACTTCTAAAACCCTGCACATCAATATAACAGTAATACAATTTAATAAAACATAACAACAATTTATTAAAAAAGGCAAACTAACAAAGAGTTAGGCAGCTCAGTGTTCCATTAAGGACCCATCTTTTTCCATCAGTTTTGCATGGTCCAGATGATTTCTTATTTCCCTGCTGTAATGAGACTTTGCTGCCACTCTGACATTTGTTTATTTTACATAGTCAACAATCAATGGCTAGAGAAGGCAGTCCTTCGTTTCACTTCCCAGGGTGATTCAGTCTGATTGACCAAGCTGTATGGTTTCTGCTGTATACTCTGTTTATGCATTATGGATCACTATGGAAGTATAGAAAATCTGTAGCCAAAATATTCTAAACCGGCTTATTTTGACAGGAAATATGTAAACCGGTACAAGATGCTAAACCAAGATAGTCTGACTATTTTTCCCAATATTGCAACATTTTTATAGGTTCATAGGTTTTTACTAGGCTAATTACCACAAAGGCATTTTAAAGCCTAGCCATGCATCTGAAATCTCTGACAAGTTCTGGTACCCTTGATAAGTGTAAGCAGGGGCCTGGGAGATGAAACATTTACAAGCAGGAGTCTAGGACAGGAACCATTTATAGGCTGCTAAAGTCCATTAGAGACATAGGTGCTAAACCATGGATGAATTTTTTCTGTTTCCTATCCAATTGTCCAAGTTACACTTGAATTGGGTTAGGGAGGAACTCTGCTTCATATGGATGGGGACCCTGTTCCAAAGAAAAAGTTGCCTCTGAAATACATACCTGTCTCTCCAACAGGTTCTATGTCAAAGGCAAGGTATAAATATTTAGAATGGGTAATTCTGGTAATGTTTGTTTTGTGGATATGCAGGATGTCCCCTCAACAGCCTGTAGGAGACAGAATACAGTGATAGGACCTTGAGGTGGTCTGCACTGGACATGTTACTTACAACCTGTATTCTTTTAGTGAGGAACCTCTCTGGAATTCCCATTGTTAGATGTGCCTGGTTATGTACACAACAAAGGGGTTATTGTACTCAATGATAGGTCTGAAGAATGCCAGATACAGTTGAAAAATTACTTTCTTGGACTTTCTTGGACCTGGATGCCATACCTTTGTTTATAAGCTGCATGACATAGAAGGATTTCCACACTGCTGTAGACACATGATGGTCAAAGGCTCGTCCAGTTGTTGGGTATGACTAGTTAGGTAAATAGCAAAGTGGGCATTGTACTCAATGATAGGGCTAATGAATGCCAAATACAGTGGAAGAATGACTTCCTTGGACCTAGATGCTATACCCTTGTTTATAAGTTGCACAACATACAATGATTTCCTCACTACTCTAGACACATGATAGTCAAAGGCTTGATTACTGTCTATGTATGTCCCCAAGTCCTCGACTACTGGGTCAGCTCTTAGGGTTGTGTTGTCAAATGATAGTTACCAGGGGTCAATGACTTCTCAAAGGATTCTATTATGCATTCTTAGGATTTCATTTTAGTCCATGGCTCTGACACCAGCTGTTTGTCTGTGTCCGCCCTTTCTGCTCAACATTTGTGTTAGTGGGGGATTCTAGAACTGCTCCTAATTTGCAATCATCTGAAAATTTAGTCAGCCAGAGGCCATTGACATTGGTCTTGACTTCAGAGAAGTAAAGGCCAAAAAGGAGCAATCCCAGGATTAATATCCTAAGGACTCTGCTTGTGACTGGTGTCTTTGTAGAGGAGGAGTCCTCAGTTCTAACTCTTTTGGTCCTGTCTGAGATTCAGCTATCTGCTAGGTGACATAAGGTTTTTTACCTAACTTCTTGTGTTTGTCAGGAATGCCTGAGTTGGGTATTGTGTCAAATGCCTTGGCCAGGACAATGTAGGCAGTGCGAAACATTTTGAGCTCATTCATTGCTTTGTTGATCTTCTCAAAGAAGTCCACCAGGCTGAGTATGCATGACCTGCCCTTAACAAAACCAGACTGGTTTGTATCCAGTATTGATCATTTCCATGATAATTTTAAATTGCATATAAGACTTGTGAAACTTATGGGTCTGTAGTTTTCAGAGTCTGTATATGGCCCACCTCTGTGCAGAGAAATGACTGTTGTTGTTCTCCATTTGTGAGGCATGAAGCCTGTTTGGAGGCTACAGTTAAATAGCAGTTCAAGAGGTCCTGATAGCTCATGTTTCATGCTATTTAGAAGGCATTCTGGGATACGGTCTGGGCCCATTTTTACATGGATTTTGATCTTAGAGAGGGCATTAGGGACCTGCACCCTATTGATAGTGGGGGGAGTTATATTTGATGGTTTTCCTGAGGGAAGTTTAAGGGGGAGAGAGGGGTAAAGTTGAAGCTGAATTTGTTGGCCATTAGGTTTGCTACATCTTCTGGCTCTGTATAGGTAGTGCCATTAAAAATAAGTTCTGTACACAACTGTGTATTGCCTTTGAGGTTGTGGACATAGCTAAATAATTCCTTGTGATTCTCCTTAGCCTGGGAGGCCACATTTACCTCATATTTGGCTTTGGTAGACCTCATTTGTTCTCTACATCTCAACTGTACAGATTTTCCCAAAAAGTCCAGATTTTTCCCTCATATTTTTGGCCTGTTACTCATAAAATTGTGGTTTTCTGACAAATTATTGCCAAATCATTGACTACTGAAGTTAGAAAATAATGACAGACATTTGAGATTCAGATTGATATTCTTCAGAAAATCCATGCTAATGTAAATGGGCTCTGAGTTGTTTGTTTAGTTTGATAAGAATGCTTTTATCCTCCTGGGTGCTGTACCTCCTAATTTTTGCTATGATTTCCTTCCTTCTGTTATACTGCCTGTTGATGTTGTGATTCCATGAGGGTGGCTTATTTTTTGGATTTGCTCTGTACTTCTTCCTGGAGGGTGCAACTGCCTCTGTGCTTGTAACATACTTGTGTATTGCTTTTGTGAACACTTCTGTTTAGGTAGCCATGTTATCAAGGTTTATGGGGGCTTGAAAGTTTGTCAGACATGACCTTACCAAAGAAGACATTATGCTAGAGGGTGTGCAGCACACTCCCTTATAGTGAGGACCAGATACAGTATGTTTACACCCCTGGTTGGTGTGCTGACAATCTGGCCCACAGAGTTTGTGTTTTAAATTTCAGAATTCTCTGTGGCTGTACATTTGGTGTGGCATATGATTCCCATTTAATAGTGGGGTAGTTAAAGTCACCCATAAATATGGTATTAGGCTGGATGGTTAGTGTTTCTATTAAGTTTAAATACATGTTATGGGTTTCCTGGGTTATAGAGGGGGACCTATAGTCAGCAAGGAAAGTGGTGTGGGATTTTGCCCATGGTGACTTGAATGTGGTGAAGCTCAAGTGCATTGTCCTGTCTGACCAGCCTTGAGGTATATTTATTTTTTTATGTAAATTAAGACAGCTCCAACTTTAGTCCCTGTCTGTGTAGTAGCTGGTCTAAACGTGTGGAAAGCATTACACCTTTCCACTGCTGGTGTGCTCTCCATGGCTCTAAACCAGTGACTGCACAAGTGCTAACATTCTCTGGAGTGAGTCCAGCTTGTAGGGTGTGGAGTTCTTTCTTTAAACTCCCTGCACTGAGCAGTAAAACCTTTAGACATTCTTAGTTTTGATTTGCTATGTAGCAAGTACTTTCAGTTTGGCCAATGTTTTATTTAGTATTTGAAAGCCTAGAGGTGAGAGGTGCAGACCACCCCTGGCAAAGCAGTGTAGTCTGTTTACAATCTCCTTTAATTTGTATAGACCTGCTTAGAATGACTCCAGAAACTAATTCAATTATTAAAGCCATTCATCTTCTATTCCTATTGTAGCATCATCCTTGGAGAAGGTAGAATGCTGCTCAATGCTAGGTTCATACCAGACTGAGACACATATTCCAAAAGCTCCATGATGTTTGTCTTCATATAGCCTAGGGAGGTAAGTCTCAGGTCATTTACACCCACATGGACTATAACTGAGTCATTAATGGTACTTGTGGTCTAATGACCTGAGTGTGTGCATAATGTGGTGGATCCTGGCCTCTGAAAAGCAACTGATTGTAACTTTCTCCTTAGTCAACCAGCTTGGAGGAGCATCAATGTGTCTCACAATGGAGTCTCCAATGATCAGAATGTTGGAATGTGTGGTAGCTTGCCTTACAGGCTTAGATGTAGAGGCTCCATGAGATGTGGCTGTAGGTATTGATATGTGTTTTGAAAGAGTGCATTCTAAGCTGGTGAGGGTCATTGTTGAGTGTACTTCATCTAGGAGGTCTTTGGGGTTTAGGAAGGTTACATTTAAATGCCTCAACATACGGGGGTCTATGAGTCTGCTTTAAACTGTGTGTGATTGGTGCAATGAATGCACTACTGACAACCTGATTGACATTAGGAGTGCTTTTATGTGAGAGCTTTGCCACCAGTGACATTATTTAAATGCATCTCTCACATACCACATCAGTTTGTTTGAGAATTAACTGGTTGTCAGTAAACATGAGGCAATTTCTACATTGATTCAGGATGCCCATATCCAAAATGCTGGTAATGGAGATAGTGGTAAAGATCATATCCTTGGCAACAGATCATTGTTTTTATTGATTAGACAGTTAGAGTGAGAATATAAAGTAATGGTAGGAGTATCTGTTTTGCAACTCTGGGGGCAGTGCTTGTCATTGCAGACTAGTTGCCTTGCATGCAACTAGGTATTGGTGAAATTTCAAGCATGCTTTTATATGAAAAATGTCAGATCAAGGTGTCTGTGTCTATACAGGGCACTGCCAAACACTTGAGAGGAAACTAATTTGTAGATCCTGATAATTTATGGATGACGTATTCAGGAAGCTATTCTGAAGTTAGGTTGACAGCAGCAAAACAAGCAGTACTTAATGAAAAGAAAGAATTAACTTTGTCAAGAATGATGAAAAGAGGAGATTCACCTCAATGGCTGCTGACTGCTTACTATCAGTGCTGGTCTCACCAGAGCTTCATGCTGCTGGGATACAATGCTCCTTTGCTTATTCCCACCAAAAGCAAAACAGTAGGCTTGCTGTAACCTTTTTCTAGTAGATGCCTTGAATATCAACCAGACTAATCAGGAAGACCAAACACAGACACTCACTGCCCAATCAGAAGCAGCCAGGAATTAACACACTCTGCTCCTCCTCTTACCAGGAGTAAAATATAAGCATAAATTCCAAGATGGCATGTATGACACTGTTATTTGGCTTTCCAGTAATCAGCAGTCTCCAGGAAATAATGTACCTATGTTCCTGCTCTCACCAGGACCAAATAAGAAGCACTAATTCCAAGATAACAACTGAGATACAGAGTGTGGCTCTGCAATAATTGGTGGTCTTCGAGTCGATGTTGCAGATTTTAAAGGTAAGATGGAAAAATTGGTTAATATCTTAAGAGTCGCAGTTTGCACTAAGTAGTTAGATATGAAAAATGGAGTAACTTAAGCTTTAGTTATCTAAGTGGAGTGCCACTGATTTTAAACGAGCAAGATAGAGTTGAATTGGGGTGGGCACTTTGTAATCTGACAGTATGGAATAATGTGAGATAGTAAAAAAATTTAAATAGTTGAAGGGGATTGATTTCATAAAAGGATGATTTTGTGCTTGCTCACAATAGTCACTGAATGAGGAAAGGGAAGGAAATATGTGGTCAATTTAACAAAAGGGACAGGCAAATAGAAAGAGTGTTTAGAAACAACAGTACCAGGGAGCGAGGGTGGTTGAAAACTTAATTTCTATGTGACTCATGAGACACAGCTGTGGTCTCTTTACTAGTTTAAATATGCAATTAAAGCAGAATACAAGCACAGTGTAAAGAAACAAATCACAATATACAAAACAGAAGAAGGCAATGAAGCAATACAAAATAGGAAAAAGCAATCTAACCTTTGCCTCACAGCAAGCTGCTGCAGATCTAAGTGATCTTTTCCATTAAAGCCTTAAAAATTATATTTTCCCCTTAAATAGAAAGTTTAGTTCCTAGCTCCACCATCACTTCATAGGGGATTAACCTTAATTGATCTGCACTAATTTCTGTATGACTCTCAAGAGACACAGCTGTGGTCTCTTTCCTACTTTAAATACACATTTAAAAGCAGAGTACAACTTAAATGAAGTATAAAAAAAAATCAATCACAATATACAAAATAAATGGAAGAAATGAAGCAATACAAAATGCAATAAAGCAAAAACAAGCTAACCTTTCCTTCCCAGGAAGCTGTGCCAGAGTCTGAGCGAGCTTTTCCAGTAAAGCCTTTAAAGTTATTTGACACTAACTTCTATGGAAGGAATATCGGACATTGTATACTGAATAGAGGTAATATGACTAGGTTGCTGCTTGAATCTAGAATCAGCAACAACATAAAGCACTTTGTAGAATTAGTCAGACTAAATACTTTGATACGTTGTCATAAAAAGATAAAGCCCTAAATAAGCTTCAATTGACACAGGTTAGAATAATGGGTCAAGCACTGGAGAAGCTGGCTGGAGGCATACAGAAATGATGAGATAAAGCCTGCTTGTCAGTGTCTGGGGTAGGGTTATCGGGTCCATACCAATAAGTGCAGCCTTTGTAGTAAAATTTATAGTGGAGACCAGAAGTGCTCCAGTTTTAAGCAACAAGGCTTTGTGGTGGGAGAGTGCCAAAAATGGACGTCCACTGCATGCCATCCCTTCAGATATTGTTGATGTGCACAGTGGGGAGCTTTCAGGGTCTGAGAGAAAAATAATCAATTCTGAGCAAGATTTCACCAGCTCTACCACACGCCAACCTTCACATAAAAACGTGTACTACTGAGAGGTACACAATGGCAGTAGCGATTAAAGATACCATCAGATGGGCAGCATGGTGGCTTCATTATTCAGAACAGTGTTTGTGTGTGTGTGTGTGTGTGTGTGTGTGTGTGTGTGTGTGTGTGTGTGTGTGTGTGTGTGTGTGTGTGTGTGTGTGTGTGTCTGCATAATGTACATAAATTAAATCAATGGCTGGTTTTACCAATGTGAAAATGAATAGCTGTGGCCAAAATAAAAGAAAATTAGAGGGTATTTTAATGAACTCAGCTGTTGAACACAAATAAAAGTACAAAGCTTCTGGTTCTAATTTTCCTTAGCCAAATGCCTTCCAGGTCTCCTTCTATGACAGTCCTTGAAAACTGTCTCTTCTCTTGAGGTGCTCCTCACACACCCACTCCTCTTCTCCTTGTTGGTAATGGTCTCAACATTTCTACACTCCGCTGGTTCTTCTCTGATTTCTTGCTTTGGCTATGCAGCTCATTCATTTATGTACCTTTACTGCCACCTGTGTTTATTTTATAGCAATACTCAGGTTCTCCTTTATAAGGATATCTTTTATACATGAATAGTCAATACAAACAACATTTAAACAAACCATATGGAAACATAAATTCAGACACCATATTAGTCAAAACCATACCTCTGTGTTACATCCCACCTATACCCCAGCTTGTAATCATCAATTTCCGGCCATTTGGATAGTTTGGTTTTCCCTGACAGATCACCCACACTGGGCTAGTTGGATTTATGATGTACTTTAAACTTGAAGGGCTGTAATGACAGAAATCTTCTGCACAGCTTCAGGTTTCCCCTTCTTTTTCCTTTTCCTGGTACAGTCACTGTAGGGGAGCCTTATCAGTGATGGGGATCATCTCCTTACATATTGGGTAGTACTTTAAAGACCCAAGTACTCACTTAATAGTAAAGCACTTACAATCAGTGGCAGAATATGTGGCCTCTGCTCTGGTCAACCTTCTTAAGTAACAAACATGATGCTCCTTTCCATCTAACCTGTGGGACGGGTCTATATCAGAAGACCAAAGATGCATTCTTTCGAATGCGTCTTGTTCAAACTTAAAAGGCTGAAAATGCAAAATATCGAAGCGGCTGTTAAGTGAATTCTTTCCCCCCACTTAATGTAATGTTTGAAATTGTTTTATTTATTTATTTATTTATTGTTTTATTTATTTATTTTTTTTTGTTGCAACAGTGATTTTGTTTTCCTTGGAATAAAAATCACTGTTCTGACACTTCGACATTGTAAGCTTTCACTTACATAGGGTCGATTAATCACTATTCACTTTTTTAAGTGTTCAGCGACCTAATATAGACCCTATGGGACAATACTGTGCCAAAAATCATGTTATATGCTTCTGCGCATATCATGAAATTTTAGTAAAATAAGTGGATGTCAGAATAAGTTCAGAACATAAGTTTTCTTTTTTTCATTTGCTAGAAAGCAGTCTCTCCCTCCACTATCCATTTTTATTTCAAGAAAATCTTACCCGTGCCCAAGTTGGTCAGGGGGCATTCAATTCTACAAAATGTGACTGAAATGTTCTGCCATGCTTTTCTAGACTCCAAATGCCCTTAGCCTACTTCTTGGTCTGAGATACTTGTCAGCTCTTTACTGTTTTTATCTTCTTTTAGGGTCTGATAATGCCTTTCCATATCACATAACCTAGGTACCTTACATATGTTGATGCCAATTTTTCTTTTAAGGGCATTCACATTAAGTCTTGCTTTACAGGGTTTAAGACAACCTGTACTTTGGGTAGGTGTGAATACTAGTCTTCAGAATGTATGATTATAATGCCTAAATATGCAGTGGCATGGGGGCATGAGTTTGAAGAAACTTCCACATTAACAATTGAAAGGTAGCTGGAGCACCATGAAGGCCAAATGTCAGTGGCTTCTACTGAAAATGGATACCAGGGTGGAAGAAGCATTTTTCTCCTTAGCTTTTTCAGTCTGGATAATCTGCCAGTAACGTCTCATTTAATCCAAGTTAATTATGAAAATCTCTTCTCACTTGCAGTTCAAATAATTTGTCTATCATAGGCATCAGATGACTATGAAATGTAGAAATGCAATTTGTTTTATTACTGTGACTGCTGAACCTAATGTTTGGAACCAAAACTATAGGTATATTTTATTTGCTGGTAGACTCTTCAATGACTTATAGTTAGAACATATTTTTAATCTCCCCTTAAACTACTTACATTTGTAATTCAGGGCTCCTTTAGGCTTCTATTTAACCTTCTCCAATGAGTTATTTTTCGTAAGCTATTTAATGAGCTTATTCTTCATCTGTAGTGTTTTATAATGCTTTATAAATACATCATACTCACTGTGAATTCTATCAAGTTTATACTAGCACAGATGCGCAGTAGTGTATGGTATTATTTCTTTGCTATGGGCCTAGGTTATGGCTGAATGTTGTAGTCTTGACTGTCCAGGTAAACAAATAAACAATACCCAACTACAAACATATGTACACACATACATGCATACAAACATATATGCATATGTATAATAAAATAGGTTAGTCTTGATGAGCAGTTTGGAGAATGTTTCTTTTTCAGTAAGAGGAAATCTTGTAGTAAAACATATTACAGCTATGAGTACCTCTCTCGAGAGCTTCAACATGTTCAAATGATATGTTTTTTCAGGACTTGTCTATATTTAGTTTTTCTATTACTTCAAAGGGTAGCTGTCACTTTGTTAAAAACTCATTCTCTAAGGCTAGAACTGATACTAATACTTCATCCCCAGTCCAGATGTCTGTTTCCCTTGCATTCCAGTTAGATATATCCTTTTAGGCAACCTGTGCCCTTTACATATTCTGTAAAGCTATGGACATCACTATGTTTAAGCTGTCATTTGTAGTACAGTAATGGTATAATAACATTTTAAATGTGGTCTTTTCCTTTTCCTGTCTCCTTTAGTAATATCTTACAACACTCTTTTGGATTTTCCTAACCCTGCCCCTGTCCTTTACCCCAGTCCTATATATTACCTTATCAATAGCCTTTTCAATAACAATATTACTACACAAGACACTTGGGCACACATTACACACACAGTTAATCTACATACAACACTGAAAATATCCTATTGCCTAGAATTACTTTAACCCTATCCGACAAAAACTGACACACTCATTGTCACTCAAACGCAAAAAAAAAAATTGTATATATGACAAAGTGGTACAGTAGATAGTATTGTTGCCTCATAAGAAGAGGTTCCCCTAGTTTGATACTCAGCTGGGGTGCCTTCTGTGTGGAGTCTGCATTTCCTCCTTGTATTTGCATGGGTTTCCTCTCACATTCCAAAGACATGCAGTGGGTGGATTGGGCACTCTAAACTGGCAGTGTGCATGCAAGTGTGTGGTGTGGAGGGATTACTGTGGCAAGGCTATCCACCTAGCAGTGAAAACCATGTTTCTAGATGACTGTCATTGTTGAAGTGACACCCCAACCCCAGGTGCAAAAAAAGGGGTTGAGAATGCATGGTTAGTTGACGGTTTTGGCATTAACAGCCACACATTCACTTACCATAACTGAAAACACATGCCCAAAGCACACCCAACTGTCAAAATTCCAGTGTTCGATAAACTCAGCGCTCAATAACAAGTGCCATTGATTTAAAAAAAAAAGCATCAGTACATTTTGTCAGCAAAGGCAGCAGTTGACAAAGTAAACTGCTGTGATATATATATATATATATATATATATATATATATATATATATATATATATATATATAAATATATATAAAATACATTATATATATATATATGTAAAATGCATTTTATGTCTATATGCATTTCTCAATCTCTCTCTCTCTCTCTAGCCACAAATATATATATATATATATATATATATATATATATATATATATATATGTGTGTGTGTGTGTGTGTGTGTGTGTGAATGTGTGTGTGTTCATAACATGAAAGAGAATTGTCAGAAAAGAAGACAGACAAGTGGTTTATAAAAAAAATGTTGATAATGAAATTGTAAGTTGAAACGAATAACAAAAATATGAGAGTGAGAGTGAAGAAAGAAAGAGAGTTGTTTAGATTAAGAAATAAGTTTAAGCACAACATACTTTAATGTTTGATAGGCTATCAGAAGAGTATACTAAAATATCAGAAAGCAAGCACAATTTATTCTCCTGATTTGGCCAGTTAAAAATGATTATGCTCTGAAGCTATTAGAAAAATGATGCTGTTGTATAACGGAAGATTCATACATAAGAACATAAGTATAATAAGTTTGTTATAGGAAGTTTCTTACAAGTGAATTTAATTGTTATTGTGAAGAAAATGAAAACACTGTCATCTGCATTAGCATGTCTGGCAGGAGATTTATGTATATTCTCAGATTAACTTGTGTTGTATGTCAGCATGCCTAACTGTGAAGATGTAAATACATTTTTAAAATGTTGAGTATTTCCCTGTTTAAACAGAATGTTTAAAGCATATGTCAGTGTGCATGTTTGACAGGGACATTCTAAAGTATTGTAGAGAATCAGTTGAACAGTAGGTGGTGTCATTAGAATGTTCCTGGTAGCTAGGTGATTATTTGAGTAGCTGATAGACAGGAAAAATAACTTTTTCAAACAGCTTTTGTTTTTAAAATAAGACAGTTGAGTCTCTAAAGCTGTACAGTTAGTCAAGTACTGAGCAGTTTGTGAACAGCAGCAGTTTGTGAAGAGTTGCAGTCAGTTACAGTGCTGTGCAGTCAGTGGATACCCAGGAAAAAGATAACTCACCAAAAACTGTAAGCCTGCCTTTGTCTTGCTGTTATGTGTTAGATTAGATCAGGGACAGTATTCTCTAGTTAGATTAGGAAAGTTTAGTTATTTAGACAGAGGTTATCTAGAACTATGGACTTATATACTACTGTTTAATTTTACATTTCTGGTGATTGATTTCTGGTGTTTATTGAAAGTTATTGATCATTTTACTTATTATTAAATTATTTTAATTACCTTACATTGTGGCTGGAAATCAGTGTGTTCTTTAGAGATTAGAGAGTGCTTATACCTGTTTGATACTCCCTAGGTCCCTTTGAAGGATTGGCTGCTCTGGTCATAGCTATCATTTATTTTGCTATTTAATTTCTGAATTGGACACCCCTTTAAAGGGCATGAAGACACTCTGATTGGTGGAAGCATTACTGTATTATTTTGGGGAAGGAACATAGCTGGAAGCCTGTGTCAAGCTTTCCCAGAAGTGTTTGGATATTTGAAATTTAAATTGACTTTGAGTGTGAGTGCATCAGAGCTCTTAAACTGGGACACTTTGCTCTGATGTGTATAATACGAAAATACATTTGGGGTGGACAGAGGTATACAGTCCAGTCCCAGATTATTGAGCATTGGAGTCAGTAGTGAAGATTGAAGCACCTTAGTTACTATCCCAGGATAGTAAGGGACATTGCATTAATTGTTGGCAGTCTGGTGAGATATAGCTGGACGTCACATTTATTGGTGATAGTAGTGTGGGATTTTTAACTGGATTCCAGTAGCCTGTGGGTAATTGTCATTAAGGTATCACAAACCACGAGGTAGAAAAACGAAAACTGTTTAATACATAAATAACTAAGCACTTTCACCTTAGTGTTTCAACAGGCTTCTTCAGAGCCATTTACATTGTGTTAAAATCAAACTTAAATATCCCAAACTGAGAATAAGGCAACCAATCAAATTTAACTTGTTCAGTGAATTCACGAAAGTGGTTAGTTGTTTATGTATTAAACAGTTTTTGTTTTTCTACCTCGCGGTTTGTGATATTTTTTATTTTTTATTGGTTCAGTGTTTTGTTTGCCTGTTGGCAGTTCTGTGTCTTTTTAAGTTGTCATTAAGGTGTTCAGTCTTGACAGCCACAAGGTAAACATTCAGAATTTCAATCCAACACAGTTTTATTTGTTTTTATTTATTTTATTTGTTAGATAGTCAGGGATAGCAGGCAAGGATGTCATAAGAAGAGTTTAGCAAGCTGACAAAGATCCAGTTGGCTAAGGAATGTGAAGCTAGAATTTCTGCCTTGGTTGCAGCCACAGCTGAGACCAGCCATTCATAGGATATCCAGTTTGGTGATTGTGATGTGCAGTCTGCAAAGATGGGATAGTTCACATTTTCTTTACAGGACCTGAGAATCTGTCTGGAGTTAGAGAAACTGCACCTGCAGGTCAAACTTCTAGATACTGAGAAGAAACTGTGTCTGGAAGCCCAATGACAGGAGGCCGAGGAGCAAATGTGACATCTAGATGCTGAGGAGAAACAGTGGCAACATGAACTGGAGGTAAGACATTTAGAAGATGAGGAAAATGAAACACAGTGCCATCATGAATTGGAGGTTCTTGCCCTTCTAGAGGGTCATGGAGGTAATAGAGGAAGGCTATAACCAGACCCCAGAATCTGTAAAGGTCAGTAAACTTTTTCCTTAGTACAGGGATGAGGATGACTTTGATAGTTTTATTCATACATTTGAGAGAGTGTGTAGACAATATGATGTTGATCGTGATCTCTTGGTCTGGCTCCTGACTCCCTTACTTCATGGTAAAGCTGTTCAGGCCATGTCAAAATTGTCTGATGTAGATTGTTTGAATTATGTTAAAGTTATGAACCATCTTCTATTTTGTTTTAAACTAACACCTGAAGCTTATAGAAAAAAAGTTTCATGAACATAGACACAAGGCAGATGAAACTACATGATTATATTGTTGACTTAAATACTTACTTTCACAGATGGGTGAGTGGGTGTCAGGTCATCAATTTTGAGGGACTGGCAGACCTTTTAATGCGGGAACAAGCCCTCAGTACTTTGCCTGATGACATGAGAGTATGGTTAGATGAGCATGAGTGCAACTCTACAGAGGAGTTGTGGAGAAAAGGGATCTCTATTTGGCAAGCAGAGCACCACTGCATAGGACAAGGGATACCCAGTGCTGTACATGGAAATAAGGGAACCCATGGGGGCAGTCTAAGCCATTCTAACACAGTACATGAGAAATGGGGGAAACTACTAATGCAAGTGCACAGTTAGGGATTAGTTGCTTCAAGTGTAACTAGAGGGGACACACAGCAGTCAAATGTCCATTGAGAACAGATGAGAAACAGAAGGTGAGAGAGCCAGCAAGTGGTGATGACAAACTGAAAGTGGTAAGTTGTTTAGAAACAACTGGGGTGCCTAATTATCACCAAAATTTATATACTATCTTAGTAGATGGTAAACAGGTAATTGCTTAGAGGGACACAGCTTCTGATATAACCATTGTGAGGCCTGCAGTACTTGCTTGGGTAGTCCACTCTCAGTCAGAGAGGTGAGAGGGACCGCGTTCCATATACTTTTGGAGAGGGTTCATCTTGACTGGGAGGGTGGAAGAGGAGCCAAGCACATAGGTGTGCTTGAGGATATTCCTGCAGATGCTCTGATAGGGAAATGCCTTTGATGATGCAGTACCTTGTGTACATGCAGTGACATGCAGTCATACTTGGAGCAAACCATGTAGGTCTGGTAATCTGGGGGAGACCCATAAAGATCTCATACCTGAAGCTGGGGCTGGCATGGTGGCTGTTTCAGAGAAGGTACTGTCTGGTAGCAGTAAGTCTGAATGTCAGCCACAGCACTAGTGGGTACTAATGTTCACTTGGACATAATGACTATGAAGATGGAGGTGAGTGATGGTACCCAGGCTGACAGCATGATGCAGCTGTCAGAAGTGACTAGGCTTCCTGTGGAAGGAGAGCTTGTGTTTGAGA
The DNA here is from genome assembly GCF_019279795.1 of Protopterus annectens. Taxonomy (NCBI): domain Eukaryota; kingdom Metazoa; phylum Chordata; order Ceratodontiformes; family Protopteridae; genus Protopterus; species Protopterus annectens. Next base: position 1,863,546,226 of record NC_056737.1, read on the forward strand.
ATATTCCTGCAGATGTCCTGATATGGAATAACAGTGATTATGCAGTGCCTTATGTGCATGCAGTGACACATAGGCTGGGAGACACACATGTAGGTTCAGTAGTCTAGGAGAGAAACAGACTGGTCTAACACCTGAAGCTGGAACTAGTATGGTAGCTGTTTCAGAGAAGGAACTATCCTGTAGCAGTAAGTCTGAAAATGAGCCACAGCTGCTGGGAGGTACTAATGTTCCCTTGGACACAGTGACTGCAGACATGAGGGTGAGTGATAGTACTCACAGTAACAGTGAGGTACAGCTATCAGAAGATACTAGACTTCCTGTGGAAGGGTAACTTGGGAGAATTGCAAACGTACAGTTGAGACAGGCTGAGCTTACAAACCAAAAAGCCTCATGGAGTAAAAAGGATTAGGATCTGGTATCTGATCATAACCATTATTTATGTGTTATTGAAATGAGGCAAGAAGTTCACCTCGCCAACTTTGCTATTTCTTGAATCTATGCTCAAACAAAAAAACAACCTGTTTTTGATCAGAAACTAGGCCATAGTCAACTATGATGCTATAATCAGATAATAACTATATATGTTCAGCAATATGGTACCTACGGTCTGTGATTGTATCATGGCTATCTACAGGAGAGTACCATATATGAGTCAGTATTACAATTCCTGCAATAAACCCAAAGCATATGGACTTATGGAAAAGAAATGTGATGGTCCCAGCAAATTCAGATGTAAAAAAAGAGATGAGCTTAAACAGTAATATGCTATCAGTGTATGTGTTTTTAAATACTTTATGTCATACAGCAGCTCCAAACTTGTGTAAGGGGCTTGGGTTAAACACAGAGCCACAAAAACACACTACTATCAAAGAACAGGTCAATAATGCTTTAGCTGTAGACCAAAAGCTGTAGAACTCAATAGATGACTAAAAATAGCCTCCCAAAAGTACTTAGATATTTCTCAAAATTGCTACAGAAATTCTTGCTTTCTTTATCTGTTTATTTATTTGTTTATGGGATAGTAGAACAATGACCAAAACTTGCCAAGCAGACACAGTTTGGGTGAAAAAAAGAAGCGTTTTACAGTTATTAAAACAAGAATGATAATACCAATACAGGGAACACAAGAAAGGTTAAATTTGATTAACGTTGTAATGTCAAGATATTTACATTGCCACTTCATATGAACAAGTACATACGAGACAGCTAGACATATTCCAAGTTAATAAAACACTGTAGAATAGATGTTGAAAAGATTGTTTTATCTGCTGGTTGTGCAGACTGCCATGAACCCATGTATCCAGGCAGTACACCAAGTGAAGATGGCTGTGATGCTCACCACTCCCAGTTTCTGTGTGATGTACCAGGAGAATGCTGGTACAAAGAACGATTCGACTATGCACTGCCCATCATAGTTGTTAGATAAAAGTGCACATCTCATTCTGCTCTTCATTCATACTGGTACAGGATGTAACCTTATTTATTTATTTCTGTTTGTTTTCTAGGGTAGAGCACCGATCTCCATGCACATTTTTTTCAGACTCAGCTCAAGAGCAACGTCTGGTTAAGTGACTTGTTTAAAGTCGCAAAGTTAGACAATGGAAGATGAGGGAAACCTTATTGATTCATAGATATCGGGCACAAAATGAAGCACACATTTCCTCTGAATATGAAGGCATCATCTGTACTGCTGTCTGGGGACTTCCAAATATATAACCCTTGCCACTCTTTTTTTTTTTTTTTTTTTGGGGGGGTGAAAAAGGTGACAGCCCTGAATTAGCATAAGAAACCATAAGTACTGCTTGCAGCCTCAGCAACTGTGAGGACTGCCAGACTAACTACTAATTAATTCTGAAATTAATAAAACTTCAATACAGCATACACCAAGACCAGCAATGTCTGCATAAGACACAAATGATCAGGATGGGAGAGCAATTAGACATGAGGATCATTCACCAGACAGCTAAATGACAGAATATTGACTGACTACTGAAAAGAGAAAGAGGACAGAGAAGGGAAGGAAGGATGAAGAGGGACAAGAGAGACAAAAAGAATGAATGAAGAAGAGGAGAAGAGCATTTTCTTATTTTTGAAGTCGGTTGTTTGTTACTTGACGCCGTATAGTAACAAAGAATTTTTGTATAGAGTCATTCCAGTTATCTAATATTGAATATATCCTTGACAGGTATATGTTTATGATGAAAATCAGAAAAAAAATCAGTAAATATAAGAGAAGAGAAGCAAGTCAAAATCTGAGGTCAGAAATCATAGTAATATACCCAAATTATTGCAGTTTGAAGTTTTGACCAGAACCTTGGAAATGTATCCTAATGGCCTGCTGTAGAGGAATATAACTAGGTGACTGATCATGAATAGTTTATTATATATTCTTGAAATACAGATATCAGGAAATGTACCTTGCAACTGAAGCATCCATTTCAAGAACATACAAAGAACTGCTTATGATCAGATGGTAAGTCTTGTGGCAAAACCTTGTGGAAGATGATAGGAGGGTAGCAAGGAACCTTAAGTGAACATGAATTCCACTATCATGCATTCTGAGTCTTAGTATAATATTAAACCAGACTATAAGTAGTATTTATGCATTCAAAAATGCTTGTCAGTGGTTCAGCAGACAGCACACCCACCTTTGGTGTAAAAGGCTGTGGATTATATTCTCACTCCAAGTAGATTGATTGCTGGCACTGCAGTGCAGTAAGGGGGAAGGAGGTGCTGCACTCTAAGTATGCCATTCTTTTGAAAAGATGATAAACTGAGGCACCATCTGATGTTTGTAATTTAAGTGAATGTAAAAGATCCCACAGCACCTATTGGCAAGAGTAGTTTTTTATTAACATCAGTTTTATATATATATCTATATATATATATATATATATATATATATATATATATATATATATATATATATATATATTTATATATCTATATATAGGTTCATAGGTTCATACTAGGCTATCTGCCCTAGGGCATTTATAAGCCTAGCCAGAGTATGTTTGGCTTTCGCCACCCATTTTAAATTAATTTTGCTATGCCCTTTTTCGAGGTTAGTATACTGTGTCTCTGTCTAACAGTGACACAGAAGTGATACCCGGGGTAAACCTATGATCTCCCATCCACTCATCAAGATTCCTAACCTGGACTGGGATTTTATTCCAGAGTGAAGGGAGCCTCTGGGTTATGAATCTGTCCCTCCAGCATGTCCTATTTATTTCAGTGCTGAGGTTCAAGTCTCTTGAGCGCGTAGCTCGATGGGATTTGGATTTTCTGAGGTGCAGCATGTCCATTAATTCCGGGTTGGACATGGCTTTATACATCAGACACATATCGCCTCTGAGCAGGCGGTATGCCACTGAATAGAGCTGGAGTTTCTTTAACCGGGCAGCATATGGCATCTGTTTGAGCCCTTTGATCCTCTTGGTGAGGTACTTTTGGTGTCTTTCCAGTTGCTGCAGGTGTCTGGTAAGGTACATCCCAAAAGGGGCATTGTACTCAATTATGGGCCTGATGAGGGATGAGTAAAGAGGCACGATGACCTCCCCTGATCTAGATGTGAATCCCTTCATGATTAGGTGGGCTATATAAAATGTTTTTCTAACCACTTTGGCCACGTGGTTGTCAAATGAGAGATTGCTATCAACTTGGGTCCCCAGGTCCCTAATTACTTCTTCTGTACTTAACGGATTACCACCTATGTGGTAATTTGTGGGCACTTTGTTTTGCCAAAGGGATAACTATACACTTTTGGCATTTAGCTTGAGGCCATGGCTCTGGCACCAGTTGTCTGTTTCTATGAGGCCCTTTTGGAGGATGCTTGTGTCGGCTGGAGAGTCAATTATGGCGCCCAGTTTGCAGTCATCTGCGAACTTGGTCAGCCACAGTCCTTCCATGTTGGCCTGTACCTCTGAGAAATATATACCGAACAAGAGAGGTCCCAGGACTGAGCCTTGTGGGATGCCACTTGTAACTGGTTTGGAGTCTGACATGGCTCCAGCAATTCTAACCATGTGGGTTCTGTCCTTGAGCCAGTTTGCAACCCATCTAGTGATATAGGGGTTTATATCTAAGCTGGTGAGCTTATCTATAATGCCCGAATGGGGTATTGTATCGAAGGCTTTTGCGAGGTCCAGGTAGACTGTGTGGACCACCTTCCCCTCGTCAATGGCCTTGGTGACTGTTTCAAAGAAATCAACCAGGTTTAAGTGGCAGGATCTGCCCTTAACAAAGCCGAACTGGGTAGGATCCAGTGTCTGTAAGTCCTCAATATCTGTATTTATGAGGTCCATGATGATGCTTTCCATAGCTTTGCAGACCAAGCTAGTCAGACTTATGGGGCGATAGTTTCCAGGATCCATTGAGGCACCACCTTTGTGGAGAGGGACCACTATTGCTGTACGCCACTCTTTGGGTACATATCCTGTAGTAAGGCTGAGATTGAACAGTAGTTTTATGTTTGGGTTTAGCTCTTCTTGGAGTTCATGTAGGACGCAGCCCGGCACACCATCTGGTCCCATTGATGCTGTGTTTTTTGCTTTGGAGAGGGCAGCTCTTACCTGAGCATCTGAGATGTCAGGGGGGCAGCACTCTGCTGGGATAGATATTTGCCCTTTTGGTGGGGGGGGGAGAAGTTTGCGCTGAACCTGTCAGCTAGGATGTTGGCAATGTCTGTGGGTTCAGTGTATTTTTTGTCATTTTGGACTAATTCTGAGCATATCTGCGAATTCCCACCCAGGTTCCTAACATAACTAAAGAAAGCCTTGTGATTATCCTTAGTGTCCTGTGCAATTTTTCTCTCGAAGCTGGCCTTAGACGATTTTATGAGTGCCCATAGTTTTTTGCTAATACTGATCAGAGATGCCTTCCCTTTTTGGGATTTTGCTCTATCATGTAGTAGCTTACTCCTTCTATTGCATAGTTTGTTTATGGCTGGGGTCCACCAGACAAGATGTCTGCTTTGGTGGATTGGGTCTTGGTTTTATTTGGGATTGCATGATCCATGCATTCCTGAAGGTGTTCATAGAATGCGTTTATAAATGATTCTGCGGTCTGGGCCGTATTTTCCACAGGCCCAGGGGCTTTGAAGGATTCCACCTTGGTTTTGAGGAGTGTGAAATTTGCTTTAGAGAAGTTTTTCACTGTGGTTTTCAGGGCAGGGGGTGGAGTCGGGATGTGACTATCCAGTGAGATTAGTTTATGGTCTGATCTTACCAGTGAGGGATACACTTCTGGTCTGGAGCATAGAGTCCCTATGTTGGTGATGATCAGGTCCAGTATGTTTTCCCCTCTTGTGGGAGTGGTAATAAGTTGTTCCATAGCATTTGAGTTTATAAATTCTAGGAACCTTTGGGCTAGGGTGTTGGAGCTAGAGTAATGCTCCCAGTCTTTGTTTGGGTAGTTGAAGTCACCCAATATAATGGTGTTTGGAGAGACCTTCATATTTTGCAGTGTTCTCAGGAAGGCCGAGTGGGATTCCTGGGTTTGGGAGGGTGGTCTATAGCAGGCTATAAACTGGAAGGCAGTTTTACCCACTGTTAGTTGCACATGGATAGTCTCTGATGCTTCATGCTGTGCCACCAACCTGGAGGTGTGGGTATCTTTGACAAATATTGATACTCCCCCTCCTTTTGTGGTTTGGTCCAAGTTTTGGGGCTGAAAAGCATGGTATGAGGTATAACCTGGTAGTGCTGGGGTGCTCTCGGGAGCCTTGAACCAGGTTTCTGTTACTGCACAGATATCGATGTTCTCCATGCTAAGGAGAGTTTCGAGTGCATGCATCTTGAGGTTTAGACTTCTGGCGTTGAGTAGCATTACTCTTAGTTTCTTATCCCTTGTGATACCTATGGAGGTGGGTTTGTCTTTTGAGCCTTGCCTAAAAAAGGCACTATGGGGGTAGCAAGAGCCTTTGCCAATATCCGAAAGCCCAGGGGTGACAGGTGCAAGCCGTCCCTAGCAAAGCATCGTGGATTGTCGAGCATGTCATGCCAGGCTGAAAGGCATTGGATCTCCTTTGAATAACACCAATACTTAAGCCAATTGTTGAAATTGATCATCTTGTCTTCATATTGTGGCATAAGTCTTGGTGAGGATAAGATGCTACTCAAGGTCAGGGTCATACCGGCCTGGGCTACATGCTCAGAGAGCTCCTCTATGTCTCTTTTCATGTAGTCCAGGGAGTTTCGTCTCAGGTCATTCACACCAGCATGAACAATGACTGAGTCATATTTGTACTTGCCTTGGAGTGACCTGAGTGCTTGTGTTATGTGGTGGATCTTAGCGCCTGACAGGCAACTCACCGTGACCTTCTCCTTGTTCAGCCTGGTGAGCGGGATGTCAGTGTGCCTGACGATAGAGTCACCTATTACAAGTGTATCAGGTGTGTTGTTTAGCCTTAAGGGCTGTGACTGTTCGGCACACTGGCTTTGTGAGCTATGTGTTGCACGTGTTTTGTTTTGGGGTAGCGGTTGCTTGGTTGTCTGCTTTGGAGGTCTCTGCTGCTTAGGCAGATTTTTATTTAGAGCCTCCGAGTATGTTTTTGTGTGTTTATGTGTTTGGTTTGCTGTCATGGCAGGTCTATGTGAGACTGGAATTGTAGTGAGTGTAGTTTCCTTCTCCTCCTGACTGGTTTCGCCAGTACTGAGTTGAGAGAGCTTAGCCTCCAGTATGGCTATATGGTTGCATCTCTCACATGTGTTGGAATTTGTTGGGAGGAGGAGAGGGTTGTCTGTGTACATGAGGCAGTTGTAACATTGCCTCAAGATTCCCAGATTCACCAGCTGGACCAGAGAGGAGATTGACAACTGACCTTAGGACATGCTAGAATAGTATTGGGAATTCCTTTATAATTGAAAAAAAAGGGCCAGTGGGGAATGAGGTACTCAAGGGGAGTTTGTGAGGGTGTAGTGCTTTTAATATTTTAGTGCTGAATTATATAATTGCTTTAGTGAGCAAGTGCCAGATAACTTAAATGCAATGTGTTACAGGTAACTTAAATGCAAAAACAACAAACAGTAACTTTCTTTCAAGTGAAACAAGGAAATAAGTACAGTAAGCAATGCAGATATCACTAGGGATCCACAGAAGCGCTGAAAAGCCATGTTTTAGGTGGAATTAGCGTTTCAGGGAAATAACAAGCAAACAAACAACAAGCATACAAATAAAGCTAGATTCAGCAGGCCTGGATCTAGTCTATGCTACAGCAAACAAGGTGTACCAATTTCAGAAAGATACAGTTCAAATATGCAGGCACTATAAGCCTTTAACCAGAAATTCCCAGCTCAGAAGGGCAGAGTCCAGCCTCTCCTCCCACAAGAGTGCAGACCACGTACCTTCTTAATGTAAAATAACTGGCCTGAAGCCCAAGTGCTTAAACCAGAACTAATACACTTTTAGAATAACAAACGCTGAGCCCTCAATCAGCAGTTCACAACTTAGAGGTATGTAAGCTACCTGTCCTGCCACCACAGTGCAGGCCACAAACCTTCCTAATGTAAAACAACTGGTCTGAAGCCCAAATACTTAATCCAAAAGACTTAGAAAGATAGCTACACTTTAATCAAGTTACTACCAAGCAGTAATAAATACAATTGAATTCTTTAAAGAATGCCTGGATTAGTGCTCAAGTTATACAAACAAAGCTAGATTCAGCAGGCCTGGATCTAGTCTATGCTACAGCAAACAAGGTGTACCAATTTCAGTAAGAAGCAGTTCAAATATGCAGGCACTATAAGCCTTTAACCAGAAATTCCCAGCTCAGAAGGGCAGTGTCCAGCCTCTCCTCCCACAAGAGTGCAGACCACAAACCCTTTTAATGTAAAATAACTGGCCTGAAGCCCAAGTGCTTAAACCAGAATTAATACACTTTTAGAATAACAGACACTGAGCTCTTAATCAGCAGTTCCCAACTTAGAAGGATGTAAGCTACCTGTTCTGCCACTACAGTGCAGACCACAAACCTTCTTAATGTAAAACAACTGGCCTGAAGCCCAAGTGCTTAAACCAGAATTAATACACTTTTAGAATAACAGACACTGAGCCCTCAGTCAGCAGTTCCCAACTTAGAAGGATGTAAGCTACCTGTCCTGCCACCACAGTGCAGGCCACAAACCTTCCTAATGTAAAACAACTGGTCTGAAGCCCAAGTGCTTACTTAATCCAAAAGACTTAGAATGATAGCTACACTTTAATCAAGTTACTACCAAGCAGTAATAAATACAATTGAATACTTTAAAGAATGCCTGGATTAGTGCTCAAGTTATACAAACAAAGCTAGATTCAGCAGGCCTGGATCTAGACTATGCTACAGCAAACAAGGTGTAGCAATTTCAGTAAGAAGCAGTTTAGATATGCAGGCACTATAAGCCTTTAACCAGAAATTCCCAGCTAGAAGGGCAGAGTCCAGCCTCTCCTCCCACAAGAGTGCAGACCACGAACCCTTTTAATGTAAAATAACTGGCCTGAAGCCCAAGTGCTTAAAACAGAATTAATACACTTTTAGAATAACAGACACTGAGCCCTCAATCAGCAGTTCCCAACTTAGAAGGATGTAAGCTACCTGTCACACACACACATACACACACACACACACACACACACACACACACACACACACACACACACACACACACAATACTTACATACATATTTACATTATTTACATTTTTTTACAATTACTTACACTTTTAACAATGTCATATAAAATTATATTAACAAACCCTTCCCCCCACCTTTTCTTCCACAAGCAAAAGCGTATCTTCTTCACAATTCACAAATCATTCTTTTTTAATCTTTTCAATCTTATTCACTTTTAATTTCCATAATATAATTTTATTTTGATATTCCTTTATATCTTCATACCTAACATTTTAAGTCTTTTCCTTATTTCTATTCTTTCCTAGAAAAAATACACTTATAGTATAAAATATGCTCTGTTAAATTCCTACCTTTTATTCAAATAACATTTCAAAGCTCTATATAGATTCAGTGATGCTGCATAGTCAACTTGGTTTATTAAAACTAATCCTCCTAGTTCTTCCTTCATATAGAAAACTCCCCCTTGACAAGATTCACCCCGGGATTCATGAAGCTCGGTGCAAGGCCGGCATTAGGCTTGCGCCGACCGTGCAGTGTGAAGATGGCGCAGTAGTGTCAAATGCATATTAATGAAGGCACGCTGCCGCCACAGCCACGTGCATAGGAAAGGAGCGCAAGTGCATAGGGCGTGTTGAAGTGCCGCACAGAGGCGTGGAAATGTCAGCTGTCGACGTGCAACCTAAAATGCTTGCATATAACAATTTGCATGGAATAGTAATCACATCTGTCAGTGTCCGTGGATACTGAAATGTATGCAACACATGCAAGACAGTTTCTGCTAACACAAAATGAAGAAGCAAACACAAATGCACGGTAGGGAATAACGGGTCCCTATCCCGTAAACAAATGACATTGAAAATCGTGTGCCCGTAGTCCAACGCAGTGTAGATAGTTATACCAAGTGGAAGTGAAATGCATCATATGTTAGCGTGCCGCCAATAGGTACGTCCAGCCCAATGGTCAGGGTCACCAGCTGACCCATATTGTGAGGGAGGGTACACAGCTGGGCAGATGTGTCCATAACAAAAAACACGATAAATGTAAATATCTAGCGACCGTATGGCCGAATTATATCCCACAATGCATGTAATAGTCACATACAATAGGTATGTCCGTATTTCACATACCAAATGTGACAGGAAATAGAATAAGCATGTAAACGAAACAGAAGGAGCATATAAACTGCTACAACAATAAGGCAACATGTAGGCTGAAAGGAACAGTATTATCCGTAGTGTTGACTGTGGGTACGTGTTGTCCAGGTGGCATCATACCAATGATTAGAACAGTCGACCAAAATCCGTACATCAGTGGTCCAAGCCGAACTTGTCAGGATGTGTCACAGTTGAACGGGTATTACCCGGGTATACCAACCATGTCATGAAAGTTAATATGGGTGTGTATCTATGTGCATGAGGTATAGAATGTGGAAAGTCATACATGGCAGGGTAGTCCACACAACCATACAGGTACCTGACATATGTAGGGTATGCAATGTGTTACCTTGACCATGTCATGGGCCATCAACCAAGGCAGTGATGGATGGAGTGTCAGGAATATGTGTGTGTGGGGGTGGGGGTGGGTAATGGTATAATCCTCCAAGGCGACACTGTGTCGTATGCAGAATAGGTGAACCAGAGGTGTATGAGGGAGCAGCGGGTGAAGCAGAAAGAAACACAAAAACATGTATACACATCTGCAATACAACCAGACAGGCCATACTGTAGAACACAATCCCACAAACATATGAATATTAAAATGTGTGATACAAATGTACAGACATGTCACTGGTACATACCCATAGATTGGTCCTGATGGAACTGGCCATATCAAATGCAATACACCTGGATGCATAATGGACTACCCCAGCATCCCCTCCACAGCACACAACCCGCCCCCATACCTGAACGTCCACCAAATCCAGCCATACTTGGCCTACTAGTTTGGTGCAGCCACATCTACACATAGTGACCACTACGCATATGTAGTAGGTAGTGTCACCCTAGGCAGTTTCAGGATTGCAAACTATGTATCCCTTGCATGTAAAACCCCCAGCACATTTGCATAATGCCAGAAGAATGTTCTTTATTGGTCTTGTTTTGGTCTTGTTAAATTTTTGGGATATCCCTCATGGGATAAGTAACCTGTGTAAACATTAGAATGGGTATGAAGACATGATTTCCAGTCCTGTAGATATCTGGATACAAGTTGGAATGTGCATTAGTGGTGCACGAGACTGTCCAGCCCTAGATGGTCATGCAGAACCTACTACCCAGGATCAAACACCTGCCCATGACGCATGTGTCCCAACATGAATAAGTGAGAGAATATATTGCACACATTCGCATAGTGGCACATGGTATATGGGTGATGAAGGCACTGACGTAAACAGGATACCCCCTGATCCACTGTGTGAGGGACAAGTAATGTGTGTGTAGGTGTGACCTGACCAACAATGATAGAATGCCAAATGTCCTGTGATTGTAGGAAATAACTATGTACCATACTACATGTAACAGTTGCTTAAAGCGGTCACGTCAGGATAGAATAAATGTAATTCATACAAGAAACAGACAAACAACAAAAGTGCCAAAGGTATAGGCTCACAGCTAGGAAACAAATGAATGTTCTAAACCTGCACTGACCATGGCTATGTGTTGGCCCAAACAATCTGGTGTCCCCAGTAGGGTTATCATCTGTCCCACTTTGCGAGGGACAGTCCCTCTGTGGACAGTTGTGTCCTGACAAAATATATTAAAAATGGCAAATGTCCTGAGATTGTAGGACATAATTATGTCCCATATGTTATGTAATAGTTGCATAAAATAATTATTTCTGTATCTAAAATACCTAAATTTTACAAGAAACAGAATAAGCAACTAAACCGCTACAACAATAGGCTTTTATGTAGGCAAATAAGTAAAGTTCCATCCTTTGTACTGACCGTGGGTATGTGTTGGCCTGCAAAATCTGATGTGTGTGTTCCGAAAATGTCCCATCTTGGCCATTTGAAACGGTGTCAACCCTAGTCCCCAGAATACATCCCAACCTGTACATATGATGATGTCAACACTACCAATGGTCAGAGCATTTGCACAATAACTGGCCAGCCTCTTAACCACTCACCAGTGACCTTTGGAGGAAAGGTGATGAATGAGAATGACTACTCACAACAATGAAGAGTAATAGACGCATTTAACTGCAGAAAAGTAGTAGTATTACGAATCTGTCAACACGTTCCAAGTTAATAGTACTAATATGGTAGAAGTGTCTGTGATTGTCCCTGAGTTGTCATAGGCTTGTTCCTGTCACTGTAGAAACAAGTCCCCGAGTATCACAGAGGTCCGTACACATAAGTATACCAACCAACTGTCACATCTGTTGACAGGACTATTGCATACCTATAGTGAATTTATAACTGATGTCCAGAATAATATTCATTGTATCTATAAATGAATGAAATAGTCAAATGGGAAGGGAAACACGTTGTACCCCCCACATCACCCAGCTAGGCTGGACAGACATACAGACAGGCAATACAGATCACTACACTGCCGCTGTCCAAAACACCGGTAGGAAAGTACCAGTAGGAGAGATCTGCAAGGTCTACACTTTAAACATGGATAAAGGTGTCCCTTGCGGGACCCCAAAAATCCAGGGTACATGTGAATTTGATGACATTGATATGAGCAGGATGTAGGTGTACATGGAACAGTAGGTTGTGCATGTGTGATAATACATGGGTTGACAAAACCTACGACATGTGTCCTGAGACAGGGAGAGTGGGCAATGTGTAGGGGTGTGCTCATACCCCAGCTGCGCTCGCAGTAAGTATTTGTCACAACTGCTGTAGAGGGGTGCCAGGTAGGTGGACCATGGGTATGCAATAATGGGCTTAAGTGTGCAGGTGCTAGTTCGCAGAGATGTAGTAGGCCCGCCCAGTGGAAGTCATTAATATTCCTATGTGGGCATAGCATACGCCTACACCTGCCAAACCTGAAGAGCACATCTACCGGATAGTCTGTAAACCATCGGGGGAATACATAGAGACCAAATCAGTGCCGTGTACCCGATTAGCATGGACGTCCATAGTTATGTATCAGAATGTAACAAAGTCCAACTAAACACTTCCAGAACTAGTGATATTAGGTGAACAGGTGGCGGAATACAGGTAATGACAGATGACAACATGTATGAGTCAGAAACAGCATGTACCTCGACAAATGTGAATGAATACATATGCTCTGTGACTGTAAATGTGTCTGGTTAATAGAACCAGTCATCTAAGTGTGTCCCACAGGGTGTTATGCATTGTTCCTGATACAGTGTTCATTCATACCCATTGGTATGTGAGTTCTGCTACTGATGGAAAGTGCATAATTTGCTGACCACCTTAGGTAGATGATAGCATAATAGAAGTGGTTCAACACCCGTACACCTGTGAGGGACACACCCGTCTGGGCAGTTGTGTCCTGCAAAATGACAGTTATAGCACATGGCCTGTGAGTTCAGGAATGGAGGATATATAGTGTGTGTAGTGGTGTCAGACATTAATTTGTTGTATCAGAAACAGCTACATGTAATAGGAAACAGTATTATCAATTATAATGCTACATGAATAACCTTAACGTATGCAAACCGTGGAAGTCGTCCGTTTACTACTGGCTGTGGGTATGTGTTGCCTTGACACATGTGATAGCTCTACATATAGGGTCCATAGGGCCGCCACCATTCTGAATGGCCAAACTGGAACCTGCTCTGTAGAAATGTCAGACATACCAGGGCAGAACATACCTACAGCCATGCATAGTACAGAAATATACATATCGGCACAAATCAAAGCGTAGTCTAGCAGTAGTAAAGTTGCTTATGCTACTACATATGACATATCAACATGTCAGGTATACAAGACCTGTAACAAGCAACCAGTACAGACACATACAACATGAGAATGTCCCCTAATCAGGACAGTTGCAATGGCTAGAGTATTGTCCATACCTCTCAACTGTCCCTGCATTTCAGGTATGTCCCTGAGTTTTACTGAAAGTTTAACTCTGTCCCTCTTAGTCCCTCCTAAAATTAGTGACTGTTGAAGGAAAGGTGGTGAATCACACTTACTGATTAATGACAATAAGTAAGAGTTATAAACTACTTTTACTTCAGAATATGTGTATTGAGTCATATGCTCTGATTCTGTCAAGGTTTCAAGTTAATAGCACTACTTTTGTAAAAGTGTCCCTGATGTTTTCTTGACCTGTCCCTGATTCTGTAGAAATGTTTCCCCGATTGGTGGAGAGGTCTGGTATTGTCACATGAGATATGCCTAATGAGGGACTGTCCCATGCAAAGTGGGAAAGATGTCACTCCTACAGTCTCCCGTCGTGCAGTCTGAAAGGTGGACAACGTGTAGTAGGTATGCAGTAGCATGACTCGGCAGACAGCTGCGTTAACAAACTCAAGTCACATGTCAGCATTGCAGAGTATCGGTTCCCATGTATCAGGTTGATGGGAGCAGATCGTATGAGGAACACGCATATAATATGATTATGTCACTGGACAGGCCACCGAGTCCATACAGTCGAAGCCTGCCGTCGCAAAATGGTTACACCTACCTGATACTGTAGTCTTGTAGTCCGATGTAATACGCATCACAAGGGATCACACACACCCAGCGTGAGTGACAAATGTAAGTGGACATGTCGGTGAGCGAGTGGCTGTAAGCGTGTTTGTCTACCAGTATGCCAGTAGTGCACTGTCAAAGATATGTGTAGTCTAAACATGTATAAGGAGCTGTGACCAGAGGTCAGCAGTGCTTAACACTGTGCAAACCAACACACAACTGCTCCCACCTGCTGGAATGTGCCTTACCCATTCTGTATCCAAAGGCGTCGGTCTGTCCGCAAACAAAGAACCGCCCTATTCACGTGTTGGTAGCAGTACCCTGCACACATAGCTCATGTGAATTAACAATAGACCATGGCATATGTACAGACAATAGACCACACACACACCATACAGTGCAGTCATCCAACAGTATAGCAATGTACTGGCAGATATGTACGTACCACTGGTGTATGCATGCCTGGCCGTCCTGTGTTTCAGTGTGTGAGCATGCCCAGTATGACTGTTACACATGTTGTCGACCGACATTACCATCATACCATCATGTGTGTGAGCATGCCAAGTATGGTCATCTGTATCGCATGTGTCACATGTCCAGATAGTTAGTACTGTGTTGCTGACCCCTCCGTTCTACACAGACAGGTGTCATGCTGTGTCTGCAGGGTAGCTAATGGTCATGTGGCATTGACAGTTGCTACATGTCTGCATAGTGTGGGGGGACATCCAACCACAACCACAGTCCTACACAGCACCGTGGGTGGTGCACATGACTCTCACATGTGTAGGTTTGATGGGGGGCACAGCCAACAGTTGTACACATCTGCCGCTACTGTACTGGTATGCCGGGTACTCCATGTCAGTGTATGGACCTACCTAAATTGCTGGTTGGAGGGATACCAGTGTACGTCAGTTCCCAGCTTTAAATACCAGCACAGTGGTGTTGGACGTCCTAGCTTACACAACCTACATCAAACTGCCTGGCCTGCTGTAGTCTGTGTGTGTCTTAGGGGGTTGAGGTCATTCATTGGGCATATCCATAGGCCATCGTATATCATGGTCCACATCTGTCTAGCTGCATGGAATGTGTGTGGGCTGTACGGACACAGCCCATAATCTGCAGTGGGTTAGGACACCCTGTGTACTACAGGCTACCATTGTGACCCCCGTATGTGCTACAGAGGTCATGGTGCCACTATGGATGTGTACTGTCTGCTGCCCTAACATTTGGCCACCACAGTCACTTGTATGCTCACATACATACCATAACAATGGGTAACTACATATTCTAATACAACTGCCACTTGTTAGGTCAATAGACATACCCTGGGTGTGTTCTGGACTTGAGGACAGTGCTGGAGGGCTGCCTATGTCGGATGCACACAGTGCACCTCCTATACATGGCTGAGCACAGGTAGTGTCATGTTTGGCATCCATTGCACTGTGTGCGGGTCAGATAGGGGAAATCCGTGGTTACCTACTGTGTCAGTGCATATGCCTTGTGTTGCCTCTTTGCCAAGGGCAGGTCATACAGTGCACGGGCTTTCGCTGACTGTGCCCTGCTCAGGTAGTTCCTTCACCAAGTCACCCTGTGCCTGTACAGGCCTTGGCAGTGGTGTTGGGCTGTGTGGCCCTGCCCCATGCTGTTCCTGCTGCAACTGTTACTGCAGGATAAGATTGTGTAGCATAGCAAATACCATAACAACTTGTATGCATGTAGCTTGTGAATACTGCAGAGTTCAAACGGATGTGTCTGGATACCAGAACTGTGAACTGAGCATCCCAAACACATGCACAAGTATATGTCTTGCCTGTGCATCTGCCTCAGTATGGTGTGAGTGTTCATGTGTGTGTGCATTGCTGATGGGTGTCATCAGCCACGACACCAGTATTTACCCAGCATCCCCCACTAGGAGACTGTAGAGGATGTCCATATTGGCACTGGTGTGCTACAGCTGTGTCAGAAGCCATATATCGGAATCATCATAGCTTCCAGGGCAGACAGCACACACATGCAATCTCATGCCCTGGCCATCGCATATGGCCTAGCTGTTGGAGGGTATGCTCCTGCAGCGACTGTAGGCCCTACCCCACTCACCGGGTGGTGCTACTATGTGTATGTGAGTGCAGGCTATAGCACCCAGTACCCCAGGGTAGTCATCCATGTGGTTGAACAGATGCTTATTGCTGGTCTACTAATCACGTGTGTTGAGGACATGTACGTGCTCACTAGCATGTGTTGACATGGCATCTGTGAACTGGTGCAATACTCTGGATGCAGATGCCTGTGAGATACCCATGATATCCCCAGTTGTGCTGTGTGAGGTACCTGTGGCCAACACATACCGTGGTATCCACTGTGATGCGTTTCCCTCGGCCTGTTTGATGTGTCAGGTGTGGCAGGCACAGGTCAAAAAGCTGATGTAGGAGGTCTCTGTCCACCCCATAGTGCTCCACCATCCCCAGCCCATGTAGCCCTTGGTAAGTCACTCTGGGTCTATAAAGTCTTATGTCACCCCAGTAAGGGTTGTTCAGCAGGATACACATCCTCACTGCCCCAGCCTCCTGCACATGTTGGTATATGTTGCCTGCTGCAGCCCGTCTCATTTGGTTGGACTGTGTCTTGAAATGTCCCCGCAGGTATACACCGGTGGTGTAGAGTGCGGACGAAACCTGTGTGTATGCTGCTTGCTTGCATTACCGTACTGTTCAGGTGCGAGCTGGCCATGTCATCTGCTGATTGTGCTGATCAACACCTGCTTGTGCAGCCTGTACACTCTGACTACCCCACCACTGCTGTCATCCCTCCCAATGTCACCAGGCAGGTATAGACACACTCCTAGCTTATGTGTGCTAAGGCAGGAGCACTCTCGAAGCACAGTTCTGAATGTACTTACAGTATGCCTGACCCCCCCCCCCATGCTGTCAACTATATTCGAGACCTGCACCCGGCTGACTACCCACATACACTCCAGGGACCAGCATCACACCCTGGTGATAAATGGGATACACTATTGTCAACCTCATCTGCATAGCATAGTTTTCTAATGAACAATTATATGACCCATACCGAACCTCCAAATTAATAACCACTGCTCAGTGTCGCTCAGATCCATACACAACTGGCAACAGGTGCCTTACTATCACCATATTCGATGTCCCATGGTCTTCCCAGCAACAAAATAACCGGTGTCTACACGACTACAACCCGTGACCCTGCACACTGCAGACGATGTGCATTACCACCACACCATGGCAGATATACATAGATCCCAGGTTATCACGTACAGATCATCCGGCACAAACATTCAATAGTGCTGATGTCCCCAGACATATATGTTCACATCTATGTCCACCTCTATATCTACATATATCATATATATTATTTGAATACATATATACATGGACATTATATATATATATATATATATATATATATATATATATATATATATATATATATACATACACACATATACATGTACACACATATGTAGATATGGCATTTATATCACAACAGCAGACCACATGACAGCAATGCATTAGACAGGAATGAAAAGGAAACTACATGTGCCTCCTGCATCATATAGTGTTCTTACTATCAAGGCACGTGAGTTTTGTTGCGTCACATGGGTCAGACCATATCAGGGGTAAGAGTAGGGCTGCTGACAGTTACTCACCAGACCTATTGGCGAATGTATGTGTTGACAACCCAGTGTCTTGGCAGAATATGCGGGCTGTGGACACTATATAGGTCAGTAACAAAACACACTGAACACATCCCGCAGCTAGCCACCCACAGATACCAACACATACGGTACAACCACCAAACACACACACCTGCCATGCCTTGGAATTGAGCACCTACCTTTCTAGTCTACCACACTACAGCATTATGCAGTAACAGAACGCGCTACTGAGTTCCAGCATCACCGCACTCCCACAGGCTTACATCTAGGTGGATGACATCATCCGCAAAGGCAAAGTCGCCGATAGGGAATGTATAGAGAGTGAGCCATCTAAAAGCATCACTCTGTCCCCAGGCAGCTGGAAACACACACACACTTGGCAGGGCTGGGAGTCGAACATACACCTAACTACCTTATCACATTACAGCATTACGCAGTTACAGAACGCGCTATCGAGATTACTGGAACACAGCACTCCCAGAGGCATACTTCTAGGTGGATGACATCATCCGCAAAGGCAAAGACGCTGATAGGGAATGTATGGTGAGTGAGCTGTCTAAAAGCATCACTCTGTCCCAAGGTAGACGTAGACAAACACACAGCAGTGGTGTGAGCGGGACAACTGCCTATCTATGGAGCACTATTACAACACTACATAGATATGAGATGCGCCACAGACAGTACACCCTTCAAGACAGTCAACT
This sequence comes from Protopterus annectens, assembly GCF_019279795.1. Lineage (NCBI taxonomy): Eukaryota > Metazoa > Chordata > Ceratodontiformes > Protopteridae > Protopterus > Protopterus annectens. Next base: position 1,863,564,845 of record NC_056737.1, read on the forward strand.
AGTGTGTTCAATGTAGGAATCCATCCTGACGTGGGGTATGGACATCTGTTGCCTGGGTGACCACCATCGCTATACAGGATGTCAATGGCCATGCCCATACACAGAGGCACATCACCGACACAAGGTGTCACTGGGCATGCTCACACAGTATCACACATCCGTTTGGAATGTACTGTGTGTCCCTCTACACAACGGCGTACTGGGCATGCTCACACACTTAGTAGTAGTGAAGGGATGTCTTGCAGGCACACAGATTCTAAACACGGAAGGGCACAGTTTGGAATGTACTGTGTGTCCATCTACACAACGACGTACTGGGCATGCTCACACACTTAGTAGTAGCGAAGGACTGTCTTGCATGCACACGGATTCTAAACACGGAAGGGCATAGTTTGGAATGTACTGTGTGTCCATCTACACAACGGCGTACTGGGCATGCTCCCACATGTAGTAGTAGCAAAGGGCTGCCTTGCATGCACACGGATTCTAAACACAGAAGAGCACAGTATGGTATTACTGTCCCCACGTACATGAAGGCCACTCACATGTACTGACCAGTACACACTCAAGAGCCATCACAGATGTTTCAGGTGCAGATCACAGAGGTAAATGCCGCATTCTACTATGTAGCCCTCAGACATCACCATGTCCTTGGACCAGCAACACACATCCATACATTACCACAACACCATGTGGCTCATGACCAGCGGACTGTACATAGGTCTACAGCAACTGTGCAGACTATACTTGTACTGACAGGGTTCCATCATGTGTTATGCAATGCAATGATACCGCTGTTCATAACCAGGTCGGCTCTACACATAGCAGGAGCCCTGGGTCTTACACAGCTGTAACAGATGATCGTCACTGTACACCAAAGAACATACATGTTTGGATACGACATACATGTAATCACAGTGGATATGTACATGGACCACACACACACACACACACACACACACACAACACATATGTACATAGCATAGCTTTTGCTGTCCTCCGTGCAGACAGGTGGCTACAGCAATCACACGCATGCACATGGAAGCGAGGTCCATGGCTGTTGAATGCTAACAGTACATAAGGTAGCAATGTTGACCGAGGTAACATTCCCTCTGTACTAGTTACCCATGACAACCATCATATCATACAACAGTCCATGTGTTATGTATGTCATCACACATGTCCACCAATTGCAATGCATACAAACATGGCTACATGACAGGCATGTAGGACCAACACACATGTACATGTAGTGGTGTGCATGCAGCTACCATGCATGTGCAGTAGCTGATGTATGTAATTTATCTGTGCCTAACTACAACATGCAGTTGCAATGCAGCCCCATCACTGACACCTGTATATGGTGAAATACTGACAGTACGGTAGGATGTACATCAGGTATGGATGGATGTATGTACATAAAGTGATGATCCACCTTTGCAGATGGATGTTTGCCGAAGACGCTCACAGGTGTGTCACAAGCCATCCTACCATTACATGTGCAAACAGTACGCTATGTTACTGTTACTTGATGGTGAAGACATACAATCTACACAGTGGTCAGGGTGTTACTGACTGTTAGTCACTTGATACCTATAACACTTACGTCCTTCTGTGTGCATATAGCAGCACAATTGCCGAAGGTAGCGTTGGTACACATAATGTGGCCAATACTGCTGCATGTCTGTCAGACATATCATCATATAGCAGGTGTATCATTCACAGTACTGCCATGTGTGTTTGCTTGTGTGACCATATATGCCACATATGGTGGGGAATACATCCCAATTGTTACACACCCCTGTACACTGTTGTAGAGATCTGTACATACTGCAGTGTGGAAAGCATGATGTAGGCAGGGGTGGTGTGTGTATCACACACATGTCAGCTATCTGTATGTGAATGACATTTGTGGACTCCACAGTGTGTGTGTGTGTGTGTGTGTGTGTGTGTGTGTGTGTGTGTGTGTGTGTGTGTGTGTGTGTGTGTGTGTGTGTGTGTGTATGTATGTATGTATGGCTGTCTGGTGCATGGAGTGAGGGTGTATGCTACCATACAGAACAGGCAGGATCCCTAACCCCTCATGGTGATGCAGTCTACTGCCCTGTTGATGCCATCCGTCTCAGCCTTACTGGCTACCTTTACATGTTCATTCTCTGTGTCATGTCGTGTGGGTGCACAGTACTGTGAGGGTGATTACCACATAGGCAGGGGTCCTCACCTTAACACTATCGAGTGTGCGTTATAGTGTTGTTGACCCCGTGAGTGTGGGCATGTTACTGTGTGTTTCAGTGTATGTCTGTGTGTGTTCTCATCCTGTAATGCGACAGGGTATTACTGCTACACAGTGAGGCGTCATGCTATCAAGTGGCCTCTAATGTTATCATTGGCCAGACCGCTTTGTAAACCCCCCGCACCATGTCAACATACCTGTGATGTGACCTGGTATGGATGTCATGTCTCTAGCCACTGTAGCCTATTAAACAGCGCACATGCTTCTGGATCAGTAGATGTGTGGACATCTGTGGAATGGTAGCCTTTCTAACAGTGAGGTTGAGGCTACGTATAGCATGCTGGTATTGCCATACATGCCTGTGAGTACTCTACATTTACACATGTGAAACTGCAAACACTGCTACTTATTGGCACATGCAAGTAGACCTTAAGGGAGGAAGCAGGGCATCATTTCCAACATGCTGTTACTGTTGTTACCAAGACACATACTGTGAACATACAACAATGCACTCCAACTGCAAACACTGTAACGTAATGGCACATGCAATTGGACCTTAAGGAGGGAAGCAGGGCATAATTACCAACATGCTGTTACCATTGTTACCAAGACACATACTGTGAACATATAACAATGCATTATAAACCTTACTACATGGTATGTCTGGTGTGTGTCAACAGTACACAACTAATGTCATATACACTTATCTCACTATTCTGTTCACCCTGTGCATCAGACCATATGAGCATGTCCCTGCACCAATGGTGTGGATGACAGGGATGCGGCACAGGCATCATCATATGCACAGGGCGATAATGTTTGCCAGGGGCATAGGCTGCACCAGTGGATGACATCATGTGTATGGGTAAGGTCCGGTGATCTGATTGGACATGTGTGGTCGATATGCATGTGGGTGTTGCGGTGCCCTACAGATGTTTCTGCTGTGTGCGTGTATGTGTGCACACAGTTCTGCCTTTTATCAGGCTGACACAGGGGTATTATTGACAGTTCCAGATTGTACAGACCAGGATGTACAGCTCACTGTGTCCGGCCACAGCCACTTGACCTGTGACTGCCAGGGGTTGCACGGGCACTACCAGGCGGAGGTACAGATTGGCTACTGTCCGATGACACCTGTCCATTGGAACCGTGTCCCCGCTGGAAACATCCAGGGCCACGTCCCCGTGGCCTGCTGTGTCCTGGTGTGGTCAGCACAGCACCAGCTGCACTGCTACTGCTACTGGCACTATGGGAGTGGGCATGTGTGGTGGCTCATTCACGTTGACCTGCACTAGGTGGTGTAGCTGGCCTACGTCCACATGGCCTACGCCTCACTCCTACCAGATGTTCCAGCACAGACAGCTCACACTCGCAGATTGCCATGCCACGGTCAAGAATTCCAACCATGTCACCCAATCACCTCTCCAGAACATCAGCAATCTGCTGTTGAGCATTTGCCAATGCCTGGATGTTGTCATTTAGAGTATGGATAGCAGCCCTCTGAAGCCTCTGCCCTTCACTATTCTGCCGGTCAGCACATGCCTGTGTCGCCATTACAGTCTGGAACATGCGTCTGGTGACACCAGCTGCTGCGCTCTGTCCTGCAGGTGCATGTCTGCCAGAGGTCCTTCTATGAGCAGCACTGGCCACATGCCTGTGTGGCACATCTGCAGTCATTACACTAACATCATGGTGTGGAGACACACCTTCAGTAGCCACCATACGTTCCTGTTCCGAGCTAACACACGCTGACTGTCCTTCCTCTATGGCCACTGGTGGTGGGGTATGTGTTGGCATGAGAACTGTGTGCGGGGAAGAGGGGGACATAGCTGGGATGGCAACCATTGGCACAGATTCAGCCCCTGACAACCCTGCCTGTACCTCATGCATATGTTCATCACTGCTAGTATCTGTGGGGACACTAACATCAGAGGGACCACAGGAGGTAACATACCTACATCACCTGTGAATGCAAAGAAAGACTCTACATTACAACAGACACACAGACACACAGACACACCATGCATGTCATTTGACAGACGGCATGCAGTATGCATGTGATACAGCAGACGGCATGCAGCTCAGACATTAATAGTGGTAGTTAGCATACCTCCCTGGGTTGCACACAACAGCAAGCAGGTGTCATATTAGTAGCCATGCAGTTCACACAATCATGGTAGTAAGCATGCATCCCTGTGATACACCATGGGGACCAGCACAGGTTAACAGTACACATGGCTGAAGTGACCTTGACATGTAATTTGCTGATGTGTGCATTGACATGCATACATGTCTGACACAATGGTGTCCTGACACATGTACAGCGTTGTAATGGGTATCACGTTGCAGTGTTGTCTGTATGCCCTACAGATAGAATGCACTTTTAGCAAATGTGCATGAGCATTGAAGGGTAGTGTGAGGCATCTGCATTGCTATACAGTGTGAAGTACAGACACTGTGCCATTGCATGGCATCATGAGGCATCTATAGTGCTATACAGTGTGTAATACGCACACAGTGCATAGCCATAACTGCGTGCATACACATTACATAACTGTGGATTGTGACCCACGTCACTGAGGTGTATACACACCAAACCATGCTGTGTCATGTGACAGGTCACTGGAAGACCTATGGATGACACCCCTGCACAACTACTACAAAATCTTAGCTGCCTGGCAACCATGTCCACAGATGGCAGACTTTGTCAATACACCATGTCTCACATGACATTAATGTACCACACACACGAGGTGCACGGCTGACAATGATGTCCTACAGCACAGTATCTGTGGCCTGATGTGGTGTTAATGTCTGTGGAAGCTGTACAGGTGACTACTGTCATGCTATGACACAGTCGTGATGTTCAACACATCTTATATGGTCGAATTAAGTGACACCTCCACTAGCTGTGCACAGGCTATATAATCAGTCAACTAAGGCTATAGTTGGGCCATGTGTGGACAATATGCAACAGAGTGTATACACATCACAACTACTTTGTGGCTACATGTCTCTGGCCATCCTCCATGGCCATGTGTGAACATGTGTTGGCCAAATGTTTGTGATGGCCATCTATCTCACATGTCTGTGTTGTCCCATATGACATACACCCATAGATGTCAGATATGTCACTGTCCAATGGGCTATGCAGACAATGGGTTGTATGTTTGGTATGTGGGGTATGTACTATGGGATAGTGAGACAATATTGCAGTCGGAACACTACATGTCTGGGACATGTCAGATTTCACATCACAATGTGTGCACCCATTGCAGGGGCATATTACACAATGGTGACTCCTGTGGGCTGCCCATATCCCAGCTCACTGTGTGGTACTGTTTGCGTACCACACATGTGTTGTTCCAATGTATAATACATATGCCTACATTGAACACCTCCACCGTTGTATGCACAGCTGTCCACACATCTAGCAATGACAGGTACGGTGGTTTCATGTTGGTGTTTCATTTAGTTTGTATATATTGCACATGGGTAGCCAGTGTGAATGATGATGGATCCAACCTGTATATCGTGACTGGACCATACATTATGTGTACATGTGTTAACTGGCCACATGGCATATAGATATATGCATTAACATGCCTGATACTGATAACTGTCTCACCAGCAACAGGCTGATGTCTGTGCGGCATGCCAGAGGTACCTGTATAGGGGTGACACAGCAGTTTGAACATTATCCATGACAGTATGACAGCCACAGGGTGCACTGTGCATGTTGACACATTCGCCTGTACAATAGCATATAGTATGCACATGTGTGCATGCACAGGGTAGCATACTGTAGTATGTGGCATGTGTGTAAACATACCTTGCATATGATGTTACATTACATATTGTACAGTGACACATGCAACTAAATGGGATATAATAGTCATGTGCAGTAGTGACTTACCAGGCAACTCCAGGCTCATTGGTTGGGAGACACCCACCTCCACGATGGCAGCTAGTGTTTGTGGATGCTGTTCTGAGGGTGTCCCCAGGTTGGCCAGTAGCTCCTCGGTATGTGTGAGTGGGGGCTGGGTTGGTGGGCCATCACCTGTTCCACCTTGTTCCCTGGCGATTGCATTGGCATGCTGTTTCGCATGTCATATCAGGTCCGTGCAGTGTCTGCGCACCTGCTGGTTGGTGCGGTTATGGCCACCCACATCATTAACCCTCCTGCGAAGGTCCTGCCACAGGTCATCATGCTGCTAGGCAAGCTGTGGCACATGGCTGAACAACACCTCATAGTTCTCATGGGGGTACAGGATGAGGGCATCATCCTACTGGCGGCTATACACTGGCAGGTGTGAACGAGGCATTATCTGGAAGACATAATGATAAAGACAGGTCACAGTATCACAGAGACATACAGAGATACAGCTGCACATACATTTGTATTAAATCTAGTACATCTGAACAGTTATCTTTGCAAATCGTCATGACACTGACACGACTGCCATGTTTGTGTCACACACATGTAACACCCGTTATGCATTGGATATCATCACCATATATGTGTCACCTCATTACATTGTTCACACTCCATGTGAATGCTGTCTTGATGTGGGCATGTCTTTTTGCCTGTACTGGTGTTCTTACCTCTCAGCACATGCCTGGATGTGTCCACAGTAATGCTGTTGACCTTGATGCTGTGTATATGTCACATATCAACACATACACTGCCTTAATGGACATGAGCAGTGACAATGCACACATACACACGGAAACCTTTACATGCATGTGTTTTGCCATATAGATCTACATGGCACTGTGCAGCAGTTCAACATCCTGCCATGTATCGCCTGTGTTGCACATGTGATAGACATGAGACAATGGCTAGCCGGACGTCATTCACAGGGATAGTTATCATCTATGGCATGTACGGACAAGGTTTTCTAGCTGTATCCGACAGCCATTTTGCCACTGTGAGGTGCATCAGTGCCACATTACTGATCCAGACAGTTAATAATACATCTACCATGCGGTCATCGCACCATGTATGACAGAGATGACATGTGCAGCTTTGATGGACAGGGTTGCATGGTATGGCAGGAGTATGTAACATGTATGGCACAGGGATCTGTCCAGCATGTGGCGATCCTTGTAGTAGGATGGTGGCTGTCCATGATGTATGTCTTTCAGATCAGGATATGTATGTGTAGCATGTCCAACATCACAGTGTAGCACATGTCTTTATGCAAGGTAGCCAGCATGCTGCATAGTGGAGTTGAGGATTGTGAAGGCTGGTATCGCCCATCCACGCATGGCCAATACCCCTTAAAGGTGATATGTGATTCGATATTGGTCACCAGAGTGCTGAGTATGCCTGTGCAATGATCTCCATGCTCATGGATGGCACCCTGTCATGACATGGGTGCCTTGTATGACTAACTAATAGGCCTGGAGACGTCACCAACTCAGGGAGGTGAACTGCACAGCACCATTCCTTACACAGTGTCCATAATGTTGATGACTGCCTAGGTGGTAGTTAATGGGTACAGGGTTATTCACCTAGCGGTGACAATGCTATTATCAGCTGTCAGATTATCCACATATGTCACACACCTCACCCACAAAGCCTATTCTGTATGTTGTCCACAACACTGAGACAGCTATTGCTCCTAGGTCATGGACATTCACATCCTTACATACACAGATGCCTCCCATTTGTCTGTTTGGTATGGGCTACACTGAGGGGGGAGTACACAACATTAACCCTGTTTTACGGTAGCTGCCACTGGTGTGATATTCACATGTCTCTCAGACACCTTTTGTAGTGTTGCTTCTCTCAACAGGCCACTGGTAGAACACTCCTATGACAAACAAAGGTACATCTAGTATACTCAGTGTAGCTGGAACATGGTATGGGTGATGATGTCCTATGACCTGTCACAGGTATGCTATGCAGTGTGAAATCATCCGTACTGTCATCTACTTCTGTACTGCTAACATCTACGTTGATAAAGGTTCATAGACTTGCAGACCATACTCAGCAGGGTAATAGTGCAGTGCCTCCAATTATGACTGTTGTCTCCACTTGTGGGTTGCAGTGGGTTGATATTATCCAACACCCTCTCTGTATTGCATATTCATGCTCAGCACTTGTTCAGAACATGTGAGCACTTCATGAGCTACTGATTACTATAGCACCCATTCCAACTCATGTCTTACAAGTACACTGTCTGTCCTTACATTTCCAGCTTGCTTACAGTACAACAGCTGTTGTACACACGTAACTCACATATCTTGTGAGACATGGTTGAATATACAGGCATGTCAAGTGTCATGTACCAGTGCTATTGCCTGTCTATATGATGAATATGGCAAACATGTGGCAATAGAGCAACTGTCTCATGTACACAGTCAATGCTCACCTCCCAACATACAACACTACAGCCTGGGGGAGATGCACATATGTGGCCATGCTGGGGGTAATGCTCTCACCAACCCAGACTGGACCTGACATTCATGTGGGGACATTTAACATTTGCAACACACCCCACCCATCACATAGTCTCACTAGATCTCCACCACCACAGGCGACACATAGTACGAGTATGACATTTGCAGAACCTCTCCATACTCTGTGTAGGCACCAGAGACAGCCCCCATTACCAAACACAACAACAATTACTTATAGCCCACAGACTCATGTGTGCCCATCAACTACAGCCAATAGGGTGTTATAACATACTCAACACACCGGTCATAGATGACTCTGTAGGAGGTAACACTGATACACCAGGGATCACTGCAGTGGCTGTACTGTACAGATGTGCAGGTAACACATGGCTCTGCTGTTCACAGACAGGACATTACCCTAGAGAGGTGCCGCCGGTGTAAACACTGCAGTTGGGCTTACACATAGACTTGCCAGACAACATAGTACCTCACTATGTACCTGTGAAGCTATTACATGTCCTTTGTGCATGGTTAATTGAGTTGCTCTTCCATTTCAATTAGCTATCATGCTGTTACAGTGTCCCGTGACTACAAGCCATATGTTTCCTGTTATTGTGTATCGTACATGCCAATTGATGATACCTTTTGTTTGCATGATATAACAGTTGTGCTGTGTAGAATATCTGACATATCTACCTACAATACTGTACATTACACATATTTTACACATTATCCCATAATGCAAAGCATATTTGCACAGCAGGACCACCTTAAGCATGTTATTGTCATTATATGCCCATACACATACCTACTGTGACGGTATATCAACATATACTATCCCCTGCTATGGCACATACTTGTTGGACATACCCTACCACTGATGGCGGGTGGTGTGGAATTGTTCTGTATAAAGCCCTCATGTAACATCCCTTGTGGTGTATGTGATGTTTACCTTGTGGCCCACAGCAGGACACACAATTTCTACAAGCGTTGCTATGCTCAACAAGACATCACTACAGAATACCTTTTCCCACTTTATGCATTGCGTACACTTTTAATTAATACAAAACAGGCTCTACGTACACTAACATACTGAGTGTTCCACATACCTTGTTAGCGTTCCGAATCTTTGTAAATATCTCTCTTACACCTTTACTGTTTAAACGGTTCTATGGTATAAGCATATGGTTTGAATGTATGGCAAGTCATCCTTATATACGTCGATACGTGTAACATGTGGTTTCCTGCTGCCATTTGGTGTTCCTGAGTAAATTATTACATGCACATCAGCTGTGCAGCTACTCCATTCACCAATTACGTGGCAACAGTGGGGTATAATTTAATTCTCCACTTGGGCGTTTCCCTTTTGCCCTACCTTCGGGGAGATGGCCTGTATGTGTTTTGTTGTGAGGAATTGCAACTGATATTTGTAGAGACACGGATATTTTGAATTCATGTTCCCCGTGGATTGTGTGTGACGGTTAGAGTATGTGGTTCTACATGTGAGTGTACCTGTCATCTCAACCATCTGATAAGGGACTATTGCAAACGAATCCTGTAACATCACCGTCTGTTCCATTATACAACAGCTATGATTTCACATGGCGTCTTTACAAATGTGTCTCTCACAAGGTATGTTAACGGTTCTGCAGATGTAATTGAGTGAGTGGATGTTTGTGATGTTATTACAGTCTGCATTGCAATTGTTTCGGGTGTGGGGGAGATGTAGGTGGGTGTACATAGCATATACAGGTTTGTGGGGACTGCATTCCTACATATTACATATATGTGTGTGGGCTCCTTCCATAATTGAAGACCTATCACTTAGTAGACTGAACTATGGTTGTTACAGGCTTATACATTGAGCCATTGTTAATTGGTTTCTATATAGTATGCAGGTGAGGTTGATACTTCCATACCTCCAGAAATACAGTGATATGTAAAGGAATGTTACTAAATTACAACTGTCTCGTGTATTTCTATCACAGATATTTGCACTCATTGCAGTTGTGTTGGTGACTGAGCCTCTTTGGCATGGGTTGCCACCTTTTCAAATGGCCATAGTGGGACATTTGCAGGACACACATCGGTGTTTACAGGCCGACACATATCCACGGTCAGTACACAGGATAGAACATACTTTTATCCTGAATACATACTTATTTATGTAGCACTTTAGCTACTTATCATGTTTCATGTAACGTTTACGTTTTGTAGATACAGGCATAACTATTTAATGCAACTGTTACATAATATATGGGACATAATTATGTCCTACAATCTCGGACATTTGCCCTTTTTAATATTTTTTGTCAGGACACAACTGCCCAGGGAGGGGCTGTCCCTCTTAAAGTGGGACAGGTGGTACCGTATGCCTACGGCCAACTATGACCACACCTACCGTACTGCTCTACCTCTGAGTTAGCACTAACAGATACACGACGCAAACACACATGCACACATTACAGTCCCACAGAAACACACACGGCACCCTCAACACACACATACACAGACTACAGCAATCACAAACACAGTTGAACACAGTACCTATGTGGACCGCAACACCGGCAGCGATAACTAAATGTCCCTTAATATTGTGATAATATTATACCCGGTTTCAGTGTTCTGGTACTGTGTTCTTTCGGTCTTTAAGCCTCGTGATTATGCGTGTCGGTATGCAACACATTCCATAGTTGGCAGTATCCTATTTATTTCTACCTCCATGGTTGTGTACATGTCGTTGACCTATCTATATATTTGCAGATATAGGTGAATCCATATATATCAACATATATCTCTCTATCTCCCTTTCTATCTCTATTATAAATATGTATATATATATATATATATATATGTATATATATATATATGTATATATATATATATATATATATATATATATATATATATATAAGAGAGAGAGTGAGAGGGAGAATACACCTTTCATTGTGTACATGTCGGTGTATACTGTTTCCTGGACTCTGCACATTTGTGTTTGAACCTGTAACATTACACACCTGCCATTGGTACATCTTGGGTAGCTTAGTGTTAGGTGATTGTGTACATGAGTGCATGTTCTACTCCTGGCAGTGGTCGTTTCACCCTTCAGAGCAGGCACTATTGGTACAGGGGTGAATAATGCTAGTTTCACCTGTTCTGGACATCATTGACTGTGATCTGCGCGATATTCAGAGAAGCTTAGCCCTGTTACACACATATCCGTATGGTCATGTTTAAACGATGCTTACCAGCACTGGGCAACGCATATTCCTGCTAAGATGTGCTAAACCTGATCTGATGACCTGCATCCACCATCCATTATTCGTACTTTCGGGATTACATAACGTCCCTTGCAGGACGTGGTACAGGGAACATGCACAACAGTCAGTGCATTTACCACTTGGGCATCTGGGATTTGTACACGTGTTATGGCATTTTGTATGTGGACTGTACTACGGCTGTTAATCCATACTGCAATCAAATGGGTAACTCAGTTCGTTTACATATGGATGAGAACTATTAATGGTATGTCCAAGTGATGTTTAATGGATGTGCCCCAGCATTGGGAATGTATGTCACAGTGAGTCACACACTATAATGTGCTACACCTTCACACAACCATAGGTAGAGCATGCTGGGGTGACAGATACCTGTCATGGGTACACCCCATGCTTTGCCACTACATCCATGAGTACATTGTATGGAGCCCCTCATTTACACACCAGGGAATCCATGCAGAGTGTGTGGGGAACAGTGATTACACACATGGATCCCGCAATTGGCTCTGCTCCACTGAGGGTCAGTTGGTTACTCGATGTGTTAGCGACAGCTGACACTGTTTTCCTCAATTGATGAATAGCCTCTGACAATCAGGCGTGTACCTACCGATGTACCTAGGAACCTATACATACAGTACCAACATATGCTGATAGGTGCGTGTACTGTTCAGGTGTTGACATCCCTTGTTCCAATAGCTGTTGTGTGTGCAATGGTTGAGGGCGCCCTATGTAGGATTCACACAGTAGGCCACCTATACATTACAATTTACAGGTGGTCGTGTGTGTGCCATCCATTTTACTGTGTGTGCAGGTGGAGAGGTGTGTCAGTCCGTAGGGACCTACACTGTCAGAGTATGTGCTATATGTTCTCTCTTTGCCAAGGCATAGGCATATTGGGCACACCTCCGTCTGCCTACTGGGGCTGGCACAGGGTGTCTGTGGTCTGAATCCCTCTGTGCCTGTGATGGCCTTGGCAATTGCGGTGGGCTGTGAGAGCCTTCACCATTATGTCCCTGCTGCAGCTGTTTCTGCAGGATCATATTATGTAGCATGGCACATACTATGAAGATGTGGGCACACATGCTTGGGAAGTACTGCAAGGCTCCACCAGATATGTCCAAGCAACGGAACTGTGATTTCAGCATCCTGAACACATGCTCTATGATGATTCTGGTTTGTGTGTGTGCCTCATTATGGCGTTCTTGCATGGGTGTGTGTGCATTTTGATGGGAGTCATCATCCATGGCTCCAGTGCATAGCCAGCATCCCCCACAAGGTGGCCATGTGGAATGTCCCCCCTGACAAATACCTGATACATCTGTGAGACATGCCAGATGTGGGAGTCATGGTAGCTTCCAGGGCTGCCAGCACACGCATCCATGATAATGCCCTGGGCATTGCACATGACTTGTCAGTTGATGGAGTGGTATCCCTTGCAGTTTATGTAGCACCTACCATGCTCACCGGGTGGTGACTTGATATATATGTGCGTGCAGTCTATCATACCCAGTACCTTCGGGTAGTATGCCACATGGTGGAAGAGATGCATATTGCTGACCAACTCCTCCTGAGTTTGGGAGAAGTATATATGCTCACTGGCATGTGGTAACATGGCATCCAGGAACTGGTGTAGTATCCTGGATGCTGATGCCTGTAGGATCCCCATTATATCTCCAGTTGGCCTTTGAAAGGTACCTGTGGCTAGTATTCACAAGCTTACGCATACTTTCGTGTCCACTGGGATGGGTTCCCATCTGTTGTTTCTGGATCTCAGGCATGGCCGGCACAGCTCAACTATTTGCTGTAAGATGTCCCTGTCCACCCTGTAATGCTCTAATATCTCCAGATCATGTAGCCCCTGGTAGGTTACCCTTGGTCTGAACACTCTCCTCCTCCTCTGTGGCCTGCGGTGGTTGTCAGCATCATCCTCCACAACACCTTCAGTCACTAACACATGGTGATGAATTACAACTATGGCAGCTCCCAACATGTACATTGTAAAAGTTCCCCGTATGTTTACACCTATGGTGCAGTGTTTGGGAATACACAGGTGTGTGTGAAATGCTTTCACACTTTATACTATTGTGCTGTGAACACTGATGATGTCATAGGGTGTGTATGTACGATCATAGCTACAGGATATCTTATGTGTTTTACGACAGGAACTACTATTGTGGTGCCTTTGGTGTTGAATTACACTTGGCTGCCGTGGATTACCTCTTGCCCTTCCCTTTACATTTCTTCACGTTTCACCTCCCATTTTCTGGCATGCATCTAGCAGCCTGCTTTCATTTGTACTTTCCTAAACCTGGCTTATCTTGCGTAATGTGTTCTATGGTCGGTCTACTGCAGGTTTGTTTTGCTCTGCTATGGCAGTTCTCTATTCTTTTCAATCCGACACCTCCCCTATCCTGTTTTGCAGGTTTCTGCAAGCAGACTTGTCAGCTGCCGTCGATTGCCTGGTGTGAGTTAATAGGTGTTAATTGCTCAGTTGTACTCCAATTACCCTACTGTAGCATTTCCTTATTTTCTTCCCCTGACCTTCCTGTTTGAGCTATGGTGCGCGGCGCGTGCGTCTGCTTACCGGGTTTCGGGCATGTTTGCATCCCCGTACACATGCGCTTTCGGGCACCATATGTGCTCTCAGCTAAATGATGCTATACCTACCTCCCCACCCCTGTCCTGCAGCTTTGCTTAGCAACGGCCTGGATTTGCATTACTCCAATGTGCTTACAGCTACGGTGGCACACACCACTGCTGATGTCATATATACCTCTAAACCACTCCTCGGTGTTGTAGCGCTGCGCCGTATGGTACATCCTTAGTCCAGCGGGACGTTTGCGATTCACTATTACCTGCCTCATTTGCATGGCATTGACTACTAATTCCTAGTTACCACATCAAACACTGTCACAGACCCTTAGCAACCCTTGCAGCTTGGTTGTGGTGTACCATGCATACCATTGAGTATTATGGTGAAATCATGATTTGTATTACATTGCGATTTTATGACATTTGTATATATTTTCTTTGTGTTCCCATTTGTGCACACATGCCCTGCGGTTGTACTTTGCATTACTGTGGACATGACATTAAATGTTGTTTTTTAGGTGTTGTGCATCTTTTCTTATGTCATTGGCTGTATATTTAGCCATTGGCATATGTTAACTTAATAATACATGAGTCTGGTCCGCTATCATAACTCCGATGTTCTGTTTGGAAAAATGTAAACCATGTTTTTTGGTTTACATTTCTGTAGGCTTACGCTACCCCTGCACCACTTCATGAATCACTATGTACCTTCATTTGCATGGTGTGGCACTGCGCATGGGGTGATTAGCATACCTAAGCCAAGGGCTGTGCAGATCTGGCGTACGCCGGTAGTGCACGTGGAATTGGATCATACCTGAATCGCTCGGCGGCCATATTTGGCTTTATACCACCTACGCTACGCCTGCACCCGGCTCAAGCTTCATGAATCCTGGGGTCAGTCTTGATCCTCATATGTAGGAAAATATAGTAGACATTAATTCTTTTTCATACTGTGTTGGCATCTTATAGGTATTAGCTATATATGCTATTTTACCTAACAAAATAGAATGTATCAAATGCACTTTCATCCTGTATGATAATCTAAATGTTTTCCAAAAAGTACATATATCCTTTATTTCTTGAATCACTTTTTCCCATTGTTTACTCTTATAGTCATTTAATCAAAATACTATTTGTACTATATCCGTGGTTTCTTCATTAAATTTTATGCCTCCTATATTTCCCTTACATCCAAAGCTCTTACTTTTTTTCATTTACACATAGACCAATCTCCTTCACTGATTTATTTAATTTCTAACTTATTTATTTCATCCATTCTTTGTTTCTGGTGATTAACACAATATCATCTGCATATGTATATATTATAGGTTGTTGCAATGCTTTTTGTCATCCTATATCCTGCAATATCTATCATTTTATTACTCTTGCTCACTATGACATTCATGACTAAAGAAAACATAATACTGCTAGCTGGACATCCCTGAATTATTCCACCTTTTATTTTTATATTTTCAGTTATCTATCCATTCACATTTATTTTAACATTATTCCTTTCACATTCCAATGTAATTACCTGTATTTTCTTTACTTATATTATACGTCTCTAAAATTTCTAATAGGGACTCGTATTTTATCAAATGCCTTTCTTAAATCTCCTAGCATGATCTTTGCTTCTACTTTACTGTTTATAATATCATCTATTACTTCTTTTATTAGCCATAATAAGTCTTGACTTACTTTCCCTT
This sequence comes from Protopterus annectens, assembly GCF_019279795.1. Taxonomy (NCBI): domain Eukaryota; kingdom Metazoa; phylum Chordata; order Ceratodontiformes; family Protopteridae; genus Protopterus; species Protopterus annectens. Next base: position 1,863,581,062 of record NC_056737.1, read on the forward strand.
TCTACAAAATACTGTTTGATCAAGTAACTTATCCATTTTATAGTTTCATAGTTTCATAGTAGTGTACTAGGCTATCTGCCCTGGGGCATTTACAAGCCTAGCCAACAGTGATGTGGCTTACGCCACCCCGTATTATATAGTTGCGCCTCTCTAGTAGTGACACATGTGGGACCCCATTATTTAGTAAACTATACCTCTGTCTAGTAGTGACACTGAGGTGACCCCCGGGGTAAACTTACGATCTCCCATCCATGCATCGAGATTTTTCTTGAACAGTGCCAATGAAGGGCTCTGTCTCACATGAACTGGGATTTTGTTCCAGAGTACGGGTAACCTCTGTGTTATGAATCTATCCCTCCAGCATGTTTTATTCATATTTGTGCAGAGGTTGAAATCTTTAGCTTGCGTGGTTCTGGTGGATTTGGATTTTTTGAGATGGAGCATGTCCATCAGTTCTTGGTTGGACATGGCCCTATATGTTAGGCACAAATCACCTCTGAGCAGGCAGTATGCTACTGAATAGAGCTGGAGTTTCTTTAATCTAGCTGGATAAGGCACATGTTTGAGACCCATGATCCTCTTGGTGAGGTACTTCTGGGGTCTTTCCAGTTGTTGCATGTGCCGGGTGAGATACATCCCAAATGGTGCATTATATTCAATCATGGGCCTGACAAGGGAGGAATATAGAGGTACAATGACCTCCTTTGATCTGGATGAGAATCCCTTCATGATGAGATGGGCAAGGTAGAATGTCTTTCTGACCACTTTGGCAACATGGTTGTCAAAGGAGAGGTCACTATCGACTTGAGTCCCCAGGTCTCTGATTACTTCTTCCGTACTCAGTGGGTTATTGTCTATGTGATAATTTGTGGGTACTTTGTTTTTCCCAAAGGGATGACTATACATTTTGGCGTTAAGTTTGAGGCCATGATTCCGCACCAGTTGTCCGTTTCAGTGAGACCTTTCTGTAGGATGTGTGTGTCAGCAGGTGAATCAACTATGGCACCCAGTTTGCAGTCATCTGCAAACTTTGTCAGCCATAATCCTCCCATATTTGCTTTCACATCCGAGAAGTAAATGCCGAATAAGAGTGGTCCCAAGACTGAGCCCTGTGGGACACCACTCGTGACTGGTTTTGAGTCTGACATGGCTCCAGCAATTTTGACCTTATGGGTTCTGTTTTTTAGCCAGTTTGCTACCCATCTTGTGACATATGGATTTACATTTAGGCTGCTGAGCTTGTCTATGATGCCAGAGTGTGGTATCGTGTCAAAGGCTTTAGCCAAGTCCAAGTAGGCAGTGTGTTCAGCCTTGCCCTCGTCGATGGAACTAGTGACTGTCTCGAAGAAGTCAACCAGGTTTAAGAGGCAGGATCTGCCTTTTACAAAACTGAACTGGGTGGGATCAAGGGTCTGCAGATCCCCAATATCGCCATTTATGAGTTCCATGATGATTCTTTCCATAGCCTTGCAGACGAGGCTGGTCAGACTTATGGGGCGGTAGTTACCAGGGTCAGTAGAATTTCCCCCTTTGTGGAGTGGGACCACTGTTATTTGTTAACCTTTTAGTTATTATTCTCATAAATATTTTATAATCTGTATTATTTAGAACTATCAGTCTCTCGTCCCTTATATTGCCTTATTCTCCTCTTTTCCATAAGAATATTATAACTCCAGTACATATTTCCTCATCTACTGTTCCCAACTCTAGACATTCATTCAATATTTCTACAAATATTACTTTTTGCCAGATTTCCATTTCATTATACATATGATATTCAGTACCATCTAACCCTATTGCTGTATTCAAATTAATGTCTTTTAATACTTAACTCTTTCAAATTATCTTTTGTCCCATACTTTCATTATCTTCTTTAATTAATTTGTTAATTTCACATATTTGATTTAATTTCATTTTTTTTTAATTAATGATTGTCTTATATGTTCTTCAATAATTCCACATATCCTTTCTTGTGCTGTTACTTCATGGTTTCATAGGTGTGTACTAGACTAATGGCCCTGGGGCCTTTACAAGCCTAGTCATAGGATTACCCTGGCATAGTGCCACCCGACCTTAGTTCCCAGTGCCTCTGTCGAGTAGAGCCACTGGAGTTATCCCCGGGGGGGGGGGGGGTTTCTGTTTAACTTCCACTCATCAAGATTTCTCTTGAAGAGGGTCAGCGAGGTGCTCTGCTTGACATGTATGGGAAGTCTGTTCCATAGCATGGGCATTCTCTGGGTTATGAACCTGTCCCTCCAGCATGTTCTGTTAATTGTGGTAATGAGGTTGAGGTCTCTGGAGCATGTGGTGTGGAGGGATAGGGATTTCTTTAGATGTAGCATTTCTAACAGAGCTGGGTCAGACATGGCTTTGTAAGTCAAGCAGGGATCGCCTCTAAGTAGGGGATATGAGACAGAGAATAGTTGAAGAGTTTTTTGAGTCTCTCCATATAGGACAAGTGTTTAAGGCCTCGGATCCTCTTTGTGAGGTCCTTTTGTGCCCTCTCCAGTTTTTGCAAGTTTTTAGTGAGGTACATGCCAAATGAGGCATTGTACTCGATGACTGTCCTAATGAGGGAAGATTAGAGGGAGACAATGACCTCTTTCTTCCTGGATGCAAAACCCTTAGTAATGAGATGTGCCACATAGAAGAACTTTCTGACCACAGTGGCAATGTGGTAGTCAAAAGAGAGGTTGCTGTCAACCTGTGTTCCCAGATCTCTTGTAATGCCTTCTGTGTTCAGTGGACTACCATCAATGTGGTAATTCATGGGAACCGAGTTTTTCCTAAAGGGGATGATGACACATTTTTTTGCATTGAGCTTAAGGCCATGGTTTTGACACAAGTCGTTGGGCACAGTGAGGCCATTCTGTAGGATGTCAGCATCACTTAAGGAGTTAATAATAGCTCCCAGCTTGCAATTGTCTGTGAACTTTGTCAGCCAGAGTCCCTTATTGTTGACGTGGACTTCAGAGAAGTAGATAACAAACAGGAGAGGACCCAGGACCAAACCCTGTGGGACTCCACTCATGACTAACTGACAGTCTGACTTTGAGTCAGCTACTTTGACATTGTGGGTTCTATCTGTGAGCCAGTTTGCAACTCACCTAGTGATATCGGGGTTGATGCCAAGCTTGGTGAGTTTTTCTATGATTCCTGAGTAGGGAATGGTATCAAAAGCCTTGGCCAGATCAAGGTAGGCTGTATGAGCCACCTTGCCTTCATCCACAGCTCTGGTGACTGACTCAAAGAAGTCAACCAAGTTGAGCAGGCATGATCTACCCTTCACAAAACCAAACTGTGTGGGATCCAGAGTTTGGAGATTCCCTATATCCTTGTTTATTAGGTCCATGATGATGTGTCCCATAGCTTTGCATATCAGACTCATCAGGCTAATGGGGCAATAATTCCCAGGGTCTGTAGTCGCTGCTCCTTTGTGGAGACAGATGACTGTAGCGGTGTGCCTTCTTTGTCTTTTAACTCCCTTATCTCTTTTTTATTTTTTTTACTAACTCATTTAAATACTGTGCTACTACTTTTTTTTCCTTGTAAGCAATATTTTTGTTTATATAGTAAATTATTAATCTTTACTTGAGTAATTTCATGTTTCTTTTCCTTTTTCATAAAAAAGTTTATGATTTGTTTATCAGTTCTTGAAACATTGCTTGACTTAATGTTTCATATTTTGTTTTTTTCTTTCTTTCTCTTATTTGCTATACATTCTAAGAAGCATTTTTTAGATTTTTCCTTAAATCATGTCCACCAGCTTGTTCAATTTTCTTAAACATTCTCATGTGTATATGGCCTTTCCATAACTTAGTTATTTCTTTCCTGTTATCTTGTTTTAACTCCATTTCATTCATCATTTTAATTTCTTTACCTATTCTTATTTATTCTTCTTTCTCATGTACTTTTATCTATATCACTATATGGTCTGAAAATCCTGTCTTTTTTATCCCTCTCTGTAAAATTTTTAAACTGTCTGATACTAAAAAGTAATTGATTTCAGTTTTAATCTCACTTCTGCTATAAGTCCAATGTATTTATTCTTAAATTACAGTTAAAACCTCCCGCTAGTATTATATACATATTAACAAATAGTTAAAGATATTTTAAAACATTATCTCTCTTTCTTTATTTGTGACACATGCATATATAACAATAATTACAAACACATTTTTCTTCTATCTTCCATCTAATACTGTAATTCATTCTATTTCAGCTATAGTAACTTCAAATATTTTTGTATTTTTGACATCATATACATATCCCTGAACAAGTGTCTCTTCCCATATTCCAAATGATGGGTCCATCCCATAACTTTTCTGTTTGTTCCCATTCTTCCTTTGTTAATAATCTAGAATCCACTAATATAATAATATGAGTATTTATTCAAACACACCAGTCCAAGATTCCTATTCTTCTCTTAACATTTTTTTCATGCTATTAACATTTAAAGCTAAAATATGTAATGTTATAACAAGAGTTAGTAGGATATCTTTTTCATCTTTTACCTTTTTTGCTTTCTTTTGTGATTATACGTTTAAATGTTCTTTTTCTTTCTTTCCCTCTTTTCCCCCTAGAATTTTTCTTTCCTCTCACTACCTGCCAGTTCACATATTCTTCCTTATCTGTGTCCAGTGAGACTTCTTCCTTTTCTTTCCCCCTTCTTTTGTATTTATTTCTATATCTTGCATCTCAATCTGCCCTTCTTGTTCGTTGCTTTTATTTTTATTCTACTCTACTTTTTTGTAGATCTTCTTTTTCTATAATTTGTACATTTTCTTCACATTCTAATCATGCATGTCCCATGTCGCCACATTTCTTACATTTTAAATCACATTTTTTTGCTTCATGTCCTGTTTTACCACATTTAAAACATTTTCATTTGTCACATTTACTAATTAAGTGATTATCTTTCCCAGAGGAAAAAAACAAGTTTTAGGCTGAACTCTATATTTCACAAAACCTCTATTACTATTCACATTAATAACTCTAGGAATGGTTATTCCATTACCATTTTCCATTTTTAATATAACCCTCCATTCCCATCCCCCAGTCCATGAACCTCTTTCATCATAAATGTTTGTTGTATCCATAACATCTTTATGTAAACACAATAAATGTTCTTTTAAGTATTATGTCTCAATTTCTGTTTTGAATTGTGCCATGATTCTATTTTTGTTTCTCTATAGAAAGAGTGCACCACATACGCTGACCATGGGTTATCATTCCTTTTTTGTTCATATTTTTCTATAAAGTTTTCCATGGCCTGACCAGTTTCAAATATTATATCACAAAATATCTCATTATTAATATGAAAGAAGGGTCTTCCCTATTTTGCTGAAACACCCAGTGGTGAAATCACTGAGTCCCATACTTTATACCTGTGTAATCCTTTTTCTTGTTTACTGCTTACTCTCACCATAAATGTTTTCATTTTTTCCTTCTTTTCTTGACTCTTCTTTCTCTATGCTTTACTGTGTGTGAATAAGACCTCTTTCTTGCTGATTTCTTGACATTCTCTTCTTGTTGTATTTTCTCCATTATCTTGCCACAAGATGCTGCAACATCGCCTTCTGGCTCGCTTTGATTAATAAGTTGTTTTAAATTATCATCCCACAACCCCCGGATTGGAGGGTTGTAATATTGCACTCTTGTTGGCTTTCCATCTCTTGCATTACTTTGTTTTGCTTTTTGAGCCGTACAGGCTGGTTTCAACTGTCAATAAAGTGGACATATTTCAATTTTTGGAATCGTGTGGTTTGCGAGCCGAAGGGCTGTATTTCACTCAACGTGGTATATATATATATATATCTTTTTCCGTCTGGTTCTGACTGATTCTTCCGTGGATTTGGTGTGTTTTTGGCTTAAAAGTTATTTTTACTGGTGTTTTTTTTGGCTTTCCATCTCACTCTCAAACAGTTTCTTCTGAAACAAGTCCTCCAAATCTGTTACTGCTTCTGCACAACCTCTGGTATGTTTGTCTGGTCTATTGCCTCGTTCTCCTCCGTACAAATGATCCCTCCTCCTCCGCTTCATTTGTTTGACATTTTACTATTTGCTCCATCATCTCCATGCTTGAATTTCCATTCTACATTGTTTATTTCTGCTTGGCTAACACTCACCATTCCTCCCATTTCTCTGGGTCACCTGTGTGCCTGGAACAAAAACAGGAAGCAAGATGTGCCACACTCAAATGCCTTCCCCTATATCAAAGATTAGGTGTTTTGTATTGATATATACATTACATATTATTTACATATTTATATATTTACATTATTTACATCTATTTACAAATCTCCATACATTATAAATTTCAATTTAAGCATCCCCCACTCTTTTGTCCACAACCAAAACATTATTTTTTCCAAAATCTTTGTCAAAGTCCATTTTCCATTGTATTTAATTTAATTTAATTTAGTCTCTCATTCCATATAGTCCATGAAGAATAAAATACTATTCTGTCCATTTTCTTCACTTCTTCTTCTTCTTTACATGCACCATAATAACCAAATTCTTTTATGTCCATATTTATTTGTTCAAATTTTAACACACTTTTCATCCTATTATCTTTACATATTTTTTTTCACAAATTATTAACTCTTTCACATTTCAAAAACACATGCTCAGTAGTCTCAAACTCTCCACATTTATTACATATTCTATCTTTTTTTTTTTTTTTTTTTGTATGGCATATTTGCCTTAACTGGCAATTTTCTAATAGACAATCTCCATAAAAAATCATTACATTCTTTAATGTTTATATATTTATTATATCTCATCATTATGGCTTTGTTATTAAATATTTCTAAATCTTTCCATGGATTAATACAATAAAATGCTTTCATAATACTTATGTACCATTCCTTTCTATTTTTCTCACATATATTATTTTTTTATTTTCCATAGCACAATTTTGTTTTGGTACTCTTTCATTTCTTCATTCACAATGCTTTTACTTCATTTTTTAACTTCAATTTCTTCCTACAATACTTTGTATTTATAATATAGTATCAATTCTATAAATTTTTTATTTTCCTTCATAATTCCTTTTAATACCTTATATAACATTAAAGATGCTGCATGTACTATGGGGCTTATTAAACTTAAACCTCCTTGATCTTCTTTCATACATAGAATCCTTCTTTTGACTGGATTCAGTCTAGAGCCCCATATAAAAGAGAATATAATCATCATGAATGCCTTTCCATACTTAATAGGGATCATATAGATGTTAGCAACATAATTTTTCTTCTTACCATTGTATTCAACAAGTGTGCTTTTTTCTATATTAAAATCTATATGATTTCCAAAAAATTGTCATATCCTTTACTTCTTTGAGTACATAATCCCATTGTTGTTGTCTGTATTCATTCCTTCCAAATGTTATTCCTAATATATTTATATATTTTTCATTTCCTATCATACCTTCAAAACCAAATCCTTTACTTTTCTCCTTATTTATAGCTAAACCAATTTTCTTTAAATTTATACTTAATTTTTCATTTAGTTTTTCCATGCATACTTTATTTTTAACAATGAATACAATATAATCCACATAATTATACATTATTGGCAATTGTACTTCCTTCATCATTTTGTATCCACTACTACTTGACATTTTATTAATTTCCTTCCCTATTACATTCATAACTAATGAGAAAATTACACTACTAGCCGGACAGCCCTGCTTTATTCCACATTCTATTTTTACTTCTTCCCCAATCCAGCCATTTACATTTAGTTTCATGCAGTCTCTTTGATAAACAGATTTTATTACTTGTGATATTTTTTGCTTACATTATATGCCTGCAAAATTCCCCATAATGATTTATATTGAATATTATCATAAGCGTTACTTCTTTCCCCATCATAACCTTTGTATTTTTATTTATGATATTGTCAATTATTTCTCTTATTATCCACAATAACTCTTGACTTCCTTTTCCTTTTCTTCCAAATACATTTTGGGCATATATTATATCCATTTTTTTCTGCAACCTTTTTGTTAGTATTCTCATAAAAATGTATAATCTGTATTATTCAATGTTATAGGTCTCCAATTTTTTATCTCCTCCTTATTTCCTTTTTTAAATATAAATTGTATAATTCCCGTACATATCTCTTTCTCTCTAATTCCAGTTTCTAACCATTCATTCTTAACTTCTATAAAAAAAATTGCCACTCATTTCTTTATACATACCATATTCAATTCCATCCAGTCCTAATGCAGAATTTATGTTAATATCTTTTAGAATTTCATTCCATTATTTCTTGGTTAATTTTTGTTTTAAATACTCATTATCTTCCTTATTTAATTTTTTCACTTTTATAATTTTGTTCTATGTTTTCTTCTCTCTTAACAAATAATTTCAGTACATATTCTTTAATTGTTTCATGTATTCCTTCTTGTTGTCTTATTTTCTTACCTTCCTTATTTTTTAATTGTCTTATTATTTTTCTTTCTTTTATTATTTTACTCAAACATGGTGATGCCCCTTCTTTCTTTCAATGTAAACAATGTTTTTGCTTATATAACAAGTTGTTAATTTT
>NC_056737.1:1863592117-1863679617 GCF_019279795.1 Protopterus annectens
GCATCTACGCCTCACGGTATCTGGAGGCCTAATGACCCCAACTCCCCAGCTTAATTTAATTAGTTCTAGTGCTGTTATTATAGTATATTATTAGTCACACCCACTGTGATGTATGTAATATAGGTTCATAGGTTCATACTAGGCTATCTGCCCTAGGGCATTTATAAGCCTAGCCAGAATGTGTTTGGCTTTCGCCACCCATTTTAAATTAATTTTGCTATGCCCTTTTTCGAGGTTAGTATACTGTGCCTCTGTCTAACAGTGACACAGAAGTGATACCCGGGGTAAACCTATGATCTCCCATCCACTCATCAAGATTCCTCTTGAAGAGAGTCAATGAGGGACTCTGCCTAACCTGGACTGGGATTTTATTCCAGAGCGAAGGGAGCCTCTGGGTTATGAATCTGTCCCTCCAGCATGTCCTATTTATTTCAGTGCTGAGGTTCAAGTCTCTCGAGCATGTAGCTCGATGGGATTTGGATTTTCTGAGGTGCAGCATGTCCATTAATTCCGGGTTGGACATGGCTTTATACGTCAGGCACAGATCGCCTATGAACAGGCGGTATGCCACTGAGTAGAGCTGGAGTTTCTTTAACCGGGCAGCATATGGCATCTGTTTGAGCCCTTTGATCCTCTTGGTGAGGTACTTTTGGGGTCTTTCCAGTAGCTGCAAGTGTCTGGTAAGGTACATCCCAAAAGGGGCATTGTACTCAATTATGGGCCTGATGAGGGATGAGTAAAGAGGCACAATGACCTCCCCTGATCTAGATGTGAATCCCTTCATGATTAGGTGGGCTATATAAAATGTTTTTCTAACCACTTTGGCCACGTGGTTGTCAAATGAGAGATTGCTATCAACTTGGGTCCCCAGGTCCCTAATTACTTCTTCTGTATTTAATGGATTTCCACCTATGTGGTAATTTGTGGGCACTTTGTTTTTGCCAAAGGGGATGACTATACACTTTTTGGCATTTAGCTTGAGGCCATGGCTCTGGCACCAGTTGTCTGTTTCTATGAGGCCCTTTTGGAGGATGCTTGTGTCGGCTGGAGAGTCGATTATGGCGCCCAGTTTGCAGTCATCTGCGAACCTGGTCAGCCACAGTCCTTCTGTGTTGGCCTGTACCTCCGAGAAATATATACCGAACAAGAGAGGTCCCAGGACTGAGCCTTGTGGGACACCACTTGTAACTGGTTTGGAGTCTGACATGGCTCCTAACCATGTGGGTTCTGTCCTTGAGCCAGTTTGCAATCCATCTAGTGACATAGGGGTCTATATTTAAGCTGGTGAGCTTATCTATAATGCCCGAGTGCGGTATTGTATCGAAGGCTTTTGCGAGGTCCAGGTAGGCTGTGTGGACCACCTTCCCCTCGTCAATGGCCTTGGTGACTGTTTCAAAGAAATCAGCCAGGTTTAAGAGGCAGGATCTGCCTTTAACAAAGCTGAACTGGGTAGGATCCAGTGTTTGTAGGTCCCCAATATCTTTATTTATGAGGTCCATGATGATCCTTTCCATAGCTTTGCAGACCAAGCTAGTCAGGCTTATGGGGCGATAGTTTCCAGGATCCGTTGAGGCACCACCTTTATGGAGAGGGACCACTGTTGCTGTACGCCACTCTTTGGGCACATATCCTGTAGTAAGGCTGAGATTGAACAGTAGTTTTATGTTTGGGTTTAGCTCTTCTTGGAGTTCATGTAGGACACAGCCCGGGACACCATCTGGTCCCATTGATGCTGTGTTTTTTGCTTTCGAGAGGGCGGCTCTTACCTGAGCATCTGAGATGTCAGGGGGGCAGCACTCTGCTGGGATAGATATTTGCCCTTTTGGTGGGGAGGGAGAAGTTTGCGCTGAACCTGTCAGCTAGGATGTTGGCAATGTCTGTGGGTTCGGTGTATTTTTTGTCATTTTGGACTAATTCTGAGCATATCTGGGAATTACCACCCAGGTTCCTAACATAACTAAAGAAAGCCTTGTGATTATCCTTAGTGTCCTGTGCAATTTTTCTCTCGAAGCTGGCCTTAGACAATTTTATGTGTGCCCGTAGTTTTTTGCTAATACTGATCAGTGATGCCTTCCCTTTTTGGGATTTTGCTTTATCATTTAGTAGCTTCCTCCTTCTATTGTATAGTTTGTTTATGGCTGGGGTCCACCAGACTGCCTTTGGAGGATTGGGTCTTGGTTTTATTTGGGATCGCATGATCCATACATTCCTGAAGGTGTTCATAGAATGCATTTATAAAGGATTCTGTGGTCTGGGCCGTATTTTCCACAGGCCCGGGGGCTTTGAAGGATTCCACCTCAGTTTTGAGGAGTGTAAAATTTGCTTTAGAGAAGTTTTTCACTGTGGTTTTCTGGGCAGGGGGTGGGGTCGAGATGTGAATATCCAGTGAGATTAGTTTATGGTCTGATCTTACCAGTGAGGGATACACTTCTGGTCTGGAGCATAGAGTCCCCATGTTGGTGATGATCAGGTCCAGTATGTTTTCCCCTCTTGTGGGAGTGGTAACAAGTTGTTCCATAGCATTTGAGTTTATAAATTCTAGGAACCTTTGGGCTAGGGTGTTGGAGCTAGAGTAATGCCCCCAGTCTATGTTTGGGTAGTTGAAGTCGCCCAATATAATGGTGTTTGGAGAGACCTTCATATTTTCCAGTGTTCTCAGGAAGGCTGAGTGGGGTTCCTGGGTTTGGGAAGGTGGTCTGTAGCAGGCTATAAACTGGAAGGCAGTTTTACCCACTGTTAGTTGCACATGGATAGTCTCTGATGCTTCGTGCTTTGCCACCAACCTGGAGGTGTGGGTATCTTTGATGAATATCGATACTCCCCCTCCTTTTGTGGTTCGGTCCAAGTTTTGGGGCCGAAAAGCATGGTATGAGGTATAACCTGGTAGTGCTGGGGTGCTCTCGGGAGCCCTGAACCAGGTTTCTGTTACTGCACAGATATCGATGTTCTCCATGCTAAGGAGAGTTTCGAGTGTGTGCATCTTGAGGTTTAGACTTCTGGCGTTGAGTAGCATTACTCTTAGTTTCTTATCCCTTGTGATACCTATGGAGGTGGGTTTGTCTTTTGAGCCTTGCCTAAAAAGGCACTATGGGGGTAGCAAGAGCCTTTGCCAATATCCGAAAGCCCAGGGGTGACAGGTGCAAGCCGTCCCTAGCGAAGCATCGTGGCTTGTCGAGCATATCATCCCAAGCTGACAGGCATTGGATCCCCTTTGAATGACACCAGTACTTAAGCCAATTGTTGAAATTGATCATCTTGTCTTCATATTGTGGCATCATTCTTGGTGAGGGTAAGATGCTACTCAAGGTCAGGGTCATACCGGCCTGGGCTACATGCTCAGAGAGCTCCTTTATGTCTCTTTTCATGCTTTGCCACCAACCTGGAGGTGTGGGTATCTTTGATGAATATCGATACTCCCCCTCCTTTTTTGGTTCGGTCCAAGTTTTGGGGCCGAAAAGCATGGTATGAGGTATAACCTGGTAGTGCTGGGGTGCTCTCGGGAGCCCTGAACCAGGTTTCTGTTACTGCACAGATATCGATGTTCTCCATGCTAAGGAGAGTTTCGAGTGTGTGCATCTTGAGGTTTAGACTTCTGGCGTTGAGTAGCATTACTCTTAGTTTCTTATCCCTTGTGATACCTATGGAGGTGGGTTTGTCTTTTGAGCCTTGCCTAAAAAGGCACTATGGGGGTAGCAAGAGCCTTTGCCAATATCCGAAAGCCCAGGGGTGACAGGTGCAAGCCGTCCCTAGCGAAGCATCGTGGCTTGTCGAGCATATCATCCCAAGCTGACAGGCATTGGATCCCCTTTGAATGACACCAGTACTTAAGCCAATTGTTGAAATTGATCATCTTGTCTTCATATTGTGGCATCATTCTTGGTGAGGGTAAGATGCTACTCAAGGACAGCGTCATACCGGCCTGGGCTACATGCTCAGAGAGCTCCTTTATGTCTCTTTTCATGTAGTCCAGGGAGGTACGTCTCAGGTCATTCACACCAGCATGGACAATGACTGAGTCATATTTGTACTTGCCCTGGAGTGACCTGAGTGCTTGTGTTATGTGGCGGATCCTAGCGCCCGACAGGCTGCTCACCGTGACCCTCTCCTTGTTCAGCTTGGTGAGCGGGACGTCAGTGTGCCTGACGATAGAGTCACCTATTACAAGTGTATCAGGTGTGTTGTTTAGTCTTAAGGGCTGTGACTGTTTGGCACACTGGCTTTGTGAGATATGTGTTGCACGTGTTTTGTTTTGGGGTAGCGGCTACTTGGGTGTCTGCTTTGGAGGTCTCTGCTGCTTCGGCAGATCTTTATTTAGAGCCTCCGAGTATGTTTTTGTGTGATTATGTGTTTGGTTTGCTGTCATGGTAGGTCTATGTGTGGTAACACCCCCATATCCCACATTCAATCCCAAATCTCTGACAAGTTCTGATACCCTTGATAAGTGTAAGCAGGGGCTTAGGTGATGAAACATTTACAAGCTAATGTATGAACACATTACAAAAATCATTAATTGTTTATGAATACCTCACACTGGGTTACTTCATGATTGTTTTGGAGACTGACAGGTTGTCATTAGAGTGGCATAGTGTATTAAAGAAGCTCAGAGGTAGACAGAGATGATTTTTGTCCTATTGCCTCCTGACTTATGTTTAGGCTGAACTATTATCATATTGCTTTAATCAGAATGATTCATTTTACAGTAATCTGTTTCCACGGTATTGTTTCTGCTGTTGGAGTGAATTACCTCTTCATTGTTTCATTTGTTCTCCTTGTTTATTTTTTTTCTCTCTTTTTTCTATTCATTTTTTTAATGGATTTTTTTCAGACATATAAGGGAAAACTCATTCAAAACCAATGGCCACTTATAGACTTCCAGTGTTTTGCCCTAGAAGTAGTGTAAATAACCCTACTAAAAACTTTGCAGAGGTTAAATTACATTCTTAGAACATTAAAGACTTGCATAACCCTTTTAAAGCCAAAAGCTGTTTTCATTTTTGATAAGAGCGAAGCCCATGTCATATTTTTGCAAAAAGCTAAAAAAAAAAAATAAATAAAAAAAAAAAATAAAAAGCAACAACCAACCAAACAAAAAATACAAAAATAGTGTTAGCAAATTTTTGAGTAAACAGAATGGGTAAGGAAACATATTGTTTATCACCATCAAAAAATATACATGTAATTACTCTAACTCATAATTTATTGGGATGTTTAGAAGTTCATCAAACCCAATGTGCTACCCACTCTTCAAAAAAGGGAGAAAGGGAGATGTGTAATTATGTTAGCATACATGAGACAAAATCACATTTTATTGGGTAACTACAATGGGCCAAACAAAGGCAATATTGAGCACTGGAATAAACATTTAGATAATACAAGAATGCATAAGGTAGAAGACCTAAGTATATTTTTAGTATAAGACTTCCAACACTGTTTTAAATGCTAACAAGGACAGAATATCAGGAGAGGCAGTACATTTTACAAACACAGGAAATGCACCACATCAAGATGCAGAGGAGTTTCCAAATGGCAGTTACAAACATCGAGTGCAAGTGTCTAATGGCGGGGATTCAGAAACACATACAGTGAGAATCCTTGACATTGCCATTTTCCACCTCATACTAAGATTTTCCAGTTCTTAGACCACCCATTGCTAAGGTTTCCCAGTGGTGGGGCCTTCAGCTCAGAGGGTGTTCTCACTGGCAGAAATGCATTTGAATGTGACTATCTAGGGGAGTGGTTAATGCCAATTAGCCATGTGTTCTCTCGCCAGGAATGTCAGTGGCTCCAGATTAAGTCTGCTGAGTGATTCAGGGAATCACTTGACTATTAAAATTTTACTGTTGGAGTAAAAACTGAATACTGTCACCCATTCACTTCTGTGCACCAGTTTCAGTGCAGGCAAGTTCACTGAAAACATAGCCATGGGGCTGTGCTAGCATCGGTGTGTAGACATGTCTTTAGGGGCATGAATAAAACTGCACAATTGTGTGTGTGTTGTCTACCTGGGTGGTTGCACTGGGGATGGTAGGTAGTCAGTCAATGTTTTGGATATATGTAGGCATCTGTGTGTGTGTGTGTGTGTGTGTGTGTGTGTGTGTGTGTGTGTGTGTGTGTGTGTGTGTGTGTGTGTGTTTAGCTTTGGTTCAGCAGCTGGTGTCAGTGGGCAGAGGTGTAGACAGGTTGGTTGGCACCAACAGCAATTACTCCATTTTTTGCACCCATCCACAGAGTGGCAACCAAATTTAAAAAAAGGACTCAGAGGTGAGAGTTAAAGGAATAATTTTGAGAATAACTCAGACGTTCATATGTTTCTCTAACAGGCTAATCTTTTATGGCTTCAAGGTCAGAATGTGGATAGTCAGGGAGCTCTTAACATCATTATTTAAAATCTAAAAAAAACAAACAAAAAAAAAAACACATTGTAACCTGGGAAAATACCAGGGTTAGATATTTTATGTGTGGCTATTTAAATAAAATTAGCATTAGAATAAAGAGTTTCTTGGATCTTCAGCTTTGCTGAAGAGGTCTGTATTCCTAAACTTAGCAATGATAAGCTCCTACCATCCAATTATTGTAGGGAGGCAAAGTAAACATCTATTTGATCTGAAAACCACCAATGCCTTGACAAGAACAGGTTAGGGAGTTGAGGGCTCATTCACCTGTGGCCCAATGCACAGTAGACAGCTGTAAAATTGTACATGCTGTCCTCATGAGAGACATCAGTAAAGCAATCAGTAATGTAAAATTATACTTTTTATGCTATGCTTTAGAAACAGTAGGTCTCCCACAACAATTTAGAAAATGTGGAACTTTTATATTTTTTTCCTTTGGCATGAATATTCACAGGATTCACAATCTGTCCAGTTTTTGCAGTCTTAAAGGAACAAGGCAGGTGTGTCTTCTATTCCATTTTATAATTTGTAATATTGCAGAAGACTTCAGCAGAATGGACTCATAAGTATATATTGCATGTTGGTGTTCCCTTTTAATCAAAGAAGAGAGTAACTTCATTGCAGTATGTAGATGACTACGTATGTGGGAGACTGCTAATCCTCAAAATAATGTACAGGAAGTTATCTAGATACTTTGATGATCAACAGTGTCAGGCTTCACACTCAAGATAAAAAATCAGGTTTCCTCTTAACTTAGCTGAACTGAGCATGCATCTGTTGTATGCACTTTTAATCCCCTTTATAGTTACAAAGGAATAGATCTACATATTAATTAAAAATCAAACTAACTTTCAGTGTGAAAGATTTATTGGGTTATTATATAAAAGTCATAATTAGAGAACTGAAAAAACAAATATGTCATTTAGAAAAAAAAGAGCCTTCCATTTGTGAGAAGAATTCAGATTACTAAAACATTCAGGCTTCCAAAATGCTTTATTTCTGATTAGACACCTAACTCACATTATTTCCAAAGTATTTTATGTTGTTGCCATTAGTTATAATAGACTTTTTATGGAACTCATTTGTTGCAAGAATCAGTAAATGCAGACTAAATGTTCTTAAGCATAAGGGAAGAGTTAAGTTTTTTTTTTAGTATACTGTTATAGCTGTGTCTCAGCGATATGTTACATTGAAAGATCATCCCAGCTAGCAGGGAGTGATTTTGAACCAAGGTAATTCCCACAAGCAGTTTAGGGAGACAGCTTTTTAAGATCAGTAGAGCATGCCAGTCAGGAGGCTTGGATATGTGCATTGAAAAATATTAAAATAAATAAAAAGGCAAACATTATGGTCAACACCTTCTAGGCAGGATGATGCATAATGATTAATCAGAAAGATTCAATGTGGAAAGATTGAAAGTCTTACAAATATATCTTAGACCTTTGCACATAATAGAATGCAATCTGTCAATACCTTATCAAATTTGAGGGAAGAGAATGTGAATATGAGAGTCAGATGGTGCCAAATATTAAAACTCAAATCTAATATAAATAAAATCTCAGTGAAACAACATTGGTTTCTGATGTATATCAGGTGGTCACAAGAATGGAAGCCACTAGTAAGCATAACAGATCTTAACCTTAGCAGTCTATATAAGGATAATGTAAATAAGTGGCAAATACATCATCTGTCATCTGTAGTGCAAATGGGAAATTGCATTAAGGATGAAAATCCCAAAGTACTGGGGAGAATTCATTTTTCTTATCAGTGTTATTTCAAAACTTGAACCTTTACTATCTTTCAGTTTGCTGAAATAACATCACATGGGACAATGCTCTCCTACTAGGTTTAAGACAGGGAGTTGTACATTAATGGCAAATGCTTTAAATTCCAGGAAGACATCCCAGACTATTTATACAAGACAAGGTACTGTCTAAAAATTCAAGAAAATTACATTAACATTATTGAAGGGGCAAGGTTGGTAGTAAGGATTGCTACCCAGACTTTGGGTTACATATGGTTTATCCCACCTAAGTCTATGTTTACTGTCTGGATATATAACAGGATTGACATTTGTCTCATTTACATTTTTAAGACCTGGAAAATATTTTGGAAGTCTGATTTCAATTCATGCCAAAAGAAAGTATGGAATGCGAGAAATGGTGTTGCGTAAAGTTTTAAATGCAACATTTTATTAATCATTTTTTGTACATTTTTCTTTTCTTTATTAAAAATGGGGTATGTATAACTGCAAAACATTATCAAAGAGATCGTATTACACTTTGCATCAGTACTAATTAGTAAATTTTTGAACCTGTTGTGAATGGTTGTTATTCTTATCATGTCTCAGTAAAGACTGATGTGTAAAACATTAGTCAAGAAATGACATGTAGGCTCTCCTGTCCACCCATATTGTAGTCTGAATTTTCTACACCAGCTGATCAATGTATAATAATAATACTGTCATCCTTTTGCCTAGTGTACCGACATGCTTAAATCATAGCTCCTTTAAAACTCTGGACAGCTTTAATCTCTCTTAAAATTTTTTCATCAATGTTGTCTGCCAGATTCCTGTTATGAAATATGTTCCTAAATTATTCAGTAGCATTCTTGCAGACAATACTGATACACTCTTCACCTATTGCTTGCTTACATATAGTACTTTAACTTTGTTACATCAAAAAATATGTAGTCAGAAACAACTACCACAGATATTTTATTCAAGGAAAACACAGTACAAATGAAAATTAGTATCAGCAATTTCTAAGTAAGACACTAATAGATATAATACGTCCTTAAATTAGTATATTATTGATATGATCCTGAAATAACACAAGCAGTATTTGTAGGAATGAACTGCAGTTATTTACTAATTACACACACCCACACACATACATGTAATCACACATGCACAAAGGTATATGTATTTTTGCCTGTATCTGTGTGTGTGTGTGTGTGTGTGTGTGTGTGTGTGTGTGTGTGTGTGTGTGTGTGTGTATATATATATATATATATATATATATATATATATATATATATAGCGATCTAAATATATATGGGTGTATTTGGATCGATCGATTATATCCAACATTGCCATGCTAAATATAAATGTTTTTATGTCGAAAATGCAGATGTCAACCAGCAACTATGCAAGGGCTGACAAACAGCCATGGTGCATGCAAAAATCAAAAACAAAAAAATTAATTAAAACACCCATGTGATGGGAGCCTGCCAGTTGTATAGACTAACTCCAAAATCACACAAACCCTGGGTAAGGGCATATTTCCCAGCTTTGAGAAATGTTCAGTCTCAAGCATCGATTGTTGCGCTGCTTAGTTGATCATAAGTGGGTGACTAAACAGCTGTCAACAGAACATTCAGTCATAAGGAGAAAACCTATACATATATATATATAAATATATATATATATATATATATATATATATATATATTTATATGGATATAGATAGGTATATAGAGATATAGACATATGGGTCTACTTGACATGATCGTAATGCCACTAGACTGACTTATAAAATGCTGAGACAACACTAGCAAAGCTTCATATGACTGAAACTGCACTATACCAAAGTTTGCAAGGCTGAACATTTCAAATGCTGACTTTGCCAGCTGAGCAGAACATGAAATCTGCTCATTTCCGCACTGAAGTATGATCTCGGAGTTGGTATATGTAATTTGCATGGGGTTTGGGGGAGCAGCACTTCCATGGGGTGCATGGGGCACAACCCACCCCCCAAAATGTAAAAGTAAAAAATAAATAATTGTAATAATGGAACTGAGGAATCTCCAGTGAATATTCATGTGGATGCTGTAGATACCTACATGGATATTCAGTGGGATTTTCTATGAGTATGCATGTATTGGTTGGTGGGCAGGGTGTAGGTGAAATTTAGGTACACAGTACAGAGTTTTAAAGCGAAAGTGCACTGTTGATATGGTACTAGTTCTTACTTTTGTAACTGCATTACATGGGAGGTAAGCTGGAATTTTATACATTTGGTTTTGTGTATGCCGGCAATTTAACTTGTCAGTGTTATGAATTTCCGGTGTTGTCATCTTGGCATTTTAAAAGTTGGTCTACTGGCATTTGGATAATGTCAAGTAGACCTATATAGAAAGAAAGAGAGATATGTAGGATAGGTTCAGTGCAAACTTCACCCCTTTTCACCCCCCAAAGGCCCAGAACATCATTGATACTTGTCTCACACCTCTCATTTCTGTAGATCAAGTGTTAAAGGCCCTATCTAAGGCAAAGAACACAGCCTCCATTGGACCTGATAGTATCCCAGGCTGTATTCTGTACCATCTCCAGCAAGGACTAGCTTCGTCATTGAGCACCCTATTCAACCACAGCCAAACTACTGGATTCATTCCAGCAGAGTGGAAAACTGTCATTGTCATCCCTTTGCACAAAGGTGGTATCACTACTGACCTGGGAAACTATTTCCCCATCAGCTTGACAAGTCTGATCTGTAAAGTCATGGAGCGTATTATAATAGGATCTCATAAACAAGGACATAGGCACTCTCCAAGCACTGGATCCCACCCATTTCAGATTCGTCAGGGGCAGATCTTGCCTATTGAACCTGGTTGACTTCTTTGAGACTGTCACCAAGGGCTTGGATGAGGGAAAGCCAGTATATACAGCTTGCCTTGACCTGGCCAAGGCCTTTGACACAATCCCCCACTCAGGCATCATCAAAAAGCTAACACGACTTGGTGTTAATCCCTATTTAGTCAGATGGGTGGAAAACTGGCTCACAGATAGTACCCACAAGGTCAAAATAGGCACTGCCACTTCTGACAGCAGACCTGCCACTAGTGGTGTCCAAAAAACACC
Source organism: Protopterus annectens (assembly GCF_019279795.1). Classification (NCBI taxonomy): domain Eukaryota; kingdom Metazoa; phylum Chordata; order Ceratodontiformes; family Protopteridae; genus Protopterus; species Protopterus annectens. The sequence goes on from NC_056737.1 coordinate 1,863,603,371, forward strand.
AGTGGCCAGCATATGCAGCATAGAGATACTGTATTCAAAATAAATATTTATGGCATATACTGCCACAAAATACAGTATTATCGATTCAAACCGGTTTCGGCTATCCAGCCTTCATCAGTGAAAAAGAACCTTTACTATACACAAGGTCTCATAAATATTTATATATACCACCAACCAATAAGATCATGGTATAGTCCAACTCTAAAGCTGGTTACACTATGCTATTTATATAATGATATGTAGCTAATAGTTTTATCACCATATTAAAGTAGAAGCATATTTAAAACAATAGAGATACATAAAAAAAATAAAAATATATATATATATATATATATATATATATATATATGTATATATATATATATATATATATATATATATATATATATATTTTAACAAAAGTAACAAATTATCTGAATGATATACTTAGAAGATTATTCAAAAAGATTTATTGAAAATACTGTCAACTGTGTCCTGAGCTGATGACATGCTATGAGCAAACCACAAGGTCCCCAATAACATCTAAATATATATAATATTAATTGGGAATATCTGATTCCATAGCTAGTCTTGTTAAACCCTATCTATATCTGTAATGAAAATCTTTACATTTACAGTTAATGGCCATGTTAGATATCAAAATGGTGCATACGCTGAACCAACAAATATTATTGAAATTAACTGATATATTTTGCTAATAGTAAGCCTGTTATTCATCACATATACTGGCAATTGTGTTATGACAAACACAAAATTATATTATGACATGTAACAGCATATAATAAGCTAATGTTTGAACAATCCAACAACATTGTGTAATAACAGTGGCCTACAAATATATAGCCCATCAAGACACCTATGCTATGATTCCAATAATCTGTTAATCCTAATTATCACTGAATTAGTAATGGTCATTAAGGCCAGGGGGAAATAATGCCCCAAGGTGAATTATCCAATATTTTTCTTTGTGGTTCAAAATGCTATGCCAACCCTGTTGATTGCTCCTGTCTCCAGTAATTTTGTCTATAATCATGAACATAAATCTGGCATTGTTATGTTTCAAAGTGTGTCAGTACAGAGCATTGGTCTCTTTTTTTTTCTGATATCACTTTTGTTTTCACACATCCTGACTCTAAGTGATTGTGATGTCTGCCCAACATAAAATGCTGAGAATTGACACGTTGCTAAATATATGACCCAACTGCTACTGCAATTACCAAAGACTCTAAGATCATAGACTCTACTCGTATTGGCACTAGTGAATTGTTTTAATTTACTTACTTGGTTACAGGAACCACAGTGGCTACATTCACTAGTGCCAATACGAGTTGAGTCTATGATCTTAGAGTCTATGCCAGATTTATGTTCATGATTATAGACAAAATTACTGGAGACAGGAGCAATCAACAGGGTTGGCATAGCATTTTGAACCACAAAGAAAAATATTGGATAATTCACCTTGGGGCATTATTTCCCCCTGGCCTTAATGACCATTAATAATTCAGTGATAATTAGGATTAACAGATTATTGGAATCATAGCATAGGTGTCTTGATGGGCTATATATTTGTAGGCCACTGTTATTACACAATGTTGTTGGATTGTTCAAACATTAGCTTAATATGTGCTGTTACATGTCATAATATAATTTTGTGTTTGTCATAACACAATTGCCAGTATATGTGATGAATTACAGGCTTACTATTAGCAAAGTATATCAGTTAATTTCAATAATATTTGTTGGTTCAGCTTATGCACCATTTTTATATCTAACATAGCCATTAACTGTAAATGTATAGATTTTCATTATAGATATGGATAGGGTTTAACAAGACTAGTTATGGAATCAGGTATTCCCAATTAATATTATATATATTTAGATGTTATTGGGGACCTTGTGGTTTGCTCATAGCATGTCATCAGCTCTGGACACAGTTGACAGTATTTTCAATAAATCTTTTTGAATAATCTTCTAAGTATATTATTCAGATTATTTGTTACTTTTGTTAAAAAATATATATATTTTTTTATGTATCTCTATTGTTTTAAATATGCTTCTACTTTAATATGGTGATAAAACTATTAGCTACATATCATTATATAAATAGCATAGTGAAACCAGCTCTAGAGTTGGACTATACCATGTTCCTATTGGTTGGTGGTATCTATAAATATTTATGAGACCTTGTGTATAGTAAAGGTTTTTTTTCACTGATGAAGGCTGGATAGCCGAAACCAGTTTGAATCGATAATAGTGTATTTTGTGGCAGTATATGCCTTCATAAATATTTATTTTGAATAAAGTATCTCTATGCTGCATATGCTGGCCTCTGGTGTTTTTTGGATTAATGGTTTGGCCGTGCAGACCATACTTGAGAGGCATTCACTTTCTACTAGTGGTGTCCCCCAGGGATCTGTCCTTGGACCCCTACTGTTTGGCATTTACCTCTCAGAGATCCAGGCAAAGACAAAGGGCTTATGGCTGACCACATTTGCGGATGACTTTTAGTTGGGTGCTGTCATTTACTCCCTAATTGATGGTAACATACTGCAAGAGGGTCTCACAGCTAGAAATGACTGGTGCCAAAGTCATGGCCTTAAGTTAAATGCAAAAAATGTATTATCATACCATTCTGCAAATGTACAGCCCCTACTGATTACCTCATCAACAGAAACCCCCTAAGCACACAACCTGTGGTGAGAGACCTGGGTACTCAGATTGACCACAATCTCACATTCGACCATCATGTGGCAGTGGTGGTCAGAAAAGTCTTTTACTTGTTTCATCTCATAAGTAAAGGGATAGCATCCAGAAAAAAGGAGGTTATTACCACTCTGTACTCCTCCCTTATCAGACCTATAATTGAGTATAATGCCCTGTTTGGTGTGTACCTCTCTAAACACCTGCACCAACTGGAAAGGCCACAGAAATACCTCACAAAGAGAATACATGGCCTCCAAAACATAGCCTACGTGGACAGGCTTAAATCACTATCACTCTACTCGGTATCATACAGATTGCTCAGAGGTGATCTGTGTCTTGCCTACAAGACAATGTCAGACTGTCCTACTAGAGATGCTCCATATTTGCAAGTCTAACTCCTCGCCCACTACCTGCTTGAAAGGCCTGAATCTAATATGTGATTTCACCAAAACCTGCTGTAGAGACAGGTTTGTCTCCCAGAGGCTGCCCCCTCTCTGCAATACACTTCCCGTACATGTCAAACAGAGTACCTCACTGACCCTCTTCAAAAGCAACCTTGATGAGTGGGTGGGAAACCATAAATTTGAACCAGGGTTTCCACCTTTGTCCCTCACAGGTTGAGATTTCCTTTTTGGGGGGATAAACTCTTGGCTAGGCTTGTGAGGGCCCCAGAGCCCTTAGCCTAGTAATCTCCTATGTTCCTATGATCCTATGTATTATATAAACTACAGTGAGTACATGTCTTCTTACAAAAAAGTAATATGTTACAATTTATAATACTGAATATACAATGCTGAAATGTTAAAATGTTGAAATCAAAATACCTACTCCCTTACATGTATAGAAAACTGGACTTGTACCCCCTGCAGGAATCATGTTATCACTCATTTTGGAGTTTCACTGACAGGTGACAGATACTGTTTGTTGACTAGCTGTCAACTAATGCAGTTTACGTATGCAGTACTTGGATGCAATCACCAGATGTTTTGAGTTCAACATTGTTAAGTTTCACCATGTTGACATTTCAGGATCTTCCTTCATTATTATAGTATCCATATGTATTATATATATATATATATATATATATATATATATATATATATATATATATATATATATAGTTGTTGGAATTCAGTGGTTTTATGCAAATACCTAAGTTTTGACATACGATTACTCTGGAAATGTCTCTCAGCTTCATTTCCCTTGAAATTAATATGAAAACTGATTCTTATCTATGCATATATATATTTTTTTCTTTTCTGACTGTTTATCTCTAAAATAGACTAACCCCTATCCTTTTTTTAACTAATTCATTGAGTGGGGCTCTTCTACTAATAAATGATGTTCGCTTATAACCCTACTGGTTCTCATTCAACATTTAGTCTTACTTGTTTGATCTTTAGTAATCATTTACAGAAATCTAAGGACTTAGAATGAAATAAAATTGTATATAAAATAAATAAAGGTAATTAAAATGATTTGTGCAACCTCATTTCTTTCTGTTGTTAAATGAAGTAGACCAGTACGAGTTATTTAACATTGGCTAAAATTGCCAATATGTTATAGTGAAAAATTGTTTTCTTACACACTTGGCATGCATAAGTGAAGAGGTAATCTATTCCAGCTGAAAAGAAACCAGAACAAATTAAAAACTTATTTAATAGGAGTTAAAGTGCAACTGTATGAAGGTGAAATTAAACATCCTGGGAAATTTAAGCTATCTGCATTTTATCTTTGAATGCTTAATTTAATTCTAAGATATTACATTTAAACCTTTTTGTTGAGAGTGACTCCTGAGTTTTAATTTAAAACTTCTGAAATCCATCCAGTACCTGCTTTTGTGTGTTTATTTGAAATACTCCAGTACAAAATATGTGCCCGTTTCTTCTAAAATCTGATGGCATCCTTGGTTTTGATGGGTTCCATATTTTAATTCTTCTGAGCTGCATGTTACTTTAAGACATTCAAAAATTCACGTTTGTGCTTCTGATCTGACACAGCTGTTTTGATTGAGCTTTGGGTCTATAGCTACATTATCTATATGTGACAAATCTCCGTTCTGAAGTATAAATGCCTGCAGATAATGGAAAGGTAAGTTCAAAATGTCACATGACAGCTGTGTTTAATTTTAGTAGATCACAGTAGGACAGCATGACTGTACAGTATATTTGCACACAACAATATGTTTTCATTAGTCTTCTTAAGGCCTCTGGATTCCATAATTAATGCATCAATGAAGATGAGTTAATTCCAAACACTCAGCAGTAGCAAAAGTCCAAAATGAGCTATGCAGCTTTAGCGAAAGGCCTCATTGAATAATGTGTTTATATAAGATATAAAAGAGGACATTTTGTTGAATTAAATTCTTGATGATGAGACAGCGTTGCTTGACATGCTATGAGAAATGTAGGTAATTATACCAAATGCAACAAGTATAGAAAAAAACTATTGTCGTGGAGCAGGTAAAGAGGTCAGAGTTCATACAGATTAGTAATTTGTCCAAATTAGAAATAAAGAAAATATTTTACTATTTTTCTAAGTGAAATAAGAAAAATAAATTAATTACATTGGCACTGACATTCAGTTAAGAAACATGCAGTATGTAAGCTTCTGGAAAGTGTTTAAAAAGACTGACACTTCAAGACATATCATTTCATCTGCTGATCTCATATTTTCTCAAGCATATTTGTTACTTGTATCATCATGTTACTTGCATTAATTTAAAATGTGATGTATAATAAGTCAGCTTTTCATAAGGCCATCAAAGTCCATGGAAAGCAAGGCAGCAGATTGTTGGTAATCTCTGTATTTCAAAATTCTAATAAACACTGACATGAGTTTATGAAATTTAAAGCTATAAAAAGGAAATATCATTATTATGATTGCCATGTCACCATGACCTCCAAAGTATGGCTAAAATAAGAAGAATTGATAAAGTGATTATCTGAAGTTAATATTTTATTCATTTAAAAAAGGGGGGAGATTTGGTGGGCTTGAGTGACAGGAACATCAAAACATAGAGCTTCATATCAGTCCACTTATTTATTTTGTAATAATTTGAAATAATTTACACAATGATCCCAATAAGGCAATTATGCAACTTTCAGCAGTGAGAAAAGTAAATAAAACGTACAAATATTGTGCAAATGTGATTCAGAAAGCCTTACTGTGATGCAGAAGCCTTAACTTGGAAGACTTCTACATGTGGTAAGCATATCCATTTGAGATGAAACCTGAGAATTACTTTGTCCAGTTATATTTTTACATGAATGAAAAACATATACAGTGTGTACAATGTCTTTCAATGATATATAAAATGGCTACAGGTAAGCACAGCAGAAACTTAGGTAAGCACAACAGAAACTTTGGGGGACAGTATGCGTGCCCGTGGGTGAGCATGTATGTGTATGTAGCAGCAGAAATGCAGCTGAATGGATGTGTGTGTGTGTGTGTGTGTGTGTGTGTGTGTGTGTGTGTGTGTGTGTGTGTGTGTGTGTGTGTAGCTATTTCTATGACTTTGACCAATTATTGGTGAAGCTTATTAGTTGATGGGTGGATGAGTGTATATATGTGTGGGAAAGCCTGGGACTGTGCATATAACTGCACATATGTGTCTGTGTGTGTGTGTGTGTGTGTGTGTGTGTGTGTGTGTGTGTGTGTGTGTGTGTGTTTGTTTGTGTGTAAGTGTGATGGCTTTGTGTGCATGGATGTGTGTGCCCACATGCATGCATATAAATGTCTTTGCTACTATGATGATGTTTGGTAGGGACAACAATTATGCTGTTAGTACGCTGTTTGATTCTGTAATGTGGTAATAGGCTACTATTGAGGTATTTCTTTGTATGCTTTTACCAGAGACATAACAAGGCCGACCCTGGCCTAAACTGATAGGGGGCATAATCGGTAGATGATCAATGTTCAACACTTTACCATAATTCAAAAATAAAGGTTGGTGTTGCATTTGTGTTTAGAATTGAAGCTCTATAATAGCAATGTACTGTAGTTTGAAAGGAAAGAAGAGCTTTTTTTCATGTTCTCCAAGTTTAAGGGCATGATCACAGATCAGGTGATGGAATGGGGCACCAGAGAATTGCTAAATGCAATTCCTGCTTTTAACCATCTCTGAATAAGCAGTTCTTTCTATCGTGCTGCATTAATATCTCTGTTCATTAAAAAAAAAGGTATTAGAAGGTGAGTTGTTGATCTTAAGTTTCATGACCATCATGACAGTGAGTTCCATATTAATCCATTTTATTTATTTTGTTATTATTTAAGTTATTTTACACAATGAGTCCACTAAGGCAATCATTTAATGCTCAGCCATGAACACAGTAAATAACTATAAACTGTCTGGGGTTCAAAAGGTCTTACTGCAATGTAAAAGCATTAACAATGAAGGATGGAGTGAATATCTGTAAATCCTGTCCACAGTCCGGGAATCAGTTATAGAATTAGTAACAAAGTAATGGAAAGCACACATAGGTTAGGCAGCAAAGCTTTGGTATGCCTTTTCAGATGGAAAAAATAATATAAATAACACTGCTTTTTAGGTTGATCTCTAAACTTACCAGTACAATATGCAACTAGACTGTCAGTCAAGGAGCTTGTTTGGCAGAGTCTGTGCAATCAAATGAGTTTATTTTGCAATAAATGCATCAAAGAAATAAAATGTTTACTAAAACTAGAAAAGTTAACTGAATACATACCCTAAGTAGTCTGGTGTATGCATGCTGTTATTAGCAGTAGTGCAATCTTTGCCTTTTGTACTAGAAGACTAAAAGATTGTGTGTTCTATTCCCACTCCAGATAAGTCGATTGTTGGTACTGCTGTGCAGCATTAGGGGATGCTGCATTCCTGAATGCATCATCCTTTGGTTACAATATTACACTGAGGTCCCATCTGCTTCAGTTAATGTTAACTCAGGTAGATGTAAAAGATCCCAGAGCACCTGTCCTGTCTCCCCTGAAAAGAGATCACTAGCTTACCTTGATCGGCCAAGGATAAATAAAGCACATAAAGGAATGTGAAAGTTTTATTACTGGGATGAATCTACATGAGTTTCAAAGCACAAAATTATAATTTCTGGTTGCAGATAGCAGCTAAGAATACTGAGGGAAGTTTCCTTAGTCATGAGCAATGCCACATAGGAAATAAAGAAAACTGTGGTATGTATAACTTGCATTACAGTCAAGTGCTCAATACGTGAGTGCTTTTGTGACAATGTCTGTGAGCTCAAATACAATAAGTTATATGATACTCTCTAACTGCAGACTCCTGAAGAAAGGGCAGAAATTTGTTGTTGCTTTGTGATTACTTTTTCTCTATTCCCATATAGCAAGTACAGCTAGGTTTCATCCTCTCCAAAAAATTTTTCTTGTTTTGTGCTGACTCTATTTTCTCAAAATAATAGTATGCTTAAGTAAATATTTATAGACGTTATGTATACTCAGGTAAGAAATTTTGTGTACCATATACTTGACACTACGTATTTAACTACACTTTCATGCAATAAACACTCTCTGTCAGATAACATTTAAAACTCAACTTTATTTCATAGAATTAAAAGAGCTAGCACTTTGGAATTCCACTACAAGTGCTCAGTTTATACAATACTTAAACCACTAGCCACCAATAGAAACCAGAGAAAGGAAAGACAGAAATTTCCAGTAAACACATCATAAAATTTATATAAACTATTTAAGATTCAGATTATTATTTGTGCCATTATGAGGCAAGATATTAAATCTTGCATTTTTTCATAATAAATGTTAGAACTAGTGAAAAAATCTTTATTCTTACATACTCCTTTGTTCAAAATCAGTGTTATGTTCAACAAAAATGGATAACAGCTGAACAGAGCATGTTGCCATATCACTCAATACAATGCAACAACACAGGAACTTTTTATTTATTTATCATTTATTATCTGGGAAAGTCTGAGTTGGAATGAAGCCAATTTCCAGCAGAGACCCAGGGAGAAATGCTCCAGACACATGTCTTTGCAATGTGGGAGGAAGCCCGGACAAACACAGGGAGGACATGCAGACACCACATAGAAAGCACCCCAGCCAAGAATTAAACTGGAGAACCTCTTGCTCTGAGGTGACAATGTTACCACTGCGCCATCCACAAATGTTGCACACAACACACACACTTCAGACAAACCAAACAGTCAAACATGTAACACAACAAAAAATGCCCAGACTGTAATGCAACATCAACACGAATTACAACATGCATCATACTGATATGCAAAACTGAGCGCACACACACACACACACACACACACACACACACACACACACACACACACACACACACACACACACACACACATACACACACACACATCTGTGTGAATAAATAATTGAGCAAAACATACTAATACAAGATACATTACAGATTCACATGCATAATGTAGTGCTACAATAAAAGCTTGCTTAGACATAACTGTATATTCACCTACAATGCCATGCAAACCAGAATAAACAAAAAGAATAACACACATACATATCACTACCCAGGCAACATAAATTATAAAATAATCTGACAATGACATACACCAAACACCTACTTTAACTAATATCTATGTAAACATAATAAATAAATACACAAATATATACAGACACACATGAAACAGTATGCAAACTAATAAAACATAATTTCTGCATTAACTACTACAACCCTAGCAAAACTCAACAACCATCAAGTAAATAAATAAATAAAGCAGCAATACAAATATGCATGCATTTGAAGAAATCCATAAAAAACTACATCACACCAAACAAATGTGCAGGAAAGCAAGAAAATAAATAAATAAATATCATAGTTATAATTAAAAAATAATGGTACAAATACACAAAAATCCCCACAAAATTAGAATGAAAAAAAGACTTCCGGGCATGGGTTCTTTTCACTTTCCTCATAATCCTACCATGCTACCTACCAGTTCCCCACTTAGATACAACCACCATAATAAGTCTTGCTTTTCTCTACCTTTCCTCGTATTTGTTTAACCTCCAACAAAACCACTTCCATTACTACATCCATACCTACCCTCTAGAAGCTTACTGAACTCAGTTAGTTAACTCATCAGTGTCTTCCACATTTAGACCATCCTCCACTATTGACTTTATTACTTGCCACCACTGTTATCAAATCCATCACCTTCAGCAAGCCCTTCTATATCATTCTATTTTCACACTACCTTTCCTTTACTACTACCACAATTAGAAAGAGTCTACCAATTCTCACATTAGTTCACTGCTGTTAGCTTATAATAATAATGAGTGTGTTCTACATTTCTACACTCTCTTTTGATCTGAACACCTTATTAATGTCCAAAATGTCATTTATCTTAGGTCCTACTGATAATTTCCTTAATCATTCTGTATCAATATACCTTTGTACCCTTTTTAGTATCCTCAGCCTCAGTGGATAGTGCAGACACACCCACACACACACACGCACACACGCACACACACACACACACACACACACACACACACACACACACACACACACGCACACGCACACACATGCACACACACACACACACACACACACACACACACACACACACACACACACACACACACACACACACACACACACACACACACACACACACACACACACACACACACAGTCCAAACTCTACCTTGCCCTTCTATTTCACTATAACTATTATCATCTAGTTGAAATGTATATTCTCCTTTAATCCAGAACTCCACAAAGTACTTAACATTTTCACAATAAAGCTGTTGACGAAACACTATTTACCTACATTTGCAAAGAATCATTAGAAAATTATAATTTTTCACCTTTTTTTTGTTTCATTTCAGAGATATCCAGCTGAACCCTAGTCCACAATCATCTAACCTTATGCGCTGTTCCACTTGAATTCCTACTATGACCCAACAAAATATCTATGTTAAAGGTTTAACTGTGGCCTACATGTAAATAGCAACTACTAATGACAAATGTTCTGAATTGGAGGCATGGTCAGACATTCATTGTCGAAAGAGCTTGACCATCACCAAACTGTTGTTGAAGGACAATAGCTGGAGTTCACCCTGTATTATACATAATTATACAGATAATCATCCAGGTCAAAGACCTGGAAGTGTTGTGGTTACTTTAGATCCTGTAGTAAGCACTCCATTTTTTCCCATATAATCCTGGTCAGAATTTAGACTACAATTGACAATACTCTTGAATGGACCATCAATGAGATTCAACATTTCAATATGAGCAAAGTGCCTATAGTGACAATTTATATATCCCCATAGCATTCTCTCTTTTTTAAGAAACCCTGGATGAGTATAGACAGATGGTAAAGCAGATTCAGTAATAACAGTAAGTAGGCTAACGTCACAAATCTAATGGAAACAGTTAGAAAAAAACATGACGCTAGCTAAGAATAGCTATCTTTCACATTTTACAAACAAGCATGCTTAAGCAGCCCAAAAAATTTTAATAAGTCATCAAAAGAATTGGCGCAATCATACTTTTTGCATAATATTTACAAAATACAAACTAACATACTGACCGTTAATGAAATAAAGAACAGCATAACATCCACAGCACCACCTACAGCTAATTCTTTCAACAATATTTCTCCATATCCTTTTAAACCTCTAACACCATCCAAGTAAATCAGATACTGAAAAAAATACTGGAAATTATCCACTTCCATTACAACCACCAGTTCCATGTTTATACATCCCAAACTTTTCAGAGCAAGTGGTTACATTCATGATGATTCCATGAAATAATTTAATTGAACTCTGACCATTAACCTAATACTCCAAGCTCCAAACGCTCTCTGATTACATCATGCTCTAAGATAAGTATCCCCACCTCAGTCAATGAATACTGTCCAATAGTCAACACTTGCCCATAAGCCAAAGTACTTGAAAACACATGCGTATGGTCAAATATTTGTTTATGTATAAAAGTATGAAGTCTCTCAGCCAAACAACATGGAATCAGTAAGAACTAGAATCCATTAACTGTCTACCTTTTCACTTTTCAAACTTTTAACCATATGGTGAAGGGTTTATTACTTCAGCCATCTTCTTAAATCTTAATTATGCATTTAAAAACATTGATCTCCCTCGATTGTTTCAAAACAAGACAAAGTTGGATTCTCACATGAGGAGGGACAATGGTTCAGTAATTACTTATGCAATGTAATATTTGTTTCCTTTTCAACTGATTCCTTTTTCAAATACAGAATACTCTCCAAAGGTGTATCTCAAGGATCAGTCCTGGGCTCCCAGATGTTCTAACTGTTAGTTAACACCAAACTATATTACTTCACAGAAATTAACTGTAGTCTATATGCATATGATTTAGCAGTAACTGCAGCACAAACATCAGTTAACCTACCAAAGCATGCAGCTCTAGAAAGGCTTTGCACATATATGGAACTGGCTGGTAAAGTACAAACTTACAGTTGACACTCAAAAGTTCTCTGTGGTGTTCTTTGGTTCAGTCACAGATTGCACTCATTAAAATAATCTACAATCATTGACCCATCAAGTATTAAGTTTAAGTAAATCATACATTAAAAGTATTTAGGCATTATTCTTGTTCAGCATTTAATTTATTCTTTACCGTATACATCAAGCTACAAGTTCATAACTCTCCCACCTGTTAACCACTGAAGCAGATAACTTGACTGCAACATGTTCTCATCCATAGACTCATATATGTTCTTCATCTTACGTGCCTTTATTCACAACAGTCTTTCACTTTATAAAACATTAAACAAAAATAATGCAATTCATTACTTCTATTAACAGAAGAGTGCACCACTTGAATACAATACAAAACAATACAAAGGGCAAAGAGAAGAGAAGGCACAATTTCTACCGAATGAACTAGTTTGAAAACTGCTCATTGACAATTATTTTCATCAATAACAAAAAAAAAACTTTATCAGACATAGTCGCTATGAATTGAGAAGTCAGTCTGGACTTCAGTAACAAAGACATTCATGCACCGTATCCTACTCTAAAAAGCCATTCTATAAGGTTTCTCCAGCAGCATGGAACTTGGTCCCTGCTGCCATGGACCTCATCCTCTTCCACAGGTAGCTAAAGGACAGTGTGAGGGTCATTTCAAGTGCAAATGTCTTGACAATGCAGAATAACCACCTGACGGGCAGCCCTTCTTATTATAGCATTACTTACAGACCATGTGGTGAAAGATACAAAAACATATGCTTCCACCTTAAAGAAGCTTTTCACCTGCTTTACTGTTCAATTTGAAACTGCATGCATATAATTACCACTGTGTTACAACTGTTTTTTTACTTTGCTACTTGCTGTGTACTGCAGCTGGATTTATATACATTATCTAAATGTTTTTTTCTTAATGATTGAATGCTCATTGTGTATCTCTGTTGTTGCATTTTGGCATTTTCATTGTGGCTGAAAATTATCGATGGACCAAAAGACTGATCTGGTTTAAAAAGTAACTAAACAGATGCATAAATTTAAGTCTCCAAAGATTTCTACCAAGTCAGCCACAAAGCCAGGATATACGTCTGAATGTTGTCATGAGTCCTATACAAGTGAATTTCAAACACTGCTCATGCCCAGACATGAGCCTTTATACAGTGTCTGTTTGGCTGTTGATGGCATGGTTATGACACTTACAGACATCTGAGGGTTCTCTGTAATCCTTACTTGATACATCCAACAAGATGTTTGTAGTTTGTGCCATGATACCCAAAGTGATATTACTTAAGCAAGACTGACCTCTGGAGTTCATGCCTACATTAAACCATCTGCCTACAACAGCTGCAGCAGTGGCAGCAGGTGAGACCAATGACAATCATCAACAGCAGAATGGAGCATGGTTAGAGGATGTCCATAGGCAGCAATGGGTATAAAACTAGGCAATGTTGCCAAAACAACAACATACAGTCAACAACTTTAGGCTTGCTTTCTGGATTTGCTAGTCAGTGCATGATCTGGTTTCACTTTGCATCGGCTCAATACCACATGGGATGTTGGGAGGTGTGGATCATCATCATTTGCACAATGTACAAGACAGTAACATAAAGTTAGCATCGGTGCATTTGGGAAATGAGGTTGAAGGTGAGAGCAAAGGTCAGTAGATGCACAGGGGAAAGGAACAAAGAACCCAATATCAGCAAACGTTAATGAGTGAGGAGCATACATTAATCAGGTATGATGCTGTCTATAAGACTGCTAGAAGGAAAGATGGTGTTAACCATCATCTGCTCTATGACAAGGATAGGGATTCACTGTGTTTTCATCTTCTAGTGGCATTTTGTCTTGGGGGGAGGGGGTTAGGCACAAGCAGGATGCTCTTCATGAATACAGCAAGTTGTACTTTTTCTGGTCAGAGTATGCAGAGCTCATGACTTGAGGAAAGATGTACTACCATGGGAGTTGGGCCTGAATTGTTTGCCGATAAGGGGTACTAGTTGTGGAGAAGAGGAGACCTGTCCACCCACAGTGAGAAGTAATGGCTTTTGATAGCTTCAGCCATGACTGTTGAGTGTGTTCCTTTTGGTGGCTCTTGTATATGACCACACACTGCCTGCACCCTACTCCAACCACAGACAATATGGCCAGTCTGGGAAGATGTAATAGTAGTAGCAAATATATATAAGTTAGTGGTCAATGCAGCATTGCAAGTCGCCATAGCCCTCACCATATTTTCATGTAACTGGGCATCATCATCACAAATGCCAGATAAAACATCTACCAGCTCCACAAATAATTTTTTGGCAGCAGACTGTCTCCTGCATACCCACTGATTTATAGCCAATAATGCAAGTACTTCATTGGGCAACTGTGATGTCTGCTGACCTATGGGGGGCATTCTTACTGAGGAAGCAATGTGTACCACCAATCCCTAAGCTTCTCTCACAGTTAGGGTACTTTTGGGGTTCTCCACAAAAGGTGAGTCCTCCTATATTGGGAATGATGCGCACTCAGACAGTACACTACAGGAAGCATCGATATTCTGCCAAATATTCATCTTCTGTGGAGGGCTGTATTCCACCTAATAGTGAGGCAAGCACTACTGTCACCATATCTTCTGTCTGTGACACATCTCCAGATATCTGATTATCATCCTCAGACTCTGCAGAGGTAGACACATTATATCTTATTCACACTCAGCCATTTCTGTATGCTGGTCACCATCCCTTTCACCTGTGAATACATAAGATATTAGAAAGAAATTATTATAGTGAATGTTTTCTAATATGCTATATTGACTCCCTTGTGACTTGCAGGTCAGAGTTCTATATGCAGCCACTTGCTTGATGTACAACTAAACCTTAATTGTTTATGGCATTTTGTTGCATGCCTGATGTGACCAGGAAATAAAATTTGATTTGCACATATTTTTTAGAGATAAGATTGTTTTGAATGCAGTCACTAGTGGAAACCCTTGTTTACTACTGACTTGATCTATTACTCACTGAAGCAGGGATGGCTTAAGTCAGATCAATATCAACATGTACACCTTCAGTGGAGATTAATACTGATCCAGTCCCTTCGCCCATTGGTACAAGGAGATCTTCCACACTGGCCAGCCTGGCTGACCCTAAAGAAAAGGAGTTACTACCAGTATATACTTAGTAATCACAAAAACTGTTTCTTGATATAGAAAACAGAAGTTGTGCAGGTGAAGTTTGCTGAGATGTGCTTGTAGAGTTGGAATCTCATAGAGTTTGCTCTCCACAAGCAGTATAGCAGACACTGTCTTATTGTACTTGCCTTGTTCATCGACACAGTGTAATTTTACAAATCCCAACCTGTGTTTTTTATGTTTGAGTTGTAATTCCCATTGACTTTACTGGTTACATTAATTATGTATGTTTCTTCTAGATAGTGCTTTAGGTATTTTACCTGTTTGCATTAATGAAGTGGAATTTTGGTCCATTTATGAGATAACTTTAATCTTTATTTGTACACGTGTGTTTTGTGTGTGTGTGTGTGTGTGTGTGTGTGTGTATATGTGTGTGTGTGTGTGTGTGTGTGTGTGTGTGCGTGTGATATGTGGCTGCATTGTTAGTTAATTTTTTAAAACATTTTTGCACTGTGATGACTGCACTGTGATTAAAAAGTAATGAAATGAGTAATTGATTTTTTATAGATTAGTTACTTTTACAGCTATTTTTAGTTAGTTTAAATAGTGGTACATTTCAATAGTTTAGTAAGTTTTATGTTGAGATTTAATTATAAGGCATAGTATATTGTTTGTTTTGGGTTAGTGAAGTGAAGACAGTTAAAATCAGGTTCATTATTGCTGGTAGTTTCTCGTTGTGATTGACTATTTGTAGTAAATGTTTTATTTTATATTATGTTCTTTGATTTTAACATTTTCAGCATACACAGTGACACTGCAGCATTTGATTTTTTTTCGATACCTACTGCTTTCCACACAAGCCAAGGCACATTTCCTAGATGTTTTAATTCTTTACAGTTTCACTTTTACTTTATTTGCACTGCATCTGTTACCATTGTCTCCTGTCCTTGGGTGTTTTATGTTTTTAATGAGTTCAATAAGTAGGCTGTATGTTGTTTTTTGTTTTCCAAATGCATTTTATGTTGTAACATGCAGTTTCTAGTTATTTCCCTCAGTTTTGTAACTACTGCCATATAGATTCAGATGACAATGATTATGTGGTCTAAAAAAGTCTCACCTGTGAAATAAAAGCATTCCCATCTTCTGTACAGCCAGATTTACCTTCAGCTCCCTTAAGTATGTCTCTCTTTGGCAAACCTTGCCTAAGATTTTATAAGCACTCAGCCACTTGTGTTGCATGTTGGTTTGTGCACAGGTTTGGAATCCCACTATCACCTGTTAATACGACTATTCTATTGATCCAGCTAATCTGCAAAGTCCTGGCATGCCATGCTTCCTGTCTAGTCTTTCAGTGTAACAACTGACTACTGTAGCATCAGATTCCATTCAAGTTCTCATTGCCCACTGACTGTGCTAATGTGACCTTTTGACATTTTCTATAGCTATTATGGATTTTCTTTTTATCATTACATCCTTTAATGGGACTTTTTGTTTAATACCGTTTAGACATTTTGTACTTAACTGTAGCTGCACCAAAGCTTTTAAAATCAATTTTATTTGTGTTTTTTCCAAAGCTGTGTAGCACTTAGTGTGACTGTAATGATCCTACCTTATGCAGATTAGCCACCATCATGCCACTGACATCACTCTCCCCAATATTCAAATGGCCCCACTACCCTGTTCTACTTCTCTTCATCCAAGCTAAGTACACACAGCTTTCTGTTATGATTTCTTCTCTCTTGGCCCTTTTTACTATATTTTCAACATTGAATAGTTTTGTCATTTCCTGTGTTGAGCTTGTTTTTCTCTAACCATTTTTGGTTATCAAACTTTGTCTTTTCATATTCAGCATTTTTCTCCACTGTCATCTCCTGCACTGTTATTAAACTTGGCTTCCACTGTGTAAGATCAGACAATAATTTCTGAGAAACTACTCTGGATATCACAGCCAAGTGAGACATTGACATTCACCTCAGCATCACATATCAGAAACATTTTTTTTTGCAGGGACAACCCCCACCAACCCCCTGACTTCCCCTGACTGTGGAAGCCTCCCATACCCCCTAAACATGTAGAGGCCAACTCTGTCAATTTTACAGCTTAGACAACACTGAGGAAGTGTGAAACTCTCCAAATAAACATACAGCAGTTTTGAGAATTCACAGCTTTTTCTAACTAACATGAGCAAATATGTGATTTCCAAAGATCTTCTGTGTAAAGAAATATGTCTACTGCAAATGCATATCTGCTTGATTGAAGTAGTAAATAAAGCGTTTCTCTCTTATACATGACTGCCTCCATTATTCCTCTCATAACTGTTCCCACAAATATACTGATGCTCCATTGTCATACCAGTTTTCCCTCTTTATTGTCTAGAGCCTCACTAATTCCCTCTCCATTTGGCACCATAGCTCTTTACTGAATACTTGTACTACACTCACATCAACCATTATCTACAGTTTGATTCCCTCTGTGGTTTGTAAGACTCTGCCTTTTAATTGCACCTTTTTTACTTTTGCATTAGTGTTGAAGTCTCATATTTTATCCCCTCAACCAATGAAGAAGAGCTTCCATTTTACAGAAAATGTTTTCCTAACTGCTGCACCAATTGAGTATCCTTTGCTGACTAATATACAATCTTCTTCTCAGTTATTGCCTGAACTATTCATGCCTTCTCCACCTCTCATTGATGTGCCTTTATCTCCACAAACATTGTCTGTTTCTGATGTTCTTTCCTTTGAACTCATCGGAGCATCTTTTTTCTTCTTTCTGCTTAGTCCTTCACTAAAGTGTTCATGGTTTCATCCACCACTTAACTACCATGTCACATCCACATGAGCCACCACTGTTGTCTCTCCTATAAGACTATCTTTATTCCAGCATCTTGCACATGTTTTATATTATATCATTGGCTCCATATTTTACCATCTAGTTGCTCAGTAAAACACCTTCTTTCCCTTGTGCCCATATGCTAATCCCCACCTAAGAAAAGCTTCCAAATGGCCAACCTTTCCTTGAGATAACAATAGTTTGTTATATTTTGGTTTAAAAATGACCAAGATTTAAACATTTCTTACCTCTAACATACCCAGGTCTCATACACTCTACTGACCACCTTCTGATATAATCCTTTTAACTTGGAGTGTTTTTTTCTTTTTCCAAGTATTGGCCTTGAGCAATACAAAAAGACTTGCATGTATGCGTTTCTTTTTTTCTTCCCCCAAATCTCTTTGGTTTTGAAGATTCAAACCTTCTGCTTTAAATCTTTGATATCTGTTGACTGCTTCAACACCCCTCACCTCCTCTTTTACCCTTTTTTTCACTGGCTGTTCGTACATTGCACAGTGATTGTATTGAAATCCCAACTGCCACTAATGTTGCACTGCTTGCAAACACCCTTAAACTCTAAAACTTTTGTGAGGTTAGGCTTGCTATTTGTATACAGTACCAAGTATTTACTTCTAATGTGTAAAAGATTCAGTATTTGAAAAAGTAATAACTGAGGGCAAAGCACTTAATCCATGGCTTTCCAAGATGGCTGCACAGTGATCAACAACTTAACTTCAGCTCTTCCCGTGTGAAAAAAAAAAAAAGAAACTGAAAGACAATGGCCAGGAACTCTGTCACTTTTAGTAAATTCAGTTAGTAGCTAGAAAGTACACTGCCTGGACTCCAGCAAAGACAAACTAAGAGAGCCTGAAACAAAAGCAAATAGAAAAGGTGAAGAGAAAATGCTGACTGGGAAGAATCCTGCAACTGTTTAGCAAAAAATAGTTCAAGCTTCAACTCTGATACAAGGTATGGTTTCCAGTAATCTAGAGTAATAAAAAATAATAAATATGCCAAAGGTGCTCAGAGCTGATCAAAATAAGCAAATCACTGAAGGAGTATATTGACATATAAAACAAAAGGCTGGAAAATGGAAGCTTTAAACATATATTCTGATGAGTTGATAAAACTGCAAAAATCAGTGGTCAAAATGAAGAAATGTCAGGCTGAGTGTAAGATTGCTCTAGAAGAGATGTTTCAAAAATGGTAGAATTAGGGGACATAGGAAAATCTGAGATTTTCTGATCTACCAGAAAAACTGGAAGGAACAAACTGTATTAATTTTGTGAAGGCACAAGTAAGCAACTGCACTAGTATTATAGAGCAGGATTTGTTAAATGAAAGGGCACATCATGTGTATGCTCCAAATCCTGCCATGACAAAGCAGCCAAGAGTTGTATAAATTAAGATGAAATCCTACCAGTGGAAAATGTTGATCCTGATAAAACTGGGGCAGAAGGGAAACATATTATAAGTTAGAGACAGCAGAGTGTTTGTGGAAAATTCTTAGTCACTGTACACCTGGCAGAAGAGAAGCACATTTCTTCTATCAATTAAGGAATGTTGAGAAGCAGGTATGAGATTCAAGCTGTTGTATCCAGCTCTCATCAAAATACTTTTTTCCTGGAGGATCAAAGTAATTTTTGATGCAGAATAGGTTATGGAGGAAATACAAACATTTGTCCAACCAAAAGTTAGCCATCAAACAGAAGGGAATTCTGGTTTTCATTCTGCTGATAATAAAGCTCATGCAAGCTGGCGTTGCCAGTGAAACCTTTTCTATTGTTTCAAAGAGAAATGCTTGAGAGACAGAGAAAGGCAAAGGAGTTGACTAGAAGAATGAGGAGTCTCTTGGAATCTTGGAATTGAACCAGAGTCTACTGTATGGAGGTGTAAATGAATGGGAAGAAGACCACCAACACATAAATTAGTTAATAGTGAAATTAGTGAATAAATGTGAGATTACAAAGCATCAATCACATTTGTGAAATACGCCTGCACAAGCTAAAGTGTATAGAACGGACTTCTGTTGACTTTGTTAAATTTGTGGGGAATTGACAGGCATTTCCTTCACTTCATGTCATTAATATTTGAAAGAATACTGAGTGGAAGAGAAGAGGAACAGGGTAGTCATAAGTAAAACAATTTCTGTTCTTAAGAGTATTTTTATAAAACTTTTCATGATGGAAATTGCATGCCGTTTAGTAACATTTTCAATTATTTTTGCATGGTGATAAGGATAATAAAGTAAACAGATGCCTTTTTTTTTTTTTTTTTTTTTCTTATTTTTTTTAGTATTAATAAATATAGGAATTACATTGAGAAAAGAGTGAAAAAAAGACCAGAATTATTGAGGTGGAGGATGGGGTACAAAACTACACAGATCATAATATATAGAGAGCTGATGTGTTTGTTCTTACTTTTGCGTAAGTAAATATCTGGATTAAGACCCTTGGCTTAATCTAATAACAAGTGCTAAGTGGAAACAAGTAAATAAGAGGACACTGAATGTTATGACAGGTTTTTTCCTTTAGCAATAAATGTTTCATCATGCCTTTGGAAGCCTTCAACTGAGGGCTACATTTTTTCTAAGGTTTCATTGTTAACAAGCTGATTAGAGGGCAAAACAAAAAAGCCAAAATGTTGTTTTTTTCTTTCAAGGCTAAGGGTTAATGTCTTCTGAATGCATGAACATTATTTTTCACATCTGGTAGGGTAAGAAAGATAGAAACAGAATTGACAACAAATAGTGTAAGTAGGAGCACAGGCAGTAGCAGAAATCTTTGCATGGATAACCTTGTGTTTACAGCTCTCCATTTGGGATAATTCTTCCTATTAGGAAAGTTAAACTTTATTATTTGAAATTGCACATAGATCTGTGTGTATGTGTGTGTGTTGTTTATTAAGTTAACAGGTTATGGGGGTGTTTCGGGGAGTGTGTTTGTTTTTTTTTTTTGTTTTTTTTGCTTGAGGGTTTTCATTAAAACAAAAGGTATTTTAAAATGTGACATAGGTTCAAATAGAGATGCCAAGAAAAAATATATAAAAGATCAACCTGCCAAATACTAGTGGGAGTATGTATCACAAAAGCTGGAAATATACATTTTAAAAAGCTGTCATATATAATAGGTGGGAATAAGGTATAGACAAAAAGGAAAAAAAAATATTTAATTGTATTAAGAAATAAAGAGTGCAAATAGCAATGCTGTAGGAGACACATTTGGAAGAAAAACTAAACATGTATATTTGAGAACAAAAGGATTTCAGTATGAATATTCAGTGGAATAACAATGACAAAGGATAAGGGGAGTACTTATATGAATTTCAAGAGGAGATCCAATAGCGATAGCAGAGGAAAAAAGATAATAATGGCCACTTTGTGATAGTAAAAAGCTATTGTCAGTGGATGAGGATTACACGGGCATGTATTTATATTCCACCTAAAACTGCTAGTATGGAATTCAAGAAAATTTGTGGAGAAACAATTAGCTTTCATAAGGGAATATTACTTATAAGTGTAGACTGGAATTTGATTTGCAACAGTTCCTGGGGGACCTAGTGGGGAAAATATAACAAAAGAGTGTAGAATTCTGAAGAAACTTATAATAATATTTGGCATGGAAGGTGTGAATTCAGAAATAGAGAGAATTTGCATATTATTCCACAAGGTAAATAACTGGGCTAGAACAGACAGAAATTATATTTCAAAGGAACATATGGATTTAATTGAGTGCTTTGACACACATCCAATAACTATTTCAATTCATGTGCCAATGATAACTAAGTTAAAAATGCGGCTAATAAAGTAAAAATGAGACACTGGTGCTTCCCCACCTATATGTTCAAGCAGGAATTTAAGGAATGAGTAGTGGAAATTATTGAAGATAGAAAGTATTTCAGATGTTATACCTAGTGAGCAGGATAAAATTAAAATAGAGTTTAAACATTGGGTAGAAATAAAATAAAAATAGATATTGTTAAGAAGTAATGAGAATTAATTAGAATGTATGACAATGATTAAAGTATTGGAGAATAACAGGAATCTCACAGAATAAGAAGAAGTGCAAATGCAGAGATAAAATAAGGGAGTACCTAGATGCCATGTTTTTTTTTTTATTGGTTTTGTTTTTTGATAACTCCAGAGCACAAAAAAATTAGCACAATGACTTAGGCAAAAGGAAGCAGAAAATGTTGTTGTTAAGCTTCGGGAGCCTATAATAAGAGTTAACTAGAGATTCTGTAGAAGTATTAGAGATATTTACGAAGCTTTTATGAAAATTTATATACAGCAGAGAAATTGGAAAATCAAGAAAAAAGTAAAACTAGAAGTATTTATAAAGGACTTAAATATGCCAAGGTTAGAGGCATATGAGGCATAATGATTAACAATTAAGATAGGAAGAGATAAGATAAAAATGGTGATGTATAACCAATCTGAAGTAAAGTCTCTTCAGGAATTAGGATCTATATTAGTTTACCAAAAGTTCTTTTCAGCTAACACCTTTCTGTTGACCCCTATTCAGCAAAAATCACTTCTGCGATTAGCTGAATTTACTAAGGGCAAGGAAGTAGTTGGCCAACCACACAACTTTGCCCTTTCCCCCACTGTAGTGTGATCTTGGAGTTGGCATATATAGTTGGGGGGAGTGTGGAGGTGAAGCTCTCCAGTTGGGTGGGTTTGATTTAAGTGGTTCTGGGTTTCATCCTGTTGTGTGGCAATTATTTTCTTGTAAGTCCCAAAGTAACTATTTACCTAAATCTCACTAATAATTAGAACAAATTCGTTAGAAATATTTACATCCCATTTACCAATGTTCATTTAACCCAGGTTTATGTAATGCCCCCAAACTAATGATCCGCAATCTTTCCTTTTGACCTAAGATATTATGCTTAGAAATATATGACACGCTCTCTCCCTTAACTACATCAGTACCTACAAAAATAAATTGTGTAGCCTTATGTTCTAATGTATGTTTATATAAAGCACTTGTTCGCCGCCAATTAATATCACTCAAATGAACAGATATTCATTGTTTTAAAGGTCTTGATGTTTGACCCACATAAAATGCACTGCACTGGTAAACTGCCATATATATTACCCATCCAGTATTACATGTGATTAAATATCTGATATTAAAAACTTTTGACGTATTAATGGAAGCAATTTCACTCTAGAAATCCTTTTACAATGAATATAATTACCACAAAATGTACTACCTCTTAACACATCCTCATTGTTAATAGAATTATAATTACCACTTTTTTAATAACTAGAAAGGTACTCGCCTCTGGTTTTACCTTTCTGTTAAACAAAATGGCAGTAGTCATCAAGATTTTGCCCAAAGAATGCATCAGTCTTTAAAAGATGCCAATGCTTATTAATTACTTCTCAAATTTTGAATGTGGTTGATCCATATGTAGCAATTAATAATGGGTTTAATCCTTGCTCACTAGATCTTATTTTCCTGTTTGCAGATTTTAGTAATTCATCTCTTGAATAGTTAGTTGCTGTGGTATGTGCCTGCTTTATTATTTTCCCTTTTAATAAACCTGGTTTCCATTTTAGCTGCCACTAATTCAAATAATTCAATGGAACTGCAAATACGTCTCAACCTTAAAAATTGTGATGTAGGTATACTTTGAATTATATGGCTTGGATGGCAACTAGAGGCGTCTAACATATAATTTTTTCTAAAAGGCTTATGATAAAACATGTAGCCATAATACCATCACTAACTTCATTACATTTACATCTAAAAAATCAATGTTAAACAAATAAATCACCCACAAATTTAATACTGAAAGTATTAGTATTTATATATTTATCAAATTCCTTCCATGTGTCCCCAGGACCCATCCAAACACACCAACAGACATAAAGACAATGTCTCCACCTATTTAAATACCTTTTAAATGGATTATTTTAATCATAAATCAGATACACTTTGAGATACCCCATAAAAGGTTTTGCATGCATTGAGGCAAAAGTAGTGCCCATAGCAGTACCTTTAACTTGAAGTTACCAATCACTTTTATATGTAAATGCATTATGTTCAAGTACCAAGCCTAACAGCTTCAATAAAAATTCCATATGTGCATCCAAGGCACCTCAACCAGTATTTCACTGATAGTAACCCCCATTCATGAGGGATACTAGTATATAATTATTGCATATCTAGTATACTTAAATACAAATTTTTTGAGGCCTGTGCATCATTCATAAGTCTCAAAAATTCAATGGTACCTTTTATTTGTGCTCTTACGAAATCTAAAAGGGGCTTGATTTGAGACTCCAAGTATACGGGCAAAGGCTCAAAAAGAAAACCACACCCAGAAACTATAGGTCTTCATGGAGGGTTAATTCTAGATTTATGAATCTTGGGTAAAATATACAACCATTGTGGTTTGGGATCTTCTACTAACAGATGTTGAAAAATTGTCTCAGATATCAGGCCATCATTCTTTGCTTCAGTCAAAAATCTGTCAACTAATTTTTTTAAATCTTTACCCGAGTCAAACAGCAATTTATAACATGATACCACATCATTTAATTGTTTCATAGCCTTATTATTATAATCACCGGACTCCCAAAGGAATACTGCACCCCCTTTGTCAGCATTAACTACAACAGCATGTTCATTACTTTTCAAATTTCATAAAGCTTGTTTTTTATCCAATTTATTGCCAAAATTTCTAAAAATAGAATTCTGACTTACATGTAAATCACATATCACCTATTGATCAAATTTCTTGACTGTTGGGTGGTACAAGGCTGAAACATAGATTTTTTTAAACTTAGAAGATGTATCAGCAGTAATATTATTCATATCTTGCCTTTGACTGCAATAAAACTTTAAATTTAAATTTCGACAGAACCACTTAATATCCAAACTGCAGAATATTTTGAGACATAAAAGGATGGAATAAATCCTAATCCTGTATTTGAAGCATTCATCTCATCAGTAGAAAATGTAAATGAGTGCAAATTAACAACTGACTGATCTTCATTTAAATCAGAATAAGTCAACTGATCAGCCTTATTCACAAATTCAGCCCTGCTTTCCGTTTCTTGGATCTCTATTTCTGCATAATTTTCATGAACACTTCTTCCACAGTACTTTCTCTTATGCTTATGTCCTGCTCTTCTTAGGGGCACCTCTTATTTTATATAAAAGAGTGGAAAGAGGAACATAGCAAAAATGAAAAAGGGGAAACATAGAAGGAATAACTCAAGAGGGATGTGCTGGAGGTATGGGAGGGGTACTATATATATATATATATATATATATATATATATATATATATATATATATATATATATATTGCAGATAAATGTTCCTGATCATGACATTATCCCACAGTACAAAGTAATGAGTGGTTTAAGATAATGAGGTATGTCACAGTCTGCAAAATGGGCATGAATTAGGTATCACAATTATGCAAACTTAACTGCTGATGACTCCATTTTTCCTTTTCTGAGTGTAGGAACATTTTAGATTTATTAGCTTTGTTCATGCATATGAGGACAGCTTGTGTCAGCGCCATTCAGCACAGTGTATCCACAGCTACCCAGGGAATAGTTGTGTGAATCTCCTGACATACGCTCCTACGTATTACTGCAATTCATAGAGATAAGTAGAACCCAATCTAATTTGCATACAAAACACATAAATAAGCCTGAATTTATGCAAATAAGTTTAAGAACATGATATTAAGTTGTGATCACTTCAGATAGGTGGCAAATAGGTAGGGAAACCACATACTTTATCAAGTAAGATAAAAATAGCAATAATGTTAGAAATTATTAAGAAAGGGTTCATATTAATTTTATAGGACAATGATTAGAAGGATAATTGTTTCTTTAATTGATGTGATGGTCAGATGTAGTTGATTCACGTTATGAGTGTCATTTATAAATGGGCTTTCATGGCAGCAGCACTGGACATATATGGGGAAGTAGTCATATTAAAGAACAGGTCCACACTGCACTCTCCAGAGATAAATAATGTTCCTTAGTGTGTCCTGATAATATCCCAGGATGATTCATAAATAGCTTGAAACATAATCTGCCAGGATCACTGGAATTTCTATTCAACCATAGCCTCCAGCAGGCTTTGTCCTTATTGAATGGAAGACTGCAACAATCATCCCTCTACACAAAGGTGGACCATCAACAGACAGATGGAACTATAGACCCATAATAATAACTAGTCTTATATGCAAGGTCATGGAAAGAATTATTATGGACCTGATAAAGTCACAGGAAATCTTGCCAGTTCAGTTTTGTCAAGCCTACTAAACTTGGTGGACTTCTTTGAGAAGGTCACTACAACCATAGCCAAGGGCAAACTGGTACATACTTCCTACCTAAACTTGGCAAAGGCATTTGACACAATACCTCACTCAGGTATTATAGACAAGCTCACAAATTTAAGCATAAATCCCTATGTCATCTAATGGATAGCCAAATGGTTCACAAATAGGATACATGAAGTCAGGGTGAGGAAATCTACCTCTACAAAGAGGCTTGTCACTAATGGTGTCCCACAGGGCTCATTGCTGGCACCTCTCTTGTTTGGAATATACCCCACTGAAGTCAAGGCAAATGTAGATGGCCTTTGGCTGATGAAATTTGCTCACTACTGAAAGTTGGGTGCAATCACTGAATTCCCCAGTGATGTAGATATCCTCCATAATGTTCTGACACAGACAACTGGTCAGATGGAAATGGTCAGAATCTTCCCAGGTCTGTGCCTGTAGGATTACCTGAATCAGTTGATTATGGTATTGCAGCAAATCAACATCCAATTCACTTGACAGTCCCTCCCCTGCTCCAGATCACATGCCTTCACCTACTCTTTCTGTAGGAGATGTCGCATATGACACATTTGACTTTGACCTACTTTGATTCAGGCTAGTCATTTCAATTTCTTACAATATGAAATGCAGAATTTGACTTCTATACCCTGATTTCAATATATAATTTAACATGGATTGCATTAATAAATAAATGTATGTATAACAATACCTGTGTGCACAATATAATATAGTATTAAGATCATAGGATGCATTTCATTTCAATAATGGGAATACTTACAATTAAAATATTTGGAAAGAAGGTTGTAGGACATAACATTCAAATTGCATTGATTTATACCATTAATAACCCATCCATTAAAAAGAGTTTCAGTCTAGCAATGGTACAGCTGACAATTACCCAGAACATAAAACAAATATTACACATGATTACCTTGGCATCTACACTAGCACTGCTGCCACTTCCCCCTCAGCACTGCAGAACTGAAACTGCATTATAAAATTTGTTATTGTAAATATTGATTGGATTATATTTGTTTCCTTTCCCCTGGGATCTCTGCTGAGAAAGGTACCCCTGACCAGTCTGACTTTCACTGTAAACAAATGTCAGTAATAAATAAATAAATAACTAATAAATAAATAACTGACAGTTTATTTCTGAGGACACAAGTTGTGTCTGACAAACTGAAAAAATCTGATGTGTAGTACTGTAAGAGAAAACAGCAGATCACTTCTAATATGTAAACTGAGGAAAACTGCATAATAAAAAACAGCATTTGATACATTTCCATTCAACTGCAAAGTATGAATTCATGTTCAATGCAAGTTTAGAATTTTGCCAAATTTAAAGTAGTCAAATACTGACATGACATTAATTATTACAGTTAATTTCTGGAGATTCAGTATGTGCATATTTACAAACAATGTTTCTTGTACAAAACAGTTAAAAATGTAATTATTCCTTATATGATACCGTATTACATCACTGAATTGGTGCCAGTGAGCAGTCTGGCATGACACTTATAAACAATACCATGACTACCTATTTTAAAATACTAATTATTTAAAGACAAGAGGGATGTTTGCTGAACAGTGACAGCAGACTTCAGACCACACAGTTTAGCCCACACATATCACTGCATGCATCAATTATACTATCTGTATTTTTTACAAGAAAGGAAACACTAACCTGAATGTCATGGTCTAGAGCTCTGGACTAGATGCTGCCCCTTTACCTGTGCAGCCATATGTTGTGCACAATGTGTCGCATGGGGTCCCTTGATACTGCTGCTGTCTAGTCATCATTAGTCGCAGACCTCTACATATGCATATTTGTTTTACTGAAGTGGTAGGACAGGAACTAGCTGCAGTGAGAACATGGGTTGCTTCACCATCAGAACAGTGCATGATCATGTTGTATGGAATACAACATGCAGTAAACATCCTGCAAGTGCACCCTCAGACCCATCCAGGCATCTTGATAGTCTTGCTACATTCTGAATACCCTCTTGAAGACAATTTGAGTGTGGGACATGGCTATAGTAGTATTGTTTTTTACAGCTCCTCTTGGATTTCTCAATGGTGTCATGAGCCATGACTCCAGTAAATATCCAACATAGCCTGATAGAAAAGAAAGAAAAAGTTGTTTAATGTTAAGCAATACATTTTACAATAAATAAATAATTAAAAAGATAAAAAAAAATCCACTTACTAACAAGATAATCACCGGGCATTCTACCATGCAGGAGAGGCAGAGGAGTGAGCTAGTGTGCCAGATTTGGTAATTGTGAGCAATGCCAGGATGCTGGGCAGAGATGTTGGTTTTGCACCCCAATGCATTATACCCTATCAGACAATTGATGGAATGGTAGCCCTTGGTATTGTGGTAACATTCCCCTTGAGGACCAGATGGGGCCATATTTGCAAAATGGGAATAGACTTTTGCACCCCACCCTCAGGGAAATGTGCCACCCTATGAAAGACATGCATAGTCCAGGCTCAGTCCTGATGTGACAATGATAAATGGATATAATACTCCATATGTGCCAAGAGTAATTTCAGGAAGTGCTAAAGTGTTCTTGAGGCACATTTCATAGAAATACCAAATGTGTCCTCAGTCTGTCTCTGGAAGGTTCCCCTGGCAAGTATAGTGAAGGCTATATATACCTTAGTATAAACATGGATAGGAAAACCAAGCATCCTCCCATTATCCATGCGGGGATGGTTCATGCTCACTAAGACCCCTATAGTATCCCTGTTCACTCTAAACCTGTCAAGGACTTCTAGATTATCAAAATAAAATGTGCACATCTTTGCCTATATGTCTGCCTTCTTGGCTGGCAGGCACCACTGGGTGCAAACAGTTTTTGCTTGGCTAGGGCAAGTAACTCACAGACGACAAGTAGTTCACAGCAGGAAATAGCAAAGCTAACAGCACAGCAAGACAAAGAATATTTGCTGGTTGTAAAGCAGATAGAAAATCTGTACTTCTGTCTTTTTAAATATATCTGCAGTCAGTGCAGATACATATCAAAATTTAACTATGAATTTACAAACAGGAGGGGAGAGGACTTATGAGCATTCACTGTTTTATATAAATTCCCATCTTATTATGAGATCATTTGCATTAGTTTATTCTTGGCCATTGCACATTAGCATTTATGGTCTCCATGAATTTTGCCTTTGCTAGGCATATGCATGAACAGCACCAATTGCCTTTAAGTGTTCATGTAACGACTATGAATACCACTGCTAAGGTCATCCAACCTATTCCTTCTAAAACTAAATATACACAGTAGTAAATATGGTGATAGTGCTTCAAACATTAACTTACCTTGGACCTGGAATCAACTCACCCCCAGTATCTGCATAACTTAGATCCCTACTTCGTTACAATCTCAATGCAAAACAATCTTGCTATCTCCCCAAAATGAAAATTATGCACCAAAATATAACAAGCATGGCAATTTCACTATGTTAATACCCTGAAGACCAGTGGTGGCTGGTGACTTCAACTCAAAGGGGGGTTGCAGGAGACAGTTGAATAGGTGGGGCCAACGAGAAGGGGTGTGACCAAGTAGAACGGGGCAGAGCTGCACTCAAAACCACAAAACTGGTACTTTAATTAAATACGCTGCCCTGGGTGCCAAACCATCATTATGAGAGTCCAATCAAGACAAAATTAAGTGTAGAAGAAAAAAAATATATATTTCAATGCATTGGCTACATGACAGCTTACTTAATATCTAGATGGAAACAAAAAGGTTGTGAGGCATGAAAAAATAAATTACTTTTAAATACATTACTGGAATGCCAGTCAAAATCAAGTATAAAAAAACAAGCAGCACTCAACTCAATCCACTTCTCCTTGTACTGCAGTTCTAATTATAATTTATATTCAGCTTTATAAAACTACCAAGAAACATGCTGAAAGTAGCAATCTCTGTGATACCCCCACTTGCAAAAATGTTTCTTATCCAAAAAAGACCTGCTGCCTGACAACAATTGTCTACTTGTTTCATGGAGAAAACATGATCAAAGTAAAAAATGAACAGCAAACAGGAAACAAGCTCAAGATAAATTGCTTAAAGGATTATTGCACAGGTTATGGAACACACATGATAGATTGCCATTATGTTTAGTTTATGGGTAAAGCCTGCAAAGATGACAGTAAGTCTCCAACAAATGTAATGAGCTTCTGAAAATGCTGTAATTCTGTCCTTTATTACAAATACTGTCATATGCATTTCAATACCTAAGGCTTATATGTTATCTAGTTATGTAAATATTCTCTGCATGGCAACAACAAAAAGGCTTTAATGTTGGTAATTCTTTAACAATATACTTATTAAAGCTTACTTGCATCTTACAATCTCAGACAAGCTTACCCGATGGTCATTACAGCATTGCTACTTAAACACAGAGCAACAGACACTGCAACAACATGCATTTTCTGAATAATAAGAAGCATAAATCAACAGTATAAAATATGACAGAAAGCCAAAACATTCTACAAAATCAAGGACAGATGAAAAGCCACTGTAGTACTTGTGTCTACCTCGGATCAGGGGATACTCTGCACACTTACACTGCATAACCGCTCCTTGTCTTGCTTGGACACATCCAAAGTCACTACATGGGGGAGTGGGGTGCAACAAGTATGTCACAATTTGAAATGTCTCTAGCTCACGGTGATGGCCCTGACACATTTGTCATACCTTTCAACCTCAGAGCAAGAAATATGGGCAAAGCCATAAATAGAAGTGGGACAAAGACCCAAAAATAAGGACAATTTTTAAAATATTGCTCTTATAAACTTAGAAAGATAATAGAATAGTGGGTCTTGCATAAGTATGAATTTTCTGAAAGGTATGAAATCTAAAACTCAAATGTCTGTCATTATTTTCTAACTTCAGTCTTTAATGATTTGCCAATAATTTGCCAGAAAACCACAATTTTATGAAAAAATGGCCCAAAAACATGATGCAAAAATATAAAATAGCCACACAATACAGCTGGGAACCTGTCAAAAAAGGGACACTTTTTTAATATTAGTGCTGTTAAGTTGAGCAGCTGACAAAATAAGAGAATTTACAAGCATTTCTGAAATAAAAGTAATCTATAACTCTGAACATTGCAATTATTTATTAATTGTAAACCCTCCACATTTTCTTCCAAAATTGCCATTTTGCAGTGGGATTATTAGCGGGAGAACAACATTTTGAGCCAATAATCTGGGACAGTTGAGAGGTTTGGATATAGGTAATTCTATAAAGCAATTTATTTGTGCATACCTCTCAATCTCTTAATGCAGGAAATCTGGACAAGGCCAAATATATAGGGAGAACATACAAATAGTACTAAAATTGCTCTTGTATAAACTTAGTTGATAGAATAAAAGGCCATGCTTTAGCATGCATTTTTCTGAATGGTATGAAGTCTGAAACTCAATGTTTGTCATTATTTAGTGACTGCATTCCTAAATGATTTGCCAGAAAACCACAACTTTTATGAGGAACAATTCATTGTGTGAAAATGTGGACAGTTGAGAGGTATAGTTCAACCAGGGCTGTCTTTGAGTTTGCCACCTTTCACCCCTCATAAAATCATGGTCGAATGGGACCTTCCCCCTGCAGCCATTTCAGAGTCCCATTACTTGGCTATTTCACCCCATTTACCATAAACATTGTAATGCGCATACTGCTTTACTTCTACTATAATTTGGATTTCATTTAAAAATTTTATTTTACATTTTACAACACACACTAATAAACATCTGCTAAACAAAACAATGCAATCTCACAATGAAAATAGACCTAGCATTAAAACTTCACTACCCTTGAAATTCACATTCATTGAAACAGCATTGAAACACACATTCGAAGAAAATACATCTGGCCAGTGGCAGATAAATATTAACTCTGGGCTGTTTTCAAATTATAGGCCCCTTGCACATGAAACATACATGTGTTCTTTGATACACCTTCCTGATTGCATTAAATTTAATTCCTTGTATAATACATTACAGTAGTTAGAGAGAGTGTTTTAAATTTATTTTGAACATTTTCCAGTAAACAACAAAACAAAATGCATCCACCAATAATGACAAAACTGCCGAATTCAGAACATTTCCATATAAAAGTCTACTCAAACTTCTGCAATTCACCAGTATCAGTAAATATGCACAATCTCTGCAGAAGTAAAAGTCATCTAAATAATTTCACATTAAAGAGATCTGTAACTAATGAAGAGGTTACTGCTAGCAAACAACTTTATATTTCATTGTTTCATCTACAAATAAAGTGCCTGTTGCCCTTGAGGAATAAAGTGCCTATGTTACATTAAAAAATGATAAGCTAGTAATATTGCAATAGGGAATGGATGGAAAACTGATAACAGTTTCATAGTTACTAGGTATCTCTGCCAAAGAGGGCATTCTCAGGACTGCACCATCCACCCTCTAAAAGTACAACCCAGTACAGTATCAGCAATGCAGCTATATACTGTGGGAGTAGAACCCAAAGCCTTCTGCATCAAATGCAAATATTCGACCTGTTATGCTATTAACAAGCAAACTCAGCATAAGAGCACTAAACTTTTTTTCCCCTGAAGCTCTCGGCTCGTTGTAAAATCCACTCGGCGCTCAACTGTATCTCTTAACTTTGTAGCACAAAAAATCTGGAAAAGCCAAAATTTATTGGAAGGGTGCCAAAGCCCAAAAAACAGGGACACATTTAAACATTGCTTGTATAATCTTGGAAAGTTGCTAGAATAAAATGTGTTACCACCATGCATTTCACTGCCAACTCTTGAACCCAGGACCCTGTGCACTACAGACAGAGCAACATACCACTATGCCAAATCAGCTGTTTCTTGAAAGACA
Source organism: Protopterus annectens (assembly GCF_019279795.1). Taxonomy (NCBI): domain Eukaryota; kingdom Metazoa; phylum Chordata; order Ceratodontiformes; family Protopteridae; genus Protopterus; species Protopterus annectens. Next base: position 1,863,636,685 of record NC_056737.1, read on the forward strand.
GGAAGACTGAAACTTAAATGGCTATTATTTAGTGAATTCAGTTCTCACCATAGCTCAAAACCTCTTAGCACAAAAAACCTAGACAAAGCCAATAATGGTGGAATACAGGTCCAAAAATAGGGTCAAATTTCCAATATTGATCTTATAAACTTAGAAAATTGTTAGAATAAAAGGTTTTGTGTTACCATGATTTTATGAGGACCAGAACAGAACAAAAATATAAGACAAAAATCTGAATAGTTTACACAAGTGGTGGTGGGTAGGGAATTCAGGCTCTTGCTACCTTCACCAAAGGTACAGGGGTTGAGCCTGAGTTACTCTCTAGCCACCAGGTATATTTCCGGAGTTTCTCTCTAGCCACCAGGTATATTTAACTGGGGTATTGCACACACACACACACACACACACACACACACACACACACACACACACACACACACACACACACACACACACACACAGTCCTAGCTTAAGTCCTCCTTCCTGCAGCAGTGTAGTCCCTCCCATTCTTTCCCAAAAGAGCAGCTATCCAGCCTGCAGGCATTGCTTTCCAATTCCCTTCCAGTCTATACAGTTGTAACTGCATAGACGTATGGGCATCTGTAGTCTGATGCCTTCTCTTCCTAATTTGGACTGGTTAAACAGCAGTCTGGATTCCAGCACCCATGTGCAGAGTTCTGGGACTTGCTAATCAGTTTTATTTATTTATTTATTGACATTTGTTGTCTGGGAAAGACCACTGGGCTTGAGACCCATTTTCTGGGGAGGCACAGGTTGAAAAGCTCCAAGTTACATGAAAATCATTACATAAGTTTGTAAGGAAACAATTACTTATAAAGCATGTGAAATAATACAGAAAAAAATCTAAACAGCACATATGTTGTAAAAAGGCACACTAGAGTAACAATGGAAAATTATCATTTATTTTTTCTTTTCATTTACAGCTGGGGGGGCTGCAGTCCTACAGTCCAATAGCACAAGCCGCCCCTGCTGCAACGCACTTCCATCAGAGAAGCTTGAAGACCTCCTGCCCAGCTCAGCAGTGCATGCTATCTCTAACCCTAACCCTCCCCCTGCCCCAACCCTAACCTCATGCCATATCTCAAAAAATCCCTTTCCATAACCCTACCATTATTCAGGCAAATTAGAGGCTAGTGTTATGGGGGGGATGATTTAGTGTAACAATCGGGAAAGGAAAGTGTTTTCCTTTTCGAAGACTGACACCTTCTTTGCTGGACTTTCTAAGTGTCTGCTTTATTGCTGATGTTTCAGTGCTAAGAGCACCATTCTGAAGATTATTTAACCTGTTACTGGCTTAATTCCAGCTGTGCAAACTGTACTTGATGCTTGTTACACTGTACCTTCATTATTAATAGAGACTGAACCTCAGAACAGGATGTGACTTTCTTAGCACATTGCCATGGTTTCTATGTTTTTTTTAAATATATATATATACATGAGCACATGCTGACTTTGACAAGCTGACTACATTTTATAACTTTCTAGCTTCATACATTTACAAGCAAAAGTAAATGGCTCATCCATTAATTATTGTCTACTGGCTATTCTGCAAGGCATGGTAGTAGCACATTGATAAGAACGTGTTGACAACAAGAGCTAAATGATTAACGGCCCATATTTTCCAGCTGTATAAAATGTTCAATTTCTTATTAGTTTAACTATGTTTTCCTACACTTGAACACTTTACTGCCCTATTGACTTGACCTGACTTATTGAGTATCTTTCTGCTTTTGTCTTATCAGCCATGGACATACTGCATTTCATCACTGCAAAACATCACCTAATTGCTTTTGCACCCATTAAAGGCAGTAGGAGCTTGGAATAGATTCTAGCTACAGCTAATAGTGTCAACGTTTTATACTTCTGTTTTGATCTGCAATAATTACTTAAGTGTTTCAAGCACCAATGAAATTCTTGATATTTAGACAAAATATAAAAAGTAATAAAAATCAAAAGATGTAAATCAGCAAATCAGTAATTTCAAGAAAAAAAAGTTTGTCAAATGTGTGATTTTATTATGTCAATATTTTGCTTTTATCAAATATATTTGGTAACAAATTCTTAAAACTCTACTTATTGTTGTCATTAAGAATGGAACTGCCCCAGAATCTTTGCTACAAATTTTGCTACTTTGTAACAAACATAAATTAAATCCACAGCAGCTGGCTGAATTTTTGAGTATTTGATGGTTATTTGTAACATATCAGCTGCTGCAGATGTCTTCAGCAGGTACAGAGAAATGCCTGAAATATTTATTAGTTTTTGATAAGAAGGTTTTCAAAAGTATCAGAATACAGTAAGTAATACATATAGAGTGAATTTTCCCCCAAAGTGGGGATATTCAGAAACAAGAGAAATGCATATGGGTGGGATAATTTAGAAATAAATAGCACGGTCAGTCAAGCAGGAAAAATACTATGTTATGCATCAAATGCAATTATTTGCATAATGACATGTAAGTCCATTCATATTAATGGTGAAATATACTTTCATCATCCACAAACTTAAAAAATTAGCTTGGTGAACCACAGTGACCAGCTTATCTATACATTATTATTTCTCAATAAATAAGTGTATCACTTGCTCTAAGCCGCTAAGGCTAGCATCTGCATTTGCTGGTCAGCATGAGTCAGTTCCTGCTTTTGAAGTCAGTGACTATGATGTAGCAAGTCACCACCCTGTACATAACAGAAACCTCCATTGAAGGGGTACATATTATCACTTCCACATCCAGGGCACTGTAGATTGTTATTATATGGAAAGATATGATAAAGGATCTAATAGGTATATGCTGTCTTCACATGGGAGCAAGAGGGATGCAGGAAATAAATGTCTGTGTGGCTTTGACCATCCTTGTTCTGGGGACCTTTCAGTGTCTGACAGAGAATGTGCTAGAGCTTCACAAGCCACCTGTTCATAGCTATGCTGCTACTATATGTGAAGGAGTGCATCTTTTTACTATAGTCCACAGAGGAAAGAATAGCACTATGTTCACATTCTGTGACATAGCCAATTTCCCTGAAGTTGCAGAGATAACTGACAGCAGACTGTACATTATTGTTATCAAAGCATCAGCTGATACATGTGGCATTTGGTATATCAACTTTCTGGGCTTCCCATCCATCAACTGCATGTTAGGGTGTAGTGCACATTTTATAATACATAGTATGTCTGTGCACCAGCCAGGTAGTTCCCATGATTTCCACATCTGGCCCACGCATGTTCTATTTCAGCATTTTGTGTGTGAGGACTTTCTACAGGTCATCTAGTTGGTAGATGCACACATTGCCAACTATAGACTCTATGAATATCCAGTTTTATGAATATGGATAGCATGCAAATCATAATGGTGTTTGCTGCTGTGTATTGCAGGTGATGCCACATATGCCATGGAGTCATGGTTCATAACAGTCATTCCCAGCCACCAGGCAATTGAAGAAATGTCAGGAAACACTGGTCTGGTTCAGACATAGACCATTGCCAAGCATATGCTCACATTGCTGAAGTCACACTTCTGCAACTTGGATACATCTGCTGGCGCTCTGCAGTAAGCTCTGAAGAAATGCAGCACCACAATGCTGCACAAGATAGTGTTATGTTGACTGACAGCAAGTGGGTGTTGCAGCTTTGGCTGACATACCTGTGCAAGTAGTAGAAAAGGAGGCAGGTGTGGCGTCATCAGAGGACACATCTGTAGTAGGCTGCCATGCAAAGCTGAGGTGGGTGCAATATGTAATGTCACTGGCAAAACAGATGGCTTCTGGCCCAAAAATATGGTCATGATAAATAATCAGAGGGCAAAGTAGATATATGCATTTATATTCCCAAGCTATGCATTGCAGTGCAGTAACTGGCCATGCTGCACATCAGATTTTACCATAATGACATTAGTCAGATGGCTCAGTAAGGCACACTCATTTTCATTTGTACAGGTGGAGATACACAGTGGCATGTGACAGCAATGCTAATTATGGTGAAAGTGTCAAGAGTCTTGCCTATGGTAAGCATGCATACAGCTGGTGGGTTGAGGGAGATCCGGCATCATGTACGTATGTGAAGTTTTGCTTCTATGGGTGGAATTCTGGACTTGTGTACCAATGACCCTGCAGTGTCAGGTCTGGAGGCATGTGGTTCAGGCTATCATTTAACATAGTTGTTGCATGTGTAGGAATGTCTCCATGAACCTTGTTAAGTGGTACTATAAGATGGATTACAACCACTATGTCATAATTAGGTGTGGGTACATTTCAGCCACAGGAAATCTACATTGGAGGAGGCTGGTGTAGAAATGTAGACCCCTGAGTGGGATGCAAAGTAGAGTGAGCCTACAGTGAAGCTGGGCAACCATCTCCCATATCCAAGTAAGCATCCATAGCCCAGGGTTGAGGCCTCAGTGGAGCAAGACAAGCATCAGCCATAGCCTGATGAGTGCTTATGGCCAGGGCCTAGTTAACTATGGACAGTGTAGATACAATAGGAATGTTGTATGCCACATGCGGAATGCAGCTATTCACACCTGTAGTGTACAGTTTCTCCCTGCCTCAGCTATGCCAGCCAACTTCAAGAAGCTGAAAGTTTGCAGAAATGAACCCCACATGGGATGACATTGTCCAAATTCTCTCCCATAGTCCCTGCAATGATTGAACATCTTCTTCATGTAGACCACACAGCACACCAATCAGCTCTGACATGGTCTGATTAGCATTTGACTGTGCAGCTCTGGGGTGCTAATGGCCAACAACTTCCCACCTCCCAGCAATGTGTGCACAACTCAGAGATATTTCATCCTAGTGATTCTGGCTGCATTGATGTTGTCTGTTTAACATGTGATGTGATATTCTTCACTAAATACAGGAGCTGCAGGTGGTTCAGACTGGGGTTCCAAAATCTCCTTAACTGTAGATGAGAAGAGCGTTCCTCCAGTTAGCAGTGCTAACAGTACTACTGTGTCCTCAGACAGTAGTGGGCACATACTGCCATCATTGTCAGTATCTAGACACATGCTGAACTCAGACATATGCTGATTAGTAGTACCAAATCCTATTCTAGTTGAACATCCAAATGCATATAGATTACATGCCACTGTGTAAGCCAGTACATGTATGACTGCCACAATCATGCGTAACTGCCACATGCCAAGTACATAATCAGTATCAGCACATGTGTACCTTGGGTATGGGTTGTCTCATTTGTAGGTTAAATATCCCTGTGGGAAAAGAAATGCAGAATAACATTTCTTAGCAAACTGTGCTGAGATGCTAGGCAATGCCCTTTTGGAATGGTATATACCACTTCTCACCTGTTGTATTTCCTATAAACACACTGATAGTTATATTTTGTGGTGTTCTCAGTTGCAGTCTTAATGTTATCATGTGACATTTATGCAGATGGACATATGTGACTACACCAGGATACTAGAAAATCTTCCAGTAGAATAGAATCTGCCACATATTATCTTTATCATCTCTACCAGACTATCTCACAGCTATGAACAGTCCAGTTATCACAGTAAGTTTATCACAAGATATTAGTTTTCTCTTTGTTTCATAACTGAGGGACAGTAGCAACTGGATAGTGGCTCTGAGCTGCCACAGTGTTGGTGGTGTGCCCTGGAGGTGACCTGCTTCAGACATGTTGTGTACCTCATTTTTGGCATGTACTATCATATCAGTTAACCTGTGATGCACATACATGAACAGCTGGTTGTGAACATCCACTGCAGTGATGTCCTAAAGATGTTCCTGCTACACCTGGTCCTAGAACACCTCATTTTTTTAGCCTTGTCAAGGATTATCTGGGCCAGATTTGAGTAGGTCCTACAGTAGCACCTCTGTCTCCTGCAGTGTGAACTTTTCTGGGCTTGGGCATTCATTTGGTACTCTGGTATCTCTGGTACACCTATAACGTGCACACATGGATAAGTCTATGCATGCAGAACTGCCCATGTCAACCATCACATGCTACCGCACTGCCTCTAGTACCCTTGTGGTGAGTACTGCTTGCATGCTGCCATGAGATTACTCTTCTGAAACTGTATGATAGAGTGGCAGCTATAAGCATGTGAGCCACATATCCTGTCCCTTGCACCACTGCCAACAGCATAGCATCTGCCCATTCAACTGAGAGCACAACATCCTCATTTACCTGTCCTTGTGTCTGTGTGGCATTTCAACATTGTGAAAACAATAACACAACAGGACTTTGGGTTAGCCTGCCTGTTCCCTGTGCTGTGCCTACACAAACCCAACAGGTCTAAAAACTGCCTTATCTGTTCACTCTGCCATGACTGTTTGTACTCCCAGCACTCCAGCCTAGCCTGCTTGTACTTAGGAGACCTAGTTGGATGCATCTCCCAAGGCAACAACCTGCCCTTCTGGCTCCCTGTACCTTTGCTGGTTGAAAATCCTCACAGAATGGCACCATATCTTACCTGTTCTCTGTGCTTTTTTGTTTTGGCACTCCATATTGTGTCAGATGCATAGCATAGTCATTGTCATCTTAGCAAATACACAAAATGCTCCATTCTGTGACAACTTTGTACGGCTACTATGTACCATAGAAGAATCACTACAATGGTGGTGTAAATTACTATATATCCTGTCTGCTATTTTTTTCTTGTTGAAAAGAGAGGAACATGTTGATGCTATTTTTTTAACTACAGTATTACAATCTCTTCTGTTTAAGATGTAAAGTAGAAACACATAAGCCACGAACAAGATGGAGCCTTTTGCTAGTCCATATCATAAGGGAATAAAGGATGATGAATTTAGTCCAGAACAGACATTTTGGAAGCAGACAGAGTGATAGGCTGCTGATGACTTCTAAGACTGTAGATGAGAGAACTAACAGTAAGTGTTTAACCACTTAGTGAAGAGGCCATGATCAACAGCATCAAATGCCACTTAGAGATCCAAGATGACTGATGCTGCATAATATGGATGGTCTCTAGCCATAATGGCATTTCCCACTACTCTAACAGGTCCAATTTCAGTGCTTTGCTGAGTGCAAAAACCAGACTGAAAAAGCTTCATGAGCTAACTGATTATACAGTGAGTGTGAAGTTGCTTAAAAGCAACCTGTTCAGTAACCTTTCCTATAAATGGCATGTTGGAAATTTGAGAAGGGGCAGTAGTTTTCAAGGATATGTGGCTCTAGCATAGGTTTCTTCAGAATATAGGTAACACAGGCCTCTTTCAAAGCTGATGATAAAATTCATGATTTGAAAGAGAAAGCCAGTATGATCCCAGAACATCAAGGCTAGTCACAACCAGTTTTTGAATGCAAAGATCCAACATACATGTTCTTGTTAAAATACTTGAGGTGACCGTCATGAACTCCTTATTTTATTTTACATTTATTGACCGGGAATGTCCGACTAGGTTCCACAGAGCCTGTTTTCAGCAGAGACCCGGGGAGAAACGCTCCAGATGCATGTCTTTGGAATGTGGGAGGAAACCGGAGGAAACACACGCGAACACAGGGAGAACATGCAAACTCCACACAGAAGGCACCCCAGCCGAGAACCTCTTGCTGTGAGGCGACAATGTTAACTGCTGCACCACTGTGCCGCCCAAGCTGAACTCCTTATAATCAGAAATATCAAACATCATTCAATGAGTTGAAAATAACCAGTTTGCCATTAAAGCAGTGTCCTTGTGGTCTTGTCCTGGAAATGGATATCTAATGACAACAATCTTGTATGAGAGGAAATAGGCAATAAATTAAAAAAAAAAAAAAAAATATATATATATATATATATATATATATATATATATATATATATATATATATATATAAACATAAGGTCAATAATAACCCTTGTTTATGAAAACAGGCTGGGTTGTGGAACTATTCAATCACACAGAAGAGTGAGGCTGGCTGATTTGATGCTGCAGTGTCCTTTTTAGATAAAAGAGGTACCTTTTAACATGTAATCACTGCATGACAAGTGACATAATGCTTCTGCAAATCAAACCCATTGCTCTACAGACCCACCCAAGACTAACACTTAAACTTATACCCCTTCCATTGTAGAAGGCGGTGCTCATTGTCAAACTGTAGGACATGTTGCCTAATAAGATGATGGTAAACACAGCTTGGGGCATGATAATGAAATGCTAAGAGCAGGGATTTATTATAGTATCCAATCAATGGATCTAGAAATTCAGCACTATCTTTTGTAAGGGACTGATAGACCATTGATGAATAAAGCTATGGACTAATTTGGCAAGTGAAGTGGATCACTTTCAGTTGAAGAGTGCATTATGATGCAGCTTTAATTCAGCAAAAAATAACAGAATATTATGAATACAGCTATTGTAACAGCTTCTTCTTTAAATGAGAACTGAGAGCTATATGCATTATGGGTATTAAGCATTCATAAAGGTACACACACATAAGTTCATAGATACCCTTTAGGCTACTGATCTCTGAGGATCTTTGGAAGTCTGACTTTAATTTTCCATGGTAGTTTTTAGCTCTTATCCATCCATCCATCCATCCATCCATCCATCCATCCATCCATCCATCCATCCATCCATCCATTTCATCATCAACCCTTTTCCCATTTTGCACATGGGGTTGGCACCTACTTTACTTTCAAAGACCTACTAGGGCTCCTAATCCTTTTTTTCCTCACAACACTAGCCCTATTTTCCCCAAACCTCCAAGGAGATGCAGAAAACTTTACCCCAGCCAATCCACTAGTTACCCCAACTCACACTAGACCAGAGTAATACTTTATTTTCGCCTACATGTTTTTTGCTCAATCCCCAGTAAACTAGGAGGAGCCCTAGCCCTAGTAGCATCCATTCTCATTCTCTTCAGCACCCCAATTCTCCACCGATCTAAACAAGAGACCATATCCTACCACCCCCATCCCAGCTTACATTTTTGACTTCTAGTAGTTGACATGCTCATCTTTACCTGAATTGATGGGCAACCAGTAGAACACCCCTTTGCTCTAATCAGCCAAGTGACATCAATTGCCTATTTCCTCCTCTTCCTAGTACTATTTCCACTCATTGCCTTATTAGAAAATAAGCTAATAGATTGAAATTGCTCTGGTAGCATAATAAAAGCACCAGCCTTGTAAGCCGGAGATTGTAGGCTAACCTCTCCCCACAGCTCTTCAGAAAGGAGAGAGTCTGACTCCCACCACTGGCTCCCAAAGACAATATTCTCTCTTAAAATTACCTTCTGATCCCACATAGTGAACATACCAGTCAAAAAAGACCTGGTATGTATGCTGTGCATGATTTTGATATAAATAACCAATAGATGGGCTGAACAAGAGAAATGTGCATATCTATATGGTTACGTACGTTAGGATACTGTGCATAGAACTGCTATTATTAAACTGCTTTGTTTCTGTGCAGAAAGAGAAGATTTCTATAAATGATTTACATTGCATCTGCATAATGTCTTACAAACACTCTTAATTGTAATATGGAAACTTTTGGAAGAATTTTGAACTTTGTAATTATTTTATCTTGTGCTTTTCAAAAGATCAATTGTTGGAGGTAGTTGTACAGTTTTCATTAGAAAACATTTTCCTGTGGGTTTTCTTGACATTAAGTTAAACAGAATCAGTCACTTATCTGTCCATGAACAAAGTTTCATTCTCTGCAATGCTCAGGGAGAGGTACCTCATGTTCATGGCGAGTAACACACACTGGAAAATAACCCATAGAAGAAAGAGGATTAGACAAAGGGTCAGATCTTCTAGAGCCCTTCTAGTGTCTCTAGTTGGGCCAGATTGAGTAGCATTTGTCAATGTCCCTTCAGCTTTCAAGACAATGTCGGTAGCCTCCTGACCTATCTCAGATTCAGAACTTCTAAATTTATCTTTGATTGCTAGATGTGAAAGTACATTTGATGGAACCTATACACTTCAGTTAGCAAAGAACCTCAGCATCCTTGGTTTGAATATTTGTCTCTCTGATATGCCACTGCCTAGTTAAGACTTCTCAGAAATTGCCTGGATATGATTCTTGTTAAATCTCACAGTGGCGCTGTTATTGCTTAATGCTATGTAAGTTCACCCACTTTTTGCGCTGTGACACCAGTTGTTTCTTATTTCTCTCCCTCTCCACCTTTAGGTGCACAAGTTGACCTGGTTAAATGACAGTTAGATTCTGGATGGATATCATCTGACATAAAATTGTAAGTTTATTTAGTTTTTTGATATTTCTTCTTGACAGATTTGAATGTAATACTCTTTGGAAGTCTCTGTTTGGATTCTAATATAGTTATAATACTCATGCTTGGTTTAACAATCATCAGCTTTGTGAGCTTACTCCAGTAGCAATGTATGGAATGCCACAGTAAGACATAAGAGTTTTGTGAGGATCAACCTGAACCTTTTTAGCAGTTTGCACTGCTATTCATGCAGCAACATCAGACTGTCAGTAGTGAGGACTTCATTTAGTAGGTACAAAGCCATAATCTTTACCAAATTCCTGGAACTATAAGGATACAAACTGTGTGCTGTTATTTGTGATTAATTCAATTGATATGCCATTTCTGGTAAACATTTCCCTGAACCTGACAATATTTTTGCCTAGTCATCATTGGTATATGTAAAATGTCTATCTTGAGAATGATAGAATGATAGAATTCTACTACTACAAGGTAATGCTTTTCATCAATCTAATATACATCTGCAGCTACTCTCCTCCATGGAACTTGTGGTAGTGGATTTGGTACCAATGATTCTCTCCAATGAGATGTTTTATGGATTATGCAAAACTGGCACATTTGCACAAGCTTTGCAATTGTCATGTTGATACCAGCACCATACTGATTTTTTATATTTTAATTGACACTTATGCAGAACTTTATGTCCCTTATGTAGTTATTTATGCTCTTTGGTATGTTGCAAAAAAGTTGCAACAATTCTGTCATAATACAATAGAAAATTATTGAGTTTAGATAATTGTGCAGCTCTGACAATAGAGTATTTGTACATCAGATGCTCTGGTTGTGTGCAATGGTTAGGACATCCATTCCTTACATATTTAATATTCATCTTTTAGTGATCTGCCATGATGTTCTGCATATGTACAACAATGTCTTCTTTGGTATCTGATCATGCCTGGTCAAGTATTGAGTTTCTTGTTACATTGTCAGTTGCTTCCAGGCACAAAATTACTCTGGCATTAAAATGTTTCAGTTTCATAAAAAAACACTGTTATCTCAGCAAGTTTTTCTCCAAACTATGAATTAATCAGTGGATCCAGTGGTTTGTGATCAGCCTGCATTTGGCAGCTCTCTAACCCAAACAGGTATTTTGAGAACTTCTCACATGCCCATATACCTGCAAGGTACTGTTTCTATTTGTGAATACAATTGCGCTGCATCCATTTGCATTACATATCAATAAGGAATAAGTCTTAAGACTTGTTATCTATAAGGAATAAAGGAACACCAATACCATAACTGCTTGTATTAGCATGCATGACTGTTGGTTCAGTGATGACATAATAGGTAACCACTGGAGCAGACACTGACCTTTGTTTAGCTTGACTGTAAAGTTAGGTTTGACTATTCCCTAATATCCAATACACCTCTCTTTAGTAAATCTGTCAGTGGATTAAGCACTCTGGACAGATTTAGTAAAACTTGCCCAAAAAAATCTATCATGCCTAGTGTGATGCCTATGCACTGGCCCAGTAATTAAGGAGCCTCAATCCTCACCACTAACACCAGTAAGGGATGTGCACATTGGGAGGATAACAAGTACACACAAAGTAAAGTACAATTTCCCTTAAGAGCACAGAGAGATCACAGTCAGTCTGGGGCTGGTTTCTCGCTTTCTCTCCAGATCCCCAATAAGAATAAGACTCCCCACTGGCACAGCTATATAGTTAAGATCTCAGCCAAGTGGTCAAGCCAAAACCTCAAGCACCCTCTCTGTCCAACCAGTGTTTTGTGTCCCTGGCCAAGTAGCTGACACACACACACTTTGAGATTTGAGTTATATACAAATATACAGACACTCCTGGGGAAGGCTGGCACAGGTTTTTCAGCTGTGCCCCCTTCTGCCCAGACTATACGGTAGTACCACCTGCCACCAACCACCCTTATCAGCTACTATAAAGGCCCTTACCAAAGGGTGTCCAATTCTACTGTGCAATGTTACTATTATCCAAATGATGTATGATGAACAGCATGGCTGTTGGAGTGGCTTGTGCAGTATCATCAAATACATGCAACTACTCTAAGAGCTTATATATATCTACACAAAACAGCCACAGTTGAAAGGTTTAAAAATATTTCATAATAAATAGTAAAAACACAAGACAATACTTATTAACTCAACACAGTGACAATAGAGAGTTCAGAAACCACAGGAAATACTTTAAAGCAACATTGTAGGATAGTCTGATATAAATATAGAAAACAGCTAGACTAATATACTATATTCCTATCTGTAAGAGAAATACTAAGATCTAAATCCTTCTTACAGAGCAAGCAAGTGCTGGTGAGTTGTTGTCAGATTCAGAACAAAATGCAAAATGCCATCTCTTTCTCTTGAGATAGTTCTTAAATTGATAATACACATTACTGCTGAGTAATTTCAGATTACATCATTCTTTCACTTCTGCTTACGTTTTCCAGTCTCACAGAACTTAAAATTTAACATTTCTTTCTGATCTTCAGCTGTCAGGAAGTCACAGCAATAAAAGACAATTTACATATGAAACCTAGTCATTATCTTTGTCTTAAGACAATAGAAAGAATTTCCAGCTGCAGACATCCTGTCTCCTAGCTTGAGATCACACACAGTCATAACATTTTTTACTTATCAGCTTTCTTCCAGCAGGATGCACTGTGGTTACATTTCTGAAGTGCAGCACTTAACACAGTTTTCTTACATTTGTAACGCAAGCATATGGATCTTTTTAATATTTACAATGACATAGAATTATTTACAAAATTCTACCTGACTGGGCTGGCAGCCTCTCATTTTATCTCATTTCTTCCCCCCTGAGAAGTCAAGCTAGTTTTGCAAGTGTCCCTTGATAAATGTTGCTTGACAGGGTTGAGTCTATCTGGGTATACCTTACCCCATTCCCTGTCTTGAGACCCCACATGCACTGGCATTGCTAATCCCACTGTGATGTTGCACTGACATATCATATGCTTGCAACCCTAGGCTCCACCTTAGTAACTTGGTATTTTGCTGGCTGGCTCAATGTAACCATGTTAGGGGATTGTGATCTGTAACTACAGTGAATTTTCTTCCATACAGATAAGGCTGAAGTTTCTGCAGTGCCCACACTATGACTAAACATTCCTTTTCTACAGCTGCATAGCATTCCTCCCTGGGTTTGAGCCTATGACTGAGATAAACCACTGGGTGCTCTTCTCCCTCTGAAGAAATATGGCTACGTTTAGCCACCTCTCAATGGTTCAAAGCATCTACCTGCACAAAAAATTCTTTGCTATAATCTGGACTGGCTAACACAGGGTGTCCTCCCAAAGCATCTATAAGCTTATGGAATGCCTGCTCACATGCTGGGGTTCACACTATCTTATCTGGCCTGTTCTCCCTTGTCAGGTCTGTGAGGGGAGCAGCTATGGTACTGTAACTGGGGACAAACTTTATGTATTACCCTGTTGTCCCTAAAAATGCCCTCACCTGCTTTTTGGTAACAGGTGCAGGCCACGCCTGAATGGCTTCCACTTTGGCAGGTTTTGGCCTGATTGTATCACTCCCCACTCTATGTGCCAGGTAGGAGACCTCTGCCATACCCACCTGATATTTGCTGGGCTTAATGGTCAACCCTGCCCTCTGTAGTCTGCACAGCACCTCCCTGGCATGCTGAAGGTGCTGTTGCCAGGAATGGCTGTAGATGGCAATATCATCTAGGTAAGCAAGGGCAAAATCTCCTGCTCCTGCTGTGATATGATCTACCAGGCTCTGGAAAGTTGCTGGCCAATTTTTCATCCCAAAGGGCATCTTTGTCAACTAATACAAGCCAAAAGGTGTTAGAAAGGCTGACCTTTCTCTATCACTGGGAATCAAGGATACCTGCCAGTAACCCTTGATAAGATCAATGGTGGTAAGATACTTAGCCCAACCCAGCTGCTCTAGGGCTTCATTTGTCCTAGGCATGGGGTAAGCATTTAAATCTGTGTGACTATTTAATTTCCTGTAGTCCACACAGAACCTGGTGCTGCCATTCTTCTTTGGTGCCAGCACCCTTGGGAAGGCCCAGGGACTGTTGGACTCCTGAATTACCCATAGTTCCAACATTTCCTGTATCTCCTCTCTCAGAGTCTGTTTGACTCCCTCAGGCAAGCTATAAGGGGTCTGTCTAATAGGCCTTTGGGGTCCTGTATCCACCTGTTGCTGCACCAGGTGGGTGCACCCTGGTTTCCCAGTGAACATGTCCCCAAACTCCTGTAACACTGCTTGGATTTCTTGAACCTGGGTAGGAGATAGCTGCTGGAACATTGCTACCCCTTCCACTGAGGTTTCAGTCTGAGCCTCATTGAGGAGATCAGTCACCAGATCTCCCTCAGACTCCTCCTGTAATCTGCTGCAAATGCTCAGCACAAGGGCCTCCCTATAATGGTAAGGTTTCATCGTGTTAATATGGTAAAATGTGTGCTCCTGCCTCCTGCCTAGCAGTTCCACCATGTAGTTAACATCACTGACCTTCCTTACCATCTTGTATGGTCCCTCTCAGGCTGCTTGTCATGTCTGAAAGGAATGAGAACCATTACCAGCTGCCCCTTAGCATAAACTCTAGCTCGAGAATTCCTGTCATACCAGACCTTTTTTCTGCTGTTGGACTTCTGCCAGGTTCTCCTGAGCCACGTTCATGAGTTCCTTGAGTCTTGTCCTGAAGTTTAGGACATATGCCACAATAGACTCCTTATGAAATTCACACTCACCCTCCCACTCATCACAAATTAAACCTAGAGGCCCCCTCACCGTATGCCCATACAACTCAAAGGGTAAATAACCTGTGGATTCCTGGGGAACCTTTCTGTAAGGAAACAACAGATGGGACAAATATTTGTCCCACTCCCTCTTAAACTGGTCTGCAAATGCCCATAGCATAGACTTGAGTGTAGTGTTTAACCTCTCAACAAGACCATTAGTCTGGGGATGGTATGGGTGGTCTTTAGGTGCTTCACCCCACAGTGCTTCCACAGACAAGCCAGCAGGTCTGACATGAAACGGGCACCTCTGTCAAATAGTATTTCTTTTTGGAATCCTACCCTGCTAAAAATCTCTAATGAAACATTTGTCACCTTTTCTGCCTCAATGGAGGACAAAGCCACTCCATCAGGGTATCTTGTGGCATAACCCACTACCATTAGGATATACTTTTTCCCTGTGGAGCTTGAAGTACACAGAGGCCCCACAATATCCATAGCTACCCTCTGAAATGGCTCCTCAATCACAGGCAAAAGTATCAAAGGACTTTTACCTTTCCTCCTGCCTTGCCTACCTTTTGGCACTGCTCACAGGTCCTGCAGTACCCTGTTACATATCTGGAAATTCCAGGCCAACAGAAGTTCTGCATAATATATCTCTTTGTACGTGTTATGCCCATATGACCTGCAAAGGGAATATCATGGGCTATGGCTCAAAGTGACAGACAGTAGGCTCTGGGCACTACCAACTGCTGCATTCTTTCACCCTCTAGCCCTCCCTCAGGAGTCCACTCCCTATCGAGTAACCCTTTGTCCCAGTATACAGATTCCTCCTTCCCATGAGAATCAGGTGCCTCACTATCTACCTGCCTCAGGCCTTGTAATGTAGGGTCTGAGAGCTGAGTCTGTCTCAGCTCTCTCTTTGTAACCCTTTCCAACTCCCCTTTAACAGGAAGTCTGGCATCCTCTGACAGCGGTGCTTCACTGTCAGCCTGGATACTACTACTCATGTCTGCCCCTGCAGTCCATTTGTCCTAAGTAATATCAGTACCCACAAGCAGCTGTGGCTCACCTTCAGTCTCACAGCTACAGGATAACCCCCTTCCTGAAGTAACCACTTAACCAGTCCTGGCTGCAAGTGTGTGGTCTGTCTGGGTCTCCCCCAGGCTACCAAACCCACATGTTTGACTCCAAGCCTGACTGCGGTATAACTGCATTAACACACGGTACATCCTTATCAAAATCCTTCCTTGTCAGGACATCTGAGGATGGTAGTTTGGTACCCCTGCTGTCTCAAGACAACTTACTATTGGCATTTTGTCATTCCCACTTACTGGCTCTCTCACCTTTTGTTCCCCACCTTGCCTCCATGGACATCTATATGCCACATGGCTCCACTGGTTGCATTCAAAACATTTAACCCTAGGTCCTGGATGTGTACCTGGACTAGTGGCGTCCCCTGCTACTGGCAGATTCTGTTGAGACAGTCTGGGCTGCCAACCATGGTTTTCCTTAGACCCATGAGCAGCACTGGGTGTCCCTTTCCTGTGCAGGGATGTCCTGCTTGCTAGTTATAGGTCTTTCTTCTTCCCCAATTAATTTGCAGTAAAGCATTGTCTATCAGCTAACCAGAACCCCATGTCCTCAGGCAAAGTGCTAAGGGCTTGATCCCTTACCAAAATGTCTGCCAGCCCTTAAAAAGTGTTGACATGACATCCACTCACCCACCTAAGAAAATAAGTGCTCAGATCACAACATATTCACACACACTTTCATCTGCTTCGTGTCTATGCTCACAAAATATTTTCCTATGAGCTTCAGGTGTTAGCTTAAGAAATTCTAGCAAACAGGTCTTTACAATATTATAGTTTAAAAAGTCAATGTCAGATAGTTTGGACAGAACATTTACAGCTTTACCATGGAGTAAGGGGTTCAGGAACCATATCCAGAGCCTTTGTCAACATCATACCATTTACATACCCTCTCAAACATATGAATGAAACTATCAAAATTATCTATCGCTGTAAACTGTGGAAGAAATTTGCTGCCCTTTTATTCTTCTGTGGTCCATTTACTCCCTTCCCCATTACCTTCATGACTCTGGCAAAGTCAGTATCTCCTTTTCATGTTGCCTCTGCCTCTCCTTCTCCTCAGCTTCCAGGTATAGCAGTTTCTCATTCTCCTCAACCAGCAGACATCACAGTTTCTCATTTTCCTTAGTCTCTGTACTCCTCAGTCTTTCTGCTGCTTCTATTTACAAATGCTCGGCCTCCAACTAAAGTGTCTTTAGTTCCAGATGGATTTTTAAGTCCTCGGTAGAATGGTTGAGCTGTCCATTTCTCCACGGCCAGTCTGATCATCCTCTTAATTGCTATTCTCTGATACAGCTCTGACTAAAGTTACAATCATGTCTGCTTTAGTCAGGTTTCCATACACTAGACCTTTAGCCTGGCACATCTAGCCAACTGGCTCCTTGTCAGCTTACCATACTCCCCTGCTGACATGCTTGCCTGCTCTCCCTGTCTAACTAAGCTAACAAAAGAAATAAAACAATTGTGATCTGAACTCTGAATGTTCACTGCATGGCTGATTTAGAGTACAAAAATATATTCAGTGATCACTGTACACAAGCTACAGGAATTCACTATTCACACCACTACAAGCCAATTAATATGTGATGTGGCTATCTCACCCCTATCAAACAATTAATACTTGATGTGGATATCCCACCACTGCCAAACAATTAATATGTGACTCCCATGCACGGGCCCAGTAATCAAGGAGCCTCGATCCTCACCACTAACACCAGTAAGGGAGGTGTACAATTGGAGGATAACAAGTGCACACACAGTAAAGTAAAATTTCCCTTAAGAGCACACAGAAATCACAGTCAGTCTGGGGCTGGTTTCTCCCATTCTCTCCAGGTTCCCACTAAGACTCCCCACTGGCACAGCTATAGGGTTAAGATCTCAGATGAGTGGTCAAGCCAAAACCTCTAGCACCCCCTCTGTCCAACCAGTGCTTTGTGTCCCTGCCCAAGTAGCTGACACACACACACACACTTTGAAATTTGAGTTATATACAAACACACAGACACTCATGGGGAAGGCAGGCACAGGTTCTCTAACTATGCCCCCTTCTGCCAGGACTATGCAGTAGTACCACCTGTCACCAACCATCCTTATCAACTACTATAAAGGCCATTATCAAAGGGTGTCCAATTCTACTGTGCAATATTACTGTTATCCAAATGGTAAGTGTGACGAACAGAAAGGCTATTGGAGTGGCTTGTGCAGTATCACCAAATACATGCAAGTGCTATAAGAGCTTACATATCCCTACACAAAATAGCTACAGTTGAAAGGTTTAAAAATATGTAATAATAAATAATAAAATGCAATACAATACTTATTAACTCAACACAGTGACAATAGTGAGTTCAGAAATAACAGGAGATTCTTTAAAACAACATTGTAGGATAGTCTGACATAAATATAGAAAACAGCTAAACTAATCTGCTATATTCCTACCTATCTCTAAGGGAAATACTAAGATCTAAGTCCTACTTACAGAGCAAGCAAGTACTGGTGAGTTACAGTCAGATTCAGAACAAAATAGAAAATGCCATCGCCTTCTCTTGAGATAGTTCTTAAATTGATAATAGACATTACTGCTGAGTCATTTGAGATTGCATCATTCTTGTCACTTCTGCTTAAGTTTCCCAGCCTCACAGAACTTAAAATGTACCATTTCTTTGTGATCTGCAGCTGCCATGAAGTCACAGCAATAAAAGCCACTTTAAATGTGAAACTAGTAATTATCTCTGTCTTAAGACAATAGAAAGAATTTCCAGCTGCACACATCCTGTCTCCAAGCTTGAGATCACACACAGTCATAAAATTCTTTACTTATCAGCTTTCTTCCAGCAGAGTGCACTGTGGTTACATTTTGAAGCTCAGCACATAACACAGTTTTTTACATATGTAACAGAAGCCTGTACATCAAATTAATATTTACAATGACATAGAATTATTTACAAAATTCTATCTGACTGGGATGGCAGCCTCTCAGTTTATCACACCTAGGACCTTGCATAGCCCAGCTACTACACAGCCTGGATATTTCAAGTCTGCAATGGTGTGACCTTGCTCAATTCTGGTATAATTCCACTAGCACTTATAATGTGACAGAAATAATGAATATTGGGTTTATAAAATATGCATCTGTATCTATTTAGCTTAATTTTTTAATGAATTGGAGCACTGCCTCCAATCTTTTGTTTTTTTTTTAACCTGGGCAATATACATCATCCATGATAACTACTTATTCATGTCCTTTCAACATTTGCTCAATTTGTCACATCAGAATATTTATTGGGATAAGGTTATACCAAATTGCAGTTGTTTTACTGCTGTTATGTACTTTCAATCAGAGTAATAAAGTTTATTAGCTTTTGAATATGTAGCTCCAGGGGGTATGCCCTATAGGTATCTGGCAAAACCTGTTGTAGCCACTAATGTGAAGAGCACTCTGGGACCTATCAACTTTGAAGGGACATTTTCAAGGGTAGGTAGTAGGAAAGGTACGACTGCTGAATCCTACACAAATGCACTTTATAAGCACTTACACTAGTGCATGGATCATGCAATCCCTAACAGAACCAAGATGCTATCCTCCCAAAAAAGGAAGCCAATCTGGTGGTCCCCTGCTGTAAACAAACTCTACAACAGAAGAAAGAAACTGTTGCAAAAAAGAGTAAAATCCCATGATTGCAGGAACTCCCTGGTCAGGCTCAGTAAGAAGCAGAGATCCCTCATAAAATCCTCCAAAGCAAGTTATGAAAACAAAGTCACCACTGATTCTAAAGACAACCACAAAGCATGCTATAGTTATGTCAAGAATCTCAATGGCAACACTCAGATCTGCTCTGAGTTACAGCACAATGGCACTAAATATACAGAAACAACTGATATTGCCAACATCCTGGCAGATAGGTTCAGTGCTAACATTACCCCCCCCCCCTCATCCCCTAAAGGGCCCATCTCTATACTGGAAGAATGCAAAGTTCCTGTAATCACAGCTGCACAGGTAAAAAACACACTTTCCAAAGCCAAGAACACAGCATCCATGGGACCTGACAACATCCCTGGCTGCATTCTACATGAACTACAGAATGAACTGGCACCCCATCTAAGTACCATGTTCAATCATAGCCTCACCTCAGGCTTTCTGCCCAGTGAATGGTACACAGCAACAGTTATCCCTCTCCACAAAGGGGGAGCCATCACAGACCCTGGGAACTACTGCCCCATTAGCCTGATGAGCCTAGTCTGCAAGGCTATGGAATGTATCACAATGGAACTTATAAACAATGACATTGGTAAGCTCCAGACTCTGGACCCTACCCAGTTTGGGTTTGTAAAAGCCAGATCATGTCTCCTTAACCTGATAGAATTCTTTGAAGCGGTCAACAAAGCCATAGATGAGGGTAAGGTGGTTCACACTGCCTAATTAGATCTCACCAAGGTTTTCAACACCACCCCCACTCTGGAATTATAAATAAACTCACTAAACTAGTATAAATCCCTATGTCACAAGATGGGTTGCCAACTGGCTCATGGACCGAACCCACACTGTGAAAGTAGCAGACTTCAAATCCAACTTCAGACCAGTGACAAGTAGAGTACCACAGGGTTCAGTCCTGGGTCCTCTCATGTTTGGTATCTACTTCTCTTAAGTACCGGCTAACACTGAAGGTCTTTGGCTAACAAAGTTCACAGATGACTGCAAACTAGAAGCCATAATCAAAACTCCTAATGATGTGGGCATCTTACAAAAGGGCCTCATTGAGATAGATGCTTGGTGTCAAAGTCATGGCCTCAAGCTTAATGCCAAAAACTGCATTGTCATCCCTTTTGGTAAAAACTCTGTGCCCACGAACTACCACATAGGCAGTAGTCTACTTAATACCAAAAGTGTGATAAGAGACCTCAGGACACAGGTGGACAGTAGTCTCTCCTTTGATAATTACATTACAATGTCAGATAGTTTGGACAGAACATTTACAGCTTTACCATGGAGTAAGGGGTTCAGGAACCATATCCAGAGCCTTTGTCAACATCATACCATTTACATACCCTCTCAAACATATGAATGAAACTATCAAAATTATCTATCGCTGTAAACTGTGGAAGAAATTTGCTGCCCTTTTATTCTTCTGTGGTCCATTTACTCCCTTCCCCATTACCTTCATGACTCTGGCAAAGTCAGTATCTCCTTTTCATGTTGCCTCTGCCTCTCCTTCTCCTCAGCTTCCAGGTATAGCAGTTTCTCATTCTCCTCAACCAGCAGACATCACAGTTTCTCATTTTCCTTAGTCTCTGTACTCCTCAGTCTTTCTGCTGCTTCTATTTACAAATGCTCGGCCTCCAACTAAAGTGTCTTTAGTTCCAGATGGATTTTTAAGTCCTCGGTAGAATGGTTGAGCTGTCCATTTCTCCACGGCCAGTCTGATCATCCTCTTAATTGCTATTCTCTGATACAGCTCTGACTAAAGTTACAATCATGTCTGCTTTAGTCAGGTTTCCATACACTAGACCTTTAGCCTGGCACATCTAGCCAACTGGCTCCTTGTCAGCTTACCATACTCCCCTGCTGACATGCTTGCCTGCTCTCCCTGTCTAACTAAGCTAACAAAAGAAATAAAACAATTGTGATCTGAACTCTGAATGTTCACTGCATGGCTGATTTAGAGTACAAAAATATATTCAGTGATCACTGTACACAAGCTACAGGAATTCACTATTCACACCACTACAAGCCAATTAATATGTGATGTGGCTATCTCACCCCTATCAAACAATTAATACTTGATGTGGATATCCCACCACTGCCAAACAATTAATATGTGACTCCCATGCACGGGCCCAGTAATCAAGGAGCCTCGATCCTCACCACTAACACCAGTAAGGGAGGTGTACAATTGGAGGATAACAAGTGCACACACAGTAAAGTAAAATTTCCCTTAAGAGCACACAGAAATCACAGTCAGTCTGGGGCTGGTTTCTCCCATTCTCTCCAGGTTCCCACTAAGACTCCCCACTGGCACAGCTATAGGGTTAAGATCTCAGATGAGTGGTCAAGCCAAAACCTCTAGCACCCCCTCTGTCCAACCAGTGCTTTGTGTCCCTGCCCAAGTAGCTGACACACACACACACACTTTGAAATTTGAGTTATATACAAACACACAGACACTCATGGGGAAGGCAGGCACAGGTTCTCTAACTATGCCCCCTTCTGCCAGGACTATGCAGTAGTACCACCTGTCACCAACCATCCTTATCAACTACTATAAAGGCCATTATCAAAGGGTGTCCAATTCTACTGTGCAATATTACTGTTATCCAAATGGTAAGTGTGACGAACAGAAAGGCTATTGGAGTGGCTTGTGCAGTATCACCAAATACATGCAAGTGCTATAAGAGCTTACATATCCCTACACAAAATAGCTACAGTTGAAAGGTTTAAAAATATGTAATAATAAATAATAAAAATGCAATACAATACTTATTAACTCAACACAGTGACAATAGTGAGTTCAGAAATAACAGGAGATTCTTTAAAACAACATTGTAGGATAGTCTGACATAAATATAGAAAACAGCTAAACTAATCTGCTATATTCCTACCTATCTCTAAGGGAAATACTAAGATCTAAGTCCTACTTACAGAGCAAGCAAGTACTGGTGAGTTACAGTCAGATTCAGAACAAAATAGAAAATGCCATCGCCTTCTCTTGAGATAGTTCTTAAATTGATAATAGACATTACTGCTGAGTCATTTGAGATTGCATCATTCTTGTCACTTCTGCTTAAGTTTCCCAGCCTCACAGAACTTAAAATGTACCATTTCTTTGTGATCTGCAGCTGCCATGAAGTCACAGCAATAAAAGCCACTTTAAATGTGAAACTAGTAATTATCTCTGTCTTAAGACAATAGAAAGAATTTCCAGCTGCACACATCCTGTCTCCAAGCTTGAGATCACACACAGTCATAAAATTCTTTACTTATCAGCTTTCTTCCAGCAGAGTGCACTGTGGTTACATTTTTGAAGCTCAGCACATAACACAGTTTTTTACATATGTAACAGAAGCCTGTACATCAAATTAATATTTACAATGACATAGAATTATTTACAAAATTCTATCTGACTGGGATGGCAGCCTCTCAGTTTATCACACCTGGGACCTTGCATAGCCCAGCTACTACACAGCCTGGATATTTCAAGTCTGCAATGGTGTGACCTTGCTCAATTCTGGTATAATTCCACTAGCACTTATAATGTGACAGAAATAATGAATATTGGGTTTATAAAATATGCATCTGTATCTATTTAGCTTAATTTTTTAATGAATTGGAGCACTGCCTCCAATCTTTTGTTTTTTTTTTTAACCTGGGCAATATACATCATCCATGATAACTACTTATTCATGTCCTTTCAACATTTGCTCAATTTGTCACATCAGAATATTTATTGGGATAAGGTTATACCAAATTGCAGTTGTTTTACTGCTGTTATGTACTTTCAATCAGAGTAATAAAGTTTATTAGCTTTTGAATATGTAGCTCCAGGGGGTATGCCCTATAGGTATCTGGCAAAACCTGTTGTAGCCACTAATGTGAAGAGCACTCTGGGACCTATCAACTTTGAAGGGACATTTTCAAGGGTAGGTAGTAGGAAAGGTACGACTGCTGAATCCTACACAAATGCACTTTATAAGCACTTACACTAGTGCATGGATCATGCAATCCCTAACAGAACCAAGATGCTATCCTCCCAAAAAAGGAAGCCAATCTGGTGGTCCCCTGCTGTAAACAAACTCTACAACAGAAGAAAGAAACTGTTGCAAAAAAGAGTAAAATCCCATGATTGCAGGAACTCCCTGGTCAGGCTCAGTAAGAAGCAGAGATCCCTCATAAAATCCTCCAAAGCAAGTTATGAAAACAAAGTCACCACTGATTCTAAAGACAACCACAAAGCATGCTATAGTTATGTCAAGAATCTCAATGGCAACACTCAGATCTGCTCTGAGTTACAGCACAATGGCACTAAATATACAGAAACAACTGATATTGCCAACATCCTGGCAGATAGGTTCAGTGCTAACATTACCCCCCCCCCCTCATCCCCTAAAGGGCCCATCTCTATACTGGAAGAATGCAAAGTTCCTGTAATCACAGCTGCACAGGTAAAAAACACACTTTCCAAAGCCAAGAACACAGCATCCATGGGACCTGACAACATCCCTGGCTGCATTCTACATGAACTACAGAATGAACTGGCACCCCATCTAAGTACCATGTTCAATCATAGCCTCACCTCAGGCTTTCTGCCCAGTGAATGGTACACAGCAACAGTTATCCCTCTCCACAAAGGGGGAGCCATCACAGACCCTGGGAACTACTGCCCCATTAGCCTGATGAGCCTAGTCTGCAAGGCTATGGAATGTATCACAATGGAACTTATAAACAATGACATTGGTAAGCTCCAGACTCTGGACCCTACCCAGTTTGGGTTTGTAAAAGCCAGATCATGTCTCCTTAACCTGATAGAATTCTTTGAAGCGGTCAACAAAGCCATAGATGAGGGTAAGGTGGTTCACACAGCCTAATTAGATCTCACCAAGGTTTTCAACACCACCCCCCACTCTGGAATTATAAATAAACTCACTAAACTAGTATAAATCCCTATGTCACAAGATGGGTTGCCAACTGGCTCATGGACCGAACCCACACTGTGAAAGTAGCAGACTTTAAATCCAACTTCAGACCAGTGACAAGTAGAGTACCACAGGGTTCAGTCCTGGGTCCTCTCATGTTTGGTATCTACTTCTCTTAAGTACAGGCTAACACTGAAGGTCTTTGGCTAACAAAGTTCACAGATGACTGCAAACTAGAAGCCATAATCAAAACTCCTAATGATGTGGGCATCTTACAAAAGGGCCTCATTGAGATAGATGCTTGGTGTCAAAGTCATGGCCTCAAGCTTAATGCCAAAAACTGCATTGTCATCCCTTTTGGTAAAAACTCTGTGCCCACGAACTACCACATAGGCAGTAGTCTACTTAATACCAAAAGTGTGATAAGAGACCTCAGGACACAGGTGGACAGTAGTCTCTCCTTTGATAATTACATTGCCACAGTAGTCATGAAATCCTTCTACGTGGCACACCTCCTCACAAAAGGTTTCTCATCCAGGAAAAACAAGGTCATTGTTCCCCTCTACTCATCACTCATTAGACCCATTATAAAGTACAACACCCCTTTTGGTATGTACCTCACAAGACATCTACAACAACTGGAAAGGCCACAGAAATACCTCACAAAGAGAATTACCAGCCTGAAACAGATGCCCTACGCAGACCATCTCAAAAAACTCCAGCTTTACTGCGTCGCATATTACCTACTCAGAGGCAATCACTGCCTAACATACAAAGCTAAGTCAAACCCAGAGCTGTTGGACATGCTCCACTTAAAGAAATCCCAGTCACTCTGAGCTACATTTTCTAGGGACCTAAACCTTGTCACCACAATAAACAGAACATGCTGAAGGGATAGATTCCTGTCCCAGAGACTTTCCATACTCTGCAACAAACTACCTATCTATGTCAAACAAAGCTCCTCATTAGCACTCTTCAAGAAAAATCTTGATGATTGAATGGGAGATAGGAAATTCACCCAGGGGATCACTTCTATGACTCTGCTTGACAGAATCACAGGAAAATAATTTTCTTGGGTGGCGGAAGCCAGAGTACCATTTGGCTAGGCTTATATAGGTCCTAGGGCCAATAGCGCAGTGCCTACCTATAAACCTATAAGATGACTTAGATGAGGACAATGTACCTACATCACATGCTGGATAAAACATATGACACACATATTACACTGTAATGTTAAAGATGGGAGATGATATGTGGGAGATGATATGTTTTTCTGTTGCCCATATGTGATATAGCAATACACAAATCCTAACCATACCACAGTGCTAGAGCCAGATTATGGACAACATCTGTTGTCTGTCAGCTTCTCTCTGTAAAACAAATGTTAGAGGGCAATTGCTGCAGCACTAGTAGCAGGTTAACTGCCACAATGCATGGACAGCCGAATGTGAGAGGAAAATGTAATGTGTTAATGTGTGCACGGTATGTTTGCACATGTAACACATAACCATGGCCACTACTTGGTATACATGCACAAGAGTGCATATACAGTCCAACCAATTTATTTTTTTTATTTATTAATTTGACATTTGTTAACCAGGTTGGTCCAACTGAGCCAGTGACCCATTTTTAGTGGAGACCCAAGGAGAAAAGCTCCAAATACATAAACTATAATATTGCTAGGAAGTACATACAAATATAGGTTAATCACTGCACGTCTATAATCTAACCTACAATAATTAACATCCCATACACATGTGAGTTCTGCAAATACAAATATAATACCGAAGAAGTAATAGCATACATCAAAGTTCTTATTAAAAACATACTTCAGTTTGAAATGATGCAAACATTGGTAAGTAGCACAATTATAATCAACACAACAGTCTCTAGATTCCTGTACCAGAGACTTCCCATACCCTGAAATAAACTACCTATCGATATAAAACAAAGCTCCTCATTAGCATTCTTCAAGAAAAATCTTGATGACTGGATGGGAAATAGGAAATTCACCCCGGGGATCACCTCTGTGGCTCTGCTCGACAGTGGCACAGGAAAATAATTTTCTTGGGTAGCAAAAGCCAGTGTATCTTTTTGGCTGGGCTTGTGTAGGCCCCAGGGCCGATAGCCTAGTACCTACCTATGAACCTATGAACAATTGCTGCTAGTGAATGTCTTCTAATGCACACAACTCCCTCCATATGTCACTTTATATATAGTTATGGACATGTCCAAAAGTAGAACATGTCATGGAGAATGTATCCATCGCCAATGTGAGTAGTTCAATCAAGGCTGTGGAATGGCATGCATAACACAGCATACCTGTGGAAAAAATTACATCAGCTGAACATTTTTTTATTGGTCAGCATTAAGCATGGCAAGCATATGCAAAGTAAGCACATGTAACATATACTGGCATTAGAATGGAATGATGCCAGACGTGCCTCATGCCACATTAACATAACTGAAATTTGACAAAATAAAACATTGTAAACATCAAGATAACATTATTATTGGGACCTGCACTGTTTAATAATGCTGTCTACCTCAGTAAACTGTCCAGCTGAGTGTCTGGTAGCACATCATTATTTCCATTATTTTCCCCTTGCATATGTACACTGAGCAATTATGTCTGTGTGTGAATGTAAATTGTAGTCTCTGTATGCAATAAGGCATATGAACAGCAAGTGAAATTATTAAAATGAAGACAAAGTGAGATGACAATATTGTGGAAACTAGCAAGCCATATGACAAATGTTTTAGACAGGCAGCATGGTAATTGGATTACCCAACATCAATATAAGGAATACAACAGTAACAAATAGTTATAATGTTCATGACACAGTAGAATCTAGTGTATCTTGTACAAACAGTATTGCAGGTCTATAACTGTATGCATACTTACAATTATTAGCAATCAGTAGCCTGCAAAACTGTAACAACCTAATGATGCATGCTAATTATGAAATGTTGCAAAGAAATGCCTATCTGCACATGTATCCCCAAAAACAGGATACACATACATTGTAACAAGAGCATCCGAGGTGTTATAGACAGATGCAATACCAATGTTGAACTGAAATGCATGCCACACAATCTGCACACAACAGTGTGAACACTAACACAGCAGACACCATTACATCTGGGAATAAACAGACTATGCTCAAACTCAACAGATCAGTCACTGGGAAACACATACACACATACCACGTGCCAAAGCATGCATATAAGCAACTGTCAAACACTACAGAATTGTATTCAAAAAAATATCCACCTTATCATATAAGTTACAGATACACAAACTTCACTGTCATTTAGGTTGTGGCCTACATTTCAAAAAACTGTCTTCAGAAAACATAGCTTGCTGCTAAAGTATATTTCAACATTTTTGTATTTCAGATTTTTAAGCTCGGGTATAGCGGGATTGTTGCACTTAGCTTCCTGTAGCAACAATGAGTATTCCTGCATTTTAATTAATATACTTGGTAATGTAAATGTATGGCCTTGTAACAAATATCAGATGCATTTCATTTAACAAAACAGAAAAATTAAGCAATGGACTTGTCTCCCTCCACTGCTCCTTAGGCCTGTGCATCCGCTTGATGCAGAGGGCACAATTTTGGGTCCTGTGGTCATTGCATGAAAAAATAAAAGAGCAACTTTGAATGATGTAGTACTCAAATAACAGGGATATACATTGGTCAGATCAAGTTCTAATGTATCTTTGAAGAACATCATAGCATTGCTATATACATTTTGCACTGTTACACATAATAGACTTTTCCATCTTTGAACACAGATCAGAAGATATTAGAGTCAAACCTGCAATTCTAATTAACATCCACATTCTAGTCCTGACACCCAACTGTCTAATTCATCTTGCTTGAACATGTTTGTTGTGAATGTGGTGAAAGACTTTGGGTTATGAATGTGCAGGGATGGGCTACTAATATGGATCATGGCTTAGGAATTCAAAAAAGGAACATGTGCTGGACATATAGGAAAATAATCTGCTAGAATGAATTCATGTCAGCAATGTGGTCACAACCAGTAGAAGCAAAGGGAAACCTTCATCCCTCAGACAGCGGGACAGTGTCATTAATCACATTGCTTCTGATAACAGGGACATAAAAGGTGCTGTGCATCAGGGGCATAGTAAGGCACGTGGGAGGACTGCATTTACAGATATTCTTTGTCAAAATGCACATTACAAATCAAATGCTTGCATCACTGTATTCCCTGGATCTGCATTTCAGCTATAAGTCTAAACATCTGACTCCTTCAAAAGATAAGATATGGTTGTTGAAGTGAATTCAAGGATGTATGGCAAAACAAAACTTGATAGCACTTTTGAAAATAATACCACATTGCATAAACCTGTTTGCAAACATGTAACAGTCTAGTGCGAGCTTTACATATAACCTTGCATTTAAAGAAATGCAGTTAACAGAACATGATCAATTGCAAAGATATTCACAGGAATTTGATGAATAACTGAGTTATTCATAACCAAGAATATTCAACAATCCTTGAAATACACAAAGATAACAATATAATTATACATTTCTCCTATGTGGAGAACTGGAAATGAACCCAGAGCAGTCCAAAATACAGGCATCCTGGCCTGTTTATTTACAGGCCAAGATAACAGGCAGAAAATGTTTCTTCTTAATAAACAGGTATTGCATGTGTTTATCCATATTACCTGTAGATACAAATGAATACAGAAACTTTTGACACTTATTGGCCATTCAAATCTAAAGAAATAAGAGCTATCAATACATAACTGAAAACATATATGTAATCAGTCAGATAGTCATTTCTCTTAGCTTAAACAAATGGAGCAGTAGTAATAATGTTCACATTATTAAAAGGAATGAAGTAAAGAAGCTATGTATGAGTCACTATTCAAACATATATAGCTAGAGTAGGCAATAATGTAATAGTATAATGGATAGCTATGATATGCATAGTCATCAGCAGCCTAGGCACTATTGGTATCAGTGATACACAACTATAGTGGATGAGTGAAGTAATATTGGTATATGTTGGAAAACAGATGTACATCTATAACGCTCGGTATTATGTATTTTATAAATATTAGTAAATAAACATCATGAGACTAGAACCAACACTTACATGGAGAGCAGTCACCACATCTTCTTAATTATTCAAATGAGCTAATTCTCAGAACAGCTACATAGTGGTTATAAAACCTCTGTACAAGATATGTTTGGGATACAGTTAAATCTATAAATTCCATAGGAATACTCAGTGGATACATAGCATTGTGACACTTATTGTAGGCATCCACTGGCTGTATCCACACCTTAGTGACCCTCCAATGAACCTCCTATGTGCCTCTTCAATGCAGATTACTGTAGCAGTGGTGACCCTACACTCCAGTCTGGTAGATCCCTGTACATCTTAAGTGCTCACTCAAAATCTGATTCCAAATGTCGATCATCACACATTTCATTGGTCTGGATATCATCTGATGCTCCACTCCAGCATAGATGATCAGCATCTGGGTTGTGTACTCCTCAGTCCATTTGGGCATATGGACACATTGAAGCCTTCTGGATGTAGCCATCTTGGTAATGTTGATACTCCAATAGAAAATGTAGTAAAACTGGAAAAATGTTCACTGAGGTCCCAGTCAGTTCGCAAGTAGCAATAGTCTGATCTGTAAATGTATAAAAAAAATCAATATTTAAAAGTGGTGTTTATTTTGTGTTATCAGATCATTGCACGATAATGGGTATACAGTATTCGTAGTACCATTTATCAATATCTATTGGGTACTTGTGCGTACCACCTTTCCATCACACCAAGCTATTGGTTAATGTGCTGAATTTTGAGATCTTATGCAGATATGTGCAAATGGAATTCCAAAACCTGGAATTTTAATGAGCCTCATTAATGATGTATGGTGCAAATGATACTTAAAAGATCGATGCACATTAGGTGCTCCTACATTTAGTTATAACTGAGTCATAGATAGCTGATAAGGTAAATTGGCACCTGCAAGCATTTTTGTTTTGGTAAGTATTACCTCTGTTAACATTACTCATTCTGAAATGTACTTTTTTAGAGTTATTTTTATGGAAAATGTGTGCATTAAGACCAATACTTGAAACTTACTGGAGTGTTGTTTGATTTATGTGTATCCATATAGGTATTACCATCTGCATTGAAGACATGCATTAATTTCTCAAATGCAGTTGTATAGACAAATTTACATAGCAAAAGTGAACAGTACATAAAGGTGAATTTAGGGATTGTTTGTATATCTTGCAGGTGACTCCATACACTTTGTGGTGTATGCACAGAAACCTATGGATTCAGACAGTATCTGTATGTTATATGTCTTTTTGTTGTTACAGATATTTATTCATGGATAGTTGTTAACACAGGTCTTATAGCTAATGGTTCAATATAAAAAGGGTTCATACTATGTGGCCTGCTTATGGATACTGGGCTTTCTGATGTTCTTAATAAGTTGTTCAATTGATAATTTGTGTAGTATTTTAATGTGAGATGCATGCAGACTCCTCTGGCATGATGGCATTACCTTTGCATCTCCATTCAATGGATATGTAGTATAAGGGGTTTGAATCCTGAATACAGCATCTACAGATATCAGAAGTTATGTTGATTAAACCACTATTATGTATGCAGAAATTATTGTAAGTTTTTATGTTACAGTGTTTCATAGATTTTTGCATTTCACAGGAATGTGTACTGTTTATGGTGACATAAGCTGCCACATAATAATCTGCATAACTGGGCCCCCACATGAATATGAGCATGTGCATATCAGTGACTTTCATATGACAAACAGACCTAGGGAAGACAATTTCTCCTCACAGGAGAATGAAATTATAATAAATGCTCTGTGACAACATTAATGGAGAGTCCTTGGATGGGAAATAATACAGTATGGAGGAATTAAGTATGGGCTTACATTACAAACATAATTATTACAGTTGGAGATCACAACAGATCCCATGAAGCCTGTCAACAATGCTACTCTGACATGATTCTCCATGCAGCCAATGGGTTACAATGGAATAAGAGATCAAGAGATGTCACAGGTGGTGGCCCACCACTGACTCCCTGATGAGATCACAATATTTGTTGCCTCCCTGCATATGGGGAATAGGGAGTGATGCACACCCAGGGATGAGAAGGAATCTGGAGTTCCAGGCCGAACATGCATGTTTTATTTAGTATGACATGGATTACTATGGAGTAATTCATCACATATTGTGGTTGCATGCATTTCTATCTATAGTCATTTCAGATTTATAGCAGCAGAATTGAATCATGCACTCAAATCCACACAGGGTGATGGTGATGAACATAAGTGTGATGACACACAGTCATACAACTGCAGTACAGACAGAAGTGTCCAACCAGCTTGTGTAATACTATCTGCATTAATGTTCACAGGTCCACCTATTTCGACACAACACCAGGGAATGGTAGGTGAGTATCTCCATACAATGTTACTGTGACCACTACCTGTTATTGCCTCAGCTACATCTCATGGCACAGTTGTTCATAGGTTCATAGGTTGGTACTAGGCTATCAGACCTAGGACCTATACAAGCCTAGCCATAACAATTCCCTAGCTAGTTCTTCCCACAGTATTTACTGTTAACTTTCATATTGCTATTTCCCTAAAATTGTACACAATAGGTACATGCAGTGAGGGCCCTGGTCATGCAGACAGACCAGGCATGTTACCATAACAGCTTTATAGTTTGCAATAATGTACAGCAGACTTTTGATACTTGACATTACAGTCACTGTTTTTCAACACAGGCATCTGACCAAAAGGTGAACACCCATAACATGAGTATCTGCAACCACTGTTACTGTGTCATATATGTCATGCTGTCCATACTATGTTGCCTGCATGCATAACTGTGTTGTCTTTCTCTTTACTTTACCACTGCAGGATCTGCTGTGCAACACACAAATTCAAAACAGTGGGAGTATGTCATTGTTATGCTATTATATATCATGCATACATGTCATTGCGGTTGCTCCTATTGTTGTCCTTCACTAATACTGTGTCCATCTATCCATTCAAAGGACAGTCTGCAGAATAATCAAGTGCAGAAACAAGTGGTATGTCTATGTAATACCTACTGTATATTTTAATACTGTTTGAATGGTTCATGCTGGCAATGATGCAATTAATAATGCTGATTTTCTTTCCCTACAATAGATGAAGTTTATCCCTCTTCTACAGTGCCATTTCCCCACAAGGACTTGTCAGGTGTGTATTATGTTTGCATTCATCACATATGTCATGTATGTTGGATATGTAACCTAATTCTCACCTCACTGTTATGTAGATTCCATAACCCATACAAAGACAAGACCTAATGGTAAATATGTATTATCTGTAATATTGCAATGAGATATAAGTGTTGTAAGTCTTTAATGACATACAGCATGTGTGTAAGCATGTTGCCCTGATCTGTGTCATCTGTCTCTTCTTTTAGCATGTCAACCACCTGCATCCTCCATTGGCCCATCCAGTGATCACAATGTCAGATCTGATGTATCTCAGTATGGTAGGTATCAAAGCCCTTGGCACACATTTCAGTGACATGGTGATACAATCCAGCCAAGATGATGACAGTCATGTGAATGCAGCTGTAGCATTTAACATGGAAGGAAACTTGTCCAGGCATTCTAATAATGAGAAGACATCGGATGGTGGACAGGATGAGGCCTGTGAACTACAGACCCAAGTTGATACTGTAGCTGATGTTGACAGTTCCCCACAACACATTGATACTGCCTGTTGCAGTAGACATTGACATTTAGATGGTGTGCATGGGTGGTTGTCAGAGGGTGTCTGTCTATTCCTGTAGGTGAATGACTGTTCCCAGCAATGTCATAGATCTGCCATTCGTGCACTTGCCTGTGCCAAAGATCATGTTGCACACCAGCTGGCTGTGCTGCATGAAGGACAGTAGTGCAGATGCAGTAAGGTAATAGCATCTTTGGCTGCAAAGAATGAAAGTATGTTATCCATGTCTTGGTCACTAGAATCCCTAGTTCTTACAGTACTACAGCAATACCATAGTACCAGCAGGGTTCTGCAGGTCCTGATTATGCTTAGCTGATTGCCACATGGGAAAGGCAGGCCACCTCTTAGCAAAACCAACCTTGCCCATTGGGCATCAGTGTGTAGGCTCCAACATAAAAACACACTGATAGCTTATCTGCTGTGGGCCCAACAGTCATGACCAGACAATCTTAGTCATTCTCCTTCACCTCCACATGCTGGCATCCCCCCATCAGTTTCCTCTGCAGAGCAACCTGGGCCAAGTGTTTCCATTTAGGTAGGGGAAGTTCAGAATGTGGCGTGAGCCATCAATGTGGGTGCCCTAGAATGCATTAGAGTAATACAGACTGTTGATCTACTATGTTTGATAGTGCCATTTTCACCCCATGACAATAATGATCATTGTGCAGAACACTGACATTGTCATTTGTCTGTGTTCATTGAAATCTAATGCCATTGGAGTATGATACTTTTACTATGTTTAACTGGCTCCATTCATTACATTACTTTGCTGATACTTTAATATATTTGGCTTGTGATATTAACATCAGTTTGGCATTATGTCTTGAGTTGTTTACCTGTTTTCAGCTTTTTATAGTAGACAGATAGGAATGTGTTGCACTGATGCTTGTCCCTCATTATGTGCCATACACAGATACAAAAATATGAGTCTGTAGCATACTTATGTCAGTTGTGCCTTGAGTGGATGATCCCTGTTATGATAGATTTGTATATGTTCATAATGTCGTATGCTATGATTGTGTTGGTATATCTGATACTCAGTGTGTAAATCTAGTTGGTAATTGCCATTAGATGCAATCATTGCTGCTGTGCTGGGTAATGTCTTTACATGTGTCTTGTTATGAGTCAAGATTATGTGTCAGATACTGTCATATTGCCTGGGCCTGCACTTCTTGTTGCCCCCTCCATTTCCCACACCTGTGTCTTCTGCCCTCTCATGTTCTTCTGCTCCTCGTCTGGTACCTGAATTATGTCATCTTCAGACATCTGGAGTTCTAGGGTAGTTCACCCACACCTCCAGGTGGAAGATTGCCATGTGCTGCTCTAGTAAGCATGTTTTGTAGTATGGTGCACACTATTATCATCTGTGCTGCCTTCTCAGGTGTGTATTTCATTATACCCCATATGTATTCAGACATCTGAGCTTAGCTTTCAGTACACAAAATACATGCTCTATGGTATTTCTTATTGTTGCATGTGCCGTATTGTAGGCTTCCTCTGCAGGGCTTGATGGTTCCCTGAATGAGGTCATTAGCCATATCTCAGGTGGGTAACCACATTCATCTGTTGTGGGGAGTAAAGAGACATATTGTCAGCATGGATATTGTTGGAAGGGATCTCCTTGGCTTACATCCTAGCTGTGTTCCTGTACTTACCCATTAGTAGTTCCTCAGGTATTTCACCTTGCTAGAATGCAGCTTTCAGAGCACTTTACCTTCATATGGCAGCATCAAGGACACTTCATGGGTGTGGTGCCATGTGGTTTGTTTTGCTGCCATCTGTTGCACATCTGAACTAGCACTTCAGGGATAACCATCTCTTTCTGTTAATATATCTGTCTGCTTCTAGATGATCTGGGGTCCTGATAAGGATGTGGGTTCAATCTTTTGTGGAAAGTTTATAAGGTTATAGAACTGCTGCATTACAGTTCTCCACTCCATGGGGTGGATGGAAAGTGTATGTAGTCATCCACATTGCTACTCACTGCTGCCAGGAAATTTGCCATGGTATGACTGGCAGCTGTCTGTGACACTCCCACTGCATCCCCATATGTCTTTGGAATGTCCCAGATGAAAGTAAACCTAGGCTGACACACATTTGTGTTTCAGGTGGCATGAGGTTGTTTTGCAAGGTTCACATAGACATGTGTAGAGCACATATGTTTTAAACTGCCTGCACCAGCAGTCTGCATAGGCTGTACCTGTCAGTTATTTGTTGGTCTGACAACTGGTTTGGTTGCAGCCTTGCTCTGCCTCTAGCTGGCTGCCTTCTAGCTGCACAGCCACATAATCATCCATAGCTTGTATTACTGCAACCTGTTGCAGTTCATTGAGTACACATTTCATTTTTCTTGTATTGCTTTTTTTTGTAGTATTATTATGGAATACAGCCAGATCTGTAGTAGTAACTTCTTTTCCTTGTAATGCCATGCACTATATGCTGAAGATTTTGAAAACAGAGTTGGCATTGCAGTTTATCGCACTTAAATTGTGTTGGTAGTGCACAATATGTTTTGGAATTTGAAGAGTGTGAGTGGAATCTGTAATTATACTATGATGAATAACTAAGTATTCAGCCTGCTTTCAGTGTAACTTCTGAAATTGCATCATAATCTGTTGCACTGAAGTCTTCCTTCAGTGTACTGTACTGTCCACAAACAGGATTTCAAATCTGGCCCCTTGTCTCTGACTCTCGTCCTATGCTAGTTTGTTTCTTCTGTCTTGTTCCTTGTATTATAAGTTTTCAAAATGGATGAGAAATCAAAAAATTATAGTAACGTTGCTTTAATGGTTGTTCTATAGTTTGTTCATAGATTGGACAGGCAACTATAACAGTGTATTGTAGACAGATAGAGGGAATGAAAGAGTAGTTTGGAAGGGAGATAATAACTTGGTACTGACAGGAGTAAGCTATTTCTATGTAATTTAGATGATCCCACTTGGTTCTTGTTTCTGAGGAAGATCCCACTGGCACACAATCTGACCATTGGGTGATGATTTCTGTTTGGTGAGCCAGGCTGTGAGAGAACTGTGTATGAACTATGTTTCATATGCAGTGACATGCCAGTAGACAATGGCACCTGTTGGTGTTCTGCTTTGGTATTGACAGTTGCACTTGTGTTTTCTCTGTCTGGCATATTGAAGTCCAAGGGTAATGTCAAGGTTGCTATATCTGTGAATTTGGGCTCAGATATGTGAGCAAGTTGATCTGGGAGTTGAGTGTGAAGGAGGAGAGGAATAAACTGCCATTGGCATT
Organism: Protopterus annectens; assembly: GCF_019279795.1. Classification (NCBI taxonomy): domain Eukaryota; kingdom Metazoa; phylum Chordata; order Ceratodontiformes; family Protopteridae; genus Protopterus; species Protopterus annectens. The sequence continues at coordinate 1,863,673,408 of NC_056737.1, forward strand.
GAATGTACAGAAACTATTTAGCTTTCAAGTGGTGTCACAGCCCTTGTATTCTCCCTCCCTGTTTTGGGCTCATGCCCTTTTCCTCTTCACATTTGAAGTCCTGATTATTTGGAAGGGAAGGCTGAATTTGTTGAGATATAATGTATTGTTTTTAAGCAAGGGTGTTGCACTGAAACTGGATAGTTCATTCAATATTTTATACACTTAATATCACTGTTTCAGTGATGTGGAATGATGAATTCAGCTTGCTCCCTGTCTAGGAATGAGACAGCATCATAGCATGAAAGACTTTTTTTCAATTCATCTGGTTTTGTATGTAAACTTATTAATGATTATGTACAAATACAATAGCTAGTAACATTAAGTCTTACTCTGTAATAAATAAAACTTGCAATCTAATAGAAAATAGAAACAATAACTTGTATGATTATGTGCTGTCTTACTGTAATGCAACAGCCTACTTGCTTCATAAATTAAAAATGAGAAGTATACCCAATATATTAAACACCAATTCAGCTAGGTAATTATAAAAAAGATACTGTATTAACTGAAGGAGAAGGAGGAAGGGAATAATAATAGAAATAAATAATAAGAAGGAAAGATGAGAAAGCAAGAAGGGAGAAGAGAAACAAAAAGATACAGAGAAAATGGAGGGAAAGATGAGGGGTAAAAATAGCGATACTTAAAGAAAATAGTCATCATCTGCATTGCTTTTTCTAAATACTCAAATGTGAATTCAATAAACGTTTAACAAACAGAATAATGGGCAAGTACTAGTTCAAACTAAAATACACATAGAACACGTGTTCATTTATAATTACTACAAGCAAATTTTCAGCAGTTGAATATATACTGAAGAGTTCTGATTGAGCCAATAATTACTAAATGTAAAACTTGTTGGCTAGATTGTGAGAAAGGAATAGCTTACTTAATATTTAATGTTACTAGGCTAGGAATTTTTAAAATTCCATATACTTAGATAAAGAACTTTATTTTTGTGTACATATTTTTAAATAAGAATTTTATATTGCTTTGATATATACTGTTTCCCCCAGATTCATTAAGCAGCCATGCAGGAATAAGTTATTCCTGAATGGCAAGGACCATTCCTGTTCAGCACGGCAGCCCACCATGCATATGTATGAAGGCGCGCTGCCATGCTGTAAAACGGACACGGTTCCATGTACAAGCGCAGGGGCCATGTCTGAGAGCAGAGCTTTCACAATACACATGCCCCCTGCATTCCAGTATTGCCATTCAGCAATTTATAATGAGCGAGAAAGCTCGTAACATGCCCAACCCATCAGGATAAAAAATCTGGACAAAGCCATAAGGGGCAATTGTCCCTACCAAGCCAAAAGTTAATAGAATAACAGATTAACCATAAGCACATAGTGCACACCTCCCAACCTGTCAGAGTAAGGAATGTGGACAAAGCCAAGCAGAAAGTTTATAGAATAACAGGTTCAGCATTAGTATGGATATTCTGAAGGGTACAAATAAAAAAAAACACAACAAATACATTTTTTTAATACATGCAATAAAGTTTAAGGGTAGCTGTATGGGTGTGTCCATTGCTTAGCTACGCTTAGCCCAGCTGAAACAGCACGATAAGTTAAAAAGCAATAGACATCCAACATAAGCATAAGTGCAATAGTGTAGCAGTTAGAGCATATGCTTTGCACCTAGTCATTCAAGGTTCAAGTGTCACTAAAGTCACTTCCATTTTGTATGTGTTCATAGGTTCATACTAGGCTATCTGCCCTAGGGTATTTACAAGCCTAGCCAGAGTGTGTTTGGGTTTCGCCACCCATTTTAAATGAATTTTGCTATGCCCTTTTTTGAGGTTAGTATACTGTGCCTCTGTCTAACAGTGACACAAAAGTGATACCCGGAGTAAATCTACGATCTCCCATCCACTCATCAAGATTCCTCTTGAAGAGAGTCAATGAGGGACTCTGCCTAACCTGGACTGGGATTTTATTCCAGAGTGAAGGGAACCTCTGGGTTATGAATCTGTCCCTCCAGCATGTCCTATTTATTTCAGTGCTGCGGTTCAAGTCTCTCGAGCACGTAGCTCGATGGGATTTGGATTTTATGAGGTGCAGCATGTCCATTAATTCTGAGTTGGACATGGCTTTATACGTCAGGCACAGATCGCCTCTGAGCAGGAGGTATGCCACTGAGTAGAGCTGGAGTTTCTTTAACCGGGCAGCATATGGCATCTGTTTGAGCCCTTTGATCCTCTTGGTGAGGTACTTTTGGTGTCTTTCCAGTTGCTGCAGGTGTCTGGTAAGGTACATCCCAAAAGGGGCATTGTACTCAATTATGGGCCTGATGAGGGATGAGTAAAGAGGTACGATGACCTCCCCTGATCTAGATGTGAATCCCTTCATGATTAGCTGTGCTATATAAAATGTTTTTCTAACCACTTTGGCCACGTGGTTGTCGAATGAGAGATTGCTATCAACTTGGGTCCCCAGGTCCCTAATTACTTCTTCCGTACTTAATGGATTACCATCTATGTGGTAATTTGTGGGCACTTTGTTTTTGCTGAAGGGGATGACTATACACTTTTTGGCATTTAGCTTGAGGCCATGGCTCTGGCACCAGTTGTCTGTTTCTATGAGGCCCTTTTGTAGGATACTTGTGTCAGCTGGAGAGTCGATTATGGCGCACAGTTTGCAGTCATCTGCGAACTTGGTCATCCACAGTCCTTCTGTGTTGGCCTGTACCTCCAAGAAATATATACCGAACAAGAGAGGTCCCAGGACTGAGACTTGTAGGATGCCACTTGTAACTGGTTTGGAGTCTGACATGGCTCCAGCAATTCTAACCATGTGGGTTCTGTCCTTGAGCCAGTTTGCAACCCATCTAGTGACATAGGGGTTTATATTTAAGCTGGTGAGCTTATCTATAATGCCTGAGTGGGGTATTGTATCGAAGGCTTTTGTGAGGTCCAGGTAGGCTGTGTGGACCACCTTCCCCTCATCAATGGCCTTGGTGACTGTTTCAAAGAAATCGACCAGGTTTAAGAGGCAGGATCTGCCCTTAACAAAGCCGAACTGGGTAGGATCCAGTGTCTGTAGGTCCCCAATATCTTTATTTATGAGGTCCATGATGATCCTTTCCATAGCTTTGCAGACCAAGCTAGTCAGGCTTATGGGGCGATAGTTTCCAGGATCCGTTGAGGCACCACCTTTGTGGAGAGGGACCACTGTTGCTGTACGCCACTCTTTGGGTACATATCCTGTAGTAAGGCTGAGATTGAACAGTAGTTTTATGTTTGGGTTTAGTTCTTCTTGGAGTTCATGTAGGATGCAGCTCGGGACACCGTCTGGTCCCATTGATGCTGTGTTTTTTGCTTTGGAGAGGGCGGCTCTTACCTGAGCATCTGAGATGTCAGGAGGGCAGCACTCTGCTGGGATAGATATTTGCCCTTTTTGTTGGGAAGGGGGGGGAGAATTTTGCGCTGAACCTTTCAGCTAGGATGTTGGCAATGTCTGTGGGTTCGGTGTATTTTTTGTCATTTTGGACTAATTCTGAGCATATCTAGGAATTCCCACCCAGGTTCCTAACATAACTAAAGAAAGCCTTGTGATTATCCTTAGTGTCCTGTGCAATTTTTTTTTTTACCCACTGGTAGTTGCACATGGATAGTCTCTGATGCTTCTTGCTGTGCCACCAACCTGGAGGTGTGGGTATCTTTGACGAATATTGATACTCCCCCTCCTTTTGTGGTTCGGTCCAAGTTTTGGGGCCGAAAAACATGGTATGAGGTATAACCTGGTAGTGCTGGGGTGCTCTCGGGAGCCTTGAACCAGGTTTCTGTTACTGCACAGATATCAATGTTCTCCATGCTAAGGAGAGTTTCGATTGCGTGCATCTTGAGGTTTAGACTTCTGGCATTGAGTAGCATTACTCTTAGTTTCTTATCCCTTGTGATACCTATGGAGGTGGGTTTGTCTTTTGAGCCTTGCCTAAAAAAAGACACTATGGGGGTGGCAAGAGCCTTTGCCAATATCCGAAAGCCCAGGGGTGACAGGTGCAAGCTGTCCCTAGCGAAGCATGGTGGCTTGTCGAGCATGTCATCCCAGGCTGACAGGCATTGGATCCCCTTTGAATGACACCAATACATAAGCTAGTTGTTGAAATTGATCATCTTGTCTTCATATTATGGTATCATTCTTGGTGAGGGTAAGATGCTACTCAAGGTCAGGGTCATACCGGCCTGGGCTACATGCTCAGAGAGCTCCTCTATGTCTCTTTTCATGTAGTCTTTTCGTGTACGTCTCAGGACATTCGCACCAGCATGGACAATGACTGAGTCATATTTGTACTTGCCTTGGAGTGACCTGAGTGCTTGTGTTATGTGGCGGATCCTAGCGCCCTACAGGCAGCTCACCGTGACCTTCTCCTTGTTCAGCCTGGTGAGCGGAACGTCAGTGTGCCTGACGATAGAGTCACCTATTACAAGTTTATCAGGTGTGTTGTTTAGCCTTAAGGGCTGTGACTGTTTGGCACACTGGCTTTGTGAGCTATGTGTTGCACGTGTTTTGTTTTGGGGTAGTGGTTGCTTGGGTGTCTGTTTTGGAGGTCTCTGCTGCTTAGGCAGATTTTTTAGAGCCTCCGAGTATGTTTTTGTGTGTTTATGTGTTTGGTTTGCTGTCGTGGCAGGTCTATGTGAGACTGGAATTGTAGTGAGTGTGATTTCCTTCTCCTCCTGACTGGTTACGCCAGTACTGAGTTGAGAGAGCTTATCCTCCAGTTTGGCTATATGGTTGCGTCTCTCATATGTGTTGGAATTTGTTGGGAGGAGGAGATGGTTGTCTGTGTACATGAGGCAGTTGTAACATTGCCTCAAGATTCCCAGATTCACCAGCTGGACCGGAGAGGAGATTGACAACTGACCTTTGGACATGCTAGAATAGTATTGGGAATTCCTTTATAATTGAAAAAAGGGCCAATGTTGAACAAGGTACTCAAGGGGAGTTTGTGAGGGTGTAGTGCTTTTAATTTTTTAGTGCTGACTTATATAATTGTTTTAGTGAGCAAGTGCCAGGCTTTAGAGTAGGAATAGGGTGTTTATTATGACAACTAGATCAGTTCTAAGGGAAAAAGTGAAGAGCAGACTTTGTGGAGTCGAGAATGGTTAAACCCAATTAAGCGGTGTTGCCCAATGCTGCGCTATGCGCAAAATCGTGCAAAGCCATGCTAAAGCGGGTTTTATACAAGGGGGACTTGAAAGATCTAGAAATTGGCCCAAAACGGCCAATAGACTACAAGATTCTTGTGGTGGGAACACTCCTCCAGGGATAGATAGGCTGCTCTAAGCTCCCCACTGCCACTGGTGAACAGAGAAGCCTCCCTTTATCCAAGAAAGGAAATGGGCAACACACGAACTTTCCAAAAGTCCAGAATACAGCAAATCCTGTATTTGGACTACTCTAGGTTAGGAAAGACGGGAAACAAGGATCATTTTTTTTTTTTTTTGCAACAAACAGCAGGAAAATGCAATAAGGACCATTTAACATTAAAATTTTAATTTTTGTATATTTATGTAAGAAGTAACTGAATTTTCTCAACCAGAGTAGTGTATTAGGCCCAGATGTGAGGTGTCAGTGTAATAAAGTAGTGAAACCCCCATATAAACACAAGTGCCCCATACAGTATAGTCACACAAGAATAAATTAATTGCAGCACATTGGGAGGTGTCAGGGAAGGTAAATAAATCTATATTATGTAATGACTGATGAGTCAATCCCATACAGGTGGTAGACCAATATAATAAAACATGCAATGCTAAGCATTGCACAGCTATGTTGACCAGGCGTAAGCATTGTGTACATATAAATGCTAAGCAATGAATAGCCCAGCTAAGTTGATTTGCCCATTGGTAAGCAATGCTGAACCTGCCCCTTTAATCACTGCTAACTTTAGCTAAGCAGGTTTGCCTGTAGCTTAGCTTAGCTCAGCATTTTTAAAACTATCCAATCATGGCAAAGGGTGGGAAACTGGCTATATTTCAACCCCACAGGTGAGAATAGAGCTCATAACTGGTTGTAGCTCTCTCCGGTAGGCAGTATGGCAGGTGTTAGAGAGGGGATGCGTTTCCAGTCGTAGTGCTGTGGCATACAGGAGTCCAAGGTCATAGTAGGACTCTTGGTAAAAAAAACATGATATGGGACTGCTGCAGAAGGGCTCCCAATA
>NC_056737.1:1863684617-1863707117 GCF_019279795.1 Protopterus annectens
TATACAAACAAGTAGTTGGCCTGTGTCCACAAGTCTTGTTGTAAGAGGTATCCCTACCTGCTGTCTGTAACACTGTTACCCCCACACATAAAGGATGTCTTCCATACAAGCAAGGTAAAGGGACAACACCCACATGATGCAGTTATTTATAGTAGTGGGTTGCTATGACATTGACTATTGGAAGAACTACACAGCTGCCTGCATGCAATTAGCTCATGGGGAACAGCAATTGGTGCAGAGGCCATCACCTAAACATGAGCATCACCTACAAAAGCCATGCTTCAACCTATTCAAACAAGCTCAATCCAAGTAGTGGAGAGAGAGGAGAGAAAAACCAAAAAAAAAAAAAAAAATAGAAACCACATAAACACAACCTAAAAAAAATAGGAAACAAGAAGACAATGTGAAGGAACCTGAAGATAAACCAGGTATGTGAAACATGTAAGCATGTAACTGAATGTAGTACTTGGTCTGTAATAATGGGACAAATGATTATGAAAGATATATATGTGCCATCAATACTTGTAATGATGTACTGCTGAACAAATGCTATGGACATAGCATCTGGCTCTGTCTGCAGTGGGCCATACCTGTCAGCTGTGCAGATCTTCACGGAATGTCAAGATTTAGCCATCATAGTGTTTGTTCTGTTCTTCCAAACATCTATATTAGTCTGGCAAATAGCTGGAGATGGAAGTAATGAAGTAAAGACAGATACATGAGTTTCAGACTCCACCACTTTCAGAACTGTCATGGTAATGTGAAATGTATCATGCTACAGACTTTATAGGTTTGTAATAGGCATAGCTACAATCTGTCCTTATATACCCCCCTAATGTTAGGCTTTGTCCACATGTCATGCTTTAAGAGGTGGATAGGTTGGGTCACAACTGAGGAGCCTGACACACCATGGGAAAGGGCAGCTCGCATATGTCAACCATTAGAGTGTTGTCAAACAGTCATGTCTGTGCCACTGCTAGGCAAGTTAATGGGATGTTGCCCATATCCATATGTTACCAGTGAATATAAGTATAATACATGCTTGTATTGTAAATCTAGGATACCTGTGTGTTAAACTGCATGTGATATATGGATTTAATAACATTCAACTGTGCAGTGTTGTTCTGGACAATGTTCACAGTTGTGACAGATATCTTTAGTCACTTATACATATACTTGCTTTATAACAGCTATATTAATACTTTATCAAAATTGACTTCCCTTTTTTGTCACCAAGTGATGTGGACCAATGACCAGACGTCCTGGTATAACAGGTTGAGACATATGATTGAGGTGCAAGACTGTAAATACAGTGTGCCATAATGACATAGAACACAAATGTATAACAGGTATCCCCTGAGCATGTGTATGTATGCATATGTTCAGCTGAAAGGCACAGAAGTAATAACATGGGTCACAAGCAGTCAAGAAAATAGGATGTGCATGTTTCACATGTGTGTAATATCACTGTCACTGCATACAACAAAATAAAATGTGTACTGCTACTGATTGTTGCATTGCCATGTCACTGATATGGGTACTACAGTAGGCATGCTTATCACATAGTAAACAGAGAAGTGTACAACTGTGTTATGACCCACTGTCCATGCCTACCACTAACAGCTATATCAACACCCACATACACTGGATATCAAAGTGTACACTGCCCTGTTGGAATGCCAAGTCTGTGTGCTGTATGCCAATGAAGCCAGAGAAGGTCATGTCAAAATGTTTCTCACCTCAAATGTGACCCATAACCTGTACAATTCTATTAAAAACACAACAAAGCTGTTTCATGGAAGGTGAGCAACCATTGCCAAGTGAAGATGTGATATGATGATGTTAGAGTACAATCCAAGACAAATGGATGCTGTAATCATTTCAGCAGGTGTTTACACAACATATCAGTGTAAGGGTATGCACACACATTCAACTGGCTTACTGTACTGAGTATTAATTCCCATATGTTTAAACAGGACAGATTGTTATGTTCCTTATTGAACTGAGCAGGCTATAGGACACATCACAGGTAGGGATTGTGTTGACATGTGCTTTTGTGGGGTTATGTTCCATGTGCACAAGTACCATGCATTGTAACAGGGGTGTATACACTTCATATCCACTGTAGCTATATGGAATCAGCAGTACCTGACCTGTACAACCATCCTCACCAATGAAAGAGTAATCCCCCTTGGTGGACAGCACCAAGACACAAAGCATATAATAGGTTACAATAGTGGCTGTACAGGGACACACAAGTACCGACCAAAACTTGAAAGCAAGTGCACCTCTATCTGAGCAAGCATGTAGGTTCACAGGTGACTTCCTGTAAGGCTGACTATGACTAGAAATGAGACATATCCAAACCACGAAGGCCAATTGCAACCATGTCTCCACATATGTACACAGTCTCAAAGCCAGTAACACAAGTCAACCTGTACTGGGGGTAAAGCACAACTCATACCCACATGCCATGGATACAGACAACCTGCATCAGACATGATAGGTGAGAACAGTGTCACCCTGTCCACAACATTAGCACAGGGGGATATGCACATCAACCACACTCCTGCCCACATCAGTGATGAGCATGGACATAAAGCCAACTGATGGCAACAACAGCAAGTCTCCCTGGGGCAGGAGAACATCACAGTTTGCCTCCAAATGAACACAGGCATGTGCTCACAGTTCCATCACACACTACAGTCAAACACAGACATACCACCATCCACACACCACCGACATGGAAGATGGTCACTGTCATACTTATACACAGAAATGAATGGTGAATAGTGGATTATGCCATTAAGTGTCCAACATTGGGTGAACTGGACAGGTCAAGGCCAGGAGTGCAATGCAAGATGTCAAAGCCATGATAGATTACAGTATTATGGTATAGTCTGGATTATTTGCAAGTAATATCCACTGTTGATGTGCACGTGGACAACTAAATGAGGCCCTGTGAACTTTTTTCCTGTTTATGTCTTCCAGGTACAATGCCCCGGGAATGTCTGCCTGCATTCACAAACCTTGAAAATGATGCAATCATCCAATACCTCATTGTGCATCATGCTATACTATTCTGCCGCAGGGCCCATAATCTATAAGAGAGGACCACCCTGTGGAATGAGCTCATCCACAGAGTAAATTATGTCAGTCTGCACAACCAAAATTATGAGCGGGTGCAGCATCGGTGCACAGATCTAATCAACCACACCCATCAGTGTGCTGCTGCAGTTAGGAGAGACCAGCTAGCCACAGGTGGGGGTCATGACATCCAACCCCCACTGACACATGCTGAGGAGCTCCTCGCCCACCTTGGGGCACCCACCTACCAGACAAGCCAGCAAGCTGAAGACAGCATTGTGGAGGTGGGTGCCACCCACACAATGGATGAGGAGCATGCATATAAGGCTCAGGGCACATTACTAGACCACTGTTGCTTATCCATTGTCATCTGTAAAGTATCTACATGCTTATGTCTGATAAGATAGTCTGTTGCTGCAGTGTACTAATGAACAGATGGGCATAATCTCTAGTATTGTGGGTTTGTACTGTCAATGTGCTGAAATGATGCTCCCACCCTGTACCAATGCCACAGGTGTGGTTACTGCCATTACTTCTCTCATACAATTATTTAGGTCCCTCTGATATACAACTGGGGTAGAAGCCTGTAGCTGCAGAGTATGGAGTTGTTTTGTTCAGGTTTGCCAATACATTGGCCGTGTTATGGCCAAGCTATATGCCATGCACACATTTAACACACCTACCCATAATGCATGCTGTAGATGTTCACTTATTATTGGTGTTAACTGCACTGCATCACAGTGGTCACCATAGTGGCATATCTGAAGGGTATGTAAGAGTCCTGCAGTTTACCTTACCACCTGTCAGTGCAAGATGTGTGGATAGAGATTAACATAGTGGTGGGACAGATGGCCTGCAGTAGGGACATGTCTGAAACATTACCCTTATACAGTGGCTACAACCGTGTATACACCACTATTACAATGGCAACTGTTCCTGATCTAAACAATGACTAATCACAATACCATATTCTACACCTTTTACAACCTGTAATGTGATCCTAACATGAGCAATGAATGTGTAATATGGAATCCTATATTAGGACAACAAATATAAGGAATACATACCTTAACAAACAGTGGAAGCAGATGTGTGCACACACTCCAAATAACACATTGTAGAAGCAGCTTGCGATGTACTGACAGCATTAACTCTTCTTCAGTACACATCTTCCATCAAGTACAGGGCCTCAATGTCACACCAAGTAATGGTTTGCTGTCCAAGACGTATGTCCATGACATCTGCACACTCACCTGCAACAGAGGCAGCTGTGGCTTGCACACATCTTACAAACCATGAAATGGATCCCATATCCAAAAGGTAGCATTCAGGAGTGGGAAAAGTAGCCTTACCTCACCATTGCATGTACCATGGCAAACAGTGCAGACAGTCATGTATGTGTGTATGAAGTATGGGACAACATTGATATAAAAAATAAACAGATGCCCATCCAAAACAGATGCCCAAACATGTTGCAAACTGGTCATGGAGGCTGCCCGGAAACATGCAGCAACACTGAGGGACTTCCAGGAATGTCTAGCAAGTACTGCCTGTGCAGTACCTGTGTGGACAATTGCCTGGAGTCTGCATAAGTGTGGCCTATGGATGAGGGTAATCAGAAGAAAGAGTTGTCCCACATGATTCATCATCTAGGGCTCTCTACAGATAGCATAAGCATAACATAAAGTCTCCCAAAGGCATATGTTACAATGTGTAATGGTGTCATGAGACCAAAGCGCAAACCTAGAGACATTACTCATAAAGATATGTGTGATGCACAAGCAACCCCTCACTCCACCTCAGAGTCACCATCCCCAATATTTAGCTTGTGTACACCTTTAGGTTTGCTGTTCATTAGCTGTAACTAGGCCAGTAGACATGGTATTTGGAATTTAGAACATTGCAAAATAACACTCATGTGTGGCCCATAGTTGTCAAGCATCTGCAATAAGGCTGAGGATGGGGAGGGGTGTCAGCTTGAAACAGAACAGTGAACTGAAGCATACATCCAAAGCATGCTACGAATGGCTGTATCTGAACACACTGAAAGTTCTGAACTGTTCCAGACATAACCCTGACTCTACAGCAATAGTGAAGCCACTGTGTGACCTCCAAGGGCTGTAAACATGAGCTGACCTTGCAATCTGGCAGAGTTGGGGGACAATTGTAGGGCAGAGTGACCAAATAATGGCAAGTGAAGATGGGCCATGCTAGTGTACCCCATCCAGGAATAGTAACTGCTGTAATTCACTTAACAGGTGCTTCAGCAAAACACTGTGTTAAGGATGTGCACACTTATGCAAACCACATATTGTATGCATCTCATTCAGCATCTGCATGACTAACACATTTGTTTGATACTGCATTGTATTGCACAGGTCATATGTCACATATCAGGTGTGTGTAATGTTAACAAATGCAGTATTGTGGCCCCATTGCATATCATAGAAGAGGCTGGTATGTCAACAAGGATGTGTACACTCCTCATATCCACATTAAGCTTTGAAGGTTGTTAGTGTAACCGGATTTTATCGCACATACATGCACTGCTAATGATGAGATCTGCAAATCAAAGGACAGGCATTCATTATTGATATCAGTCCTCATATCATCCCAGGTATGTGTCAGACAAACACATAGGGGCTGTGAGCACCAGAGAAAACATAACTGCCACACATATACACATTAGCAATGGTGTGTACACTTTTAAGGTATGGTGCATAGTACATGCCAGTGTGCTGTACACTGTGCACAGCAATACTGCATACATGGGTGTAGTGTGTTCCAGGGGAAGGGGTATCACCTACTAACACAACACATGCATCACAGAGATGTATAATATTGGTAACAAGGCTTGAGTATGGCTGCAGTGTATGCTGTTGAGTGGCATATGTCATGCATGCTGACTGTTGGGTAATGAGAGGTCTGTGTAATATCTTTGTGCCACCTCACCTGTAAGTGTGTGTGTGTGTGTGTGTGTGTGTGTGTGTGTGTGTGTGGTAGAAGTAAACCATAATGTTTAGGTCTTAATTTACATTTCCTGTCTGCCCCTCACAGGTGGCAAGGAGGGTCAAGGTCCCTCCTGCAGTCAAACTGATGTTAGTGTCCATTTGACAATGATGATAGGCATAGTGAGGTACAGGCAGGGTTGTCAGGGGCTGAATCTGTGCCATTGGTTGACATCCGATTTTTATCCACCTCATTCACACACATAGTCACAATGCCCATACATACCCCATCAGCAGTGGCCATACATGAAGGGCAGTTGGTGGGTGATGGCATGGGCCAGGAAAGTGTGGTGACTATGGCAAGTGTGTCTGTACACAGCAGTCATAGCCAGATGACTGGTGAGGTGCCACACAGCCAGATGTACAGGGGTGGTCGTAGGAGGGCTGCTGTCCATCATGTCCCTGGCAGAAGTGCCATAGGAGATATCACCAGATGCTTGTTTTGGGCCATCATGGAGGCACAAGCACATATGGAACATTACACCAGAGATAGTATGAGGCTCCAGAGGGCTACTATTCCTGCTGTATGTGAATACATCTGTGATCTTGGAGGTGCCCACCGTTATTTTGCAAAGGTCATGGATAGATGGTTGGGTAAGATGGTGAGAATCCTCAGCCATGTGGTGTCTGTGGTAGAGCATGTGGTTGGAGTAGTGTATCGGCCACATGGACGTAGGTCAGCAACACCAAGAGGTGAAGGTCTATGTGGACATGCAACAACTCATGGTTACTCCCGTAGTGGCAGTACCAGCACCAGCACTGCACGTGGGGTGCTGTCCACACCACAATGCAGCAGGCCATGTGCACATGGTCTGCAGCTGTCCAACATACTCCTGTATAGGGCAGCCCCATGGCAGAAATGTGTGCATACATACACACACATAACCAACACAGCTAGGGCACCTCCATACCTACATGCACCACATCTGCACAGGTCATTTAATAAAGAAGCCCCTAACCCACACACATGATGTCAACATAACGGCTCAGCCTAGGCCTATGGCAAACTCACAACACAACCTGTGCATATGATGATACCTGTGCCACATCTCTGTCATCCATACCATCGATGCAGGAACATGCTAATATGGTTCTGATGCACAGGTTGAATGTACTAAGGTTTAACAATGTAATGCTGTTTAACGTGTTGTCAGCTGGAATGTTTAATGCTTACATGTCAGGGTGTGTAGCTGTCCAAACATGATGCAGTATAGCTGTTATTAACACTGACTGATTGTGGTCTCAATAATGTATTCTGTTTGTGTTCTAGGTCTCTCTGTGTCAGCAGGATGTATGTCTGCTGTCCTTCCCTACAAGGGGTGTAGCACTGTGGTGACACATTGACTGTGTCATTTCCCAGGTACAGCTGAACACAAGTACAGGTCTGTATAACAGTTACTCCATGTGCCACATGGCTGATAGGTCTGAGGGGTGTATACAGGTGAGTGCATGGTGGCTGATGTAAGCAGCTCTTCTACAGTGGACAATGGTAAGTGTACTGGGTGGTACACACCAAATGTTTGTGAATAACACACACACAGAGGTTTTTGTGTTGATGCAATACACAGAGAATACTGTTCACATGGATGTACTTCATTTTGCAGTGAACTCATTTGGCCTATGTAATTCCACCATGACCAAATTGGCAAAACGTCAGATCAGTAAATAATCAGTCTGCCAGTTTAATGTCATTGACAATGGTACTGGCAAGGTATATGTCCTCTTCCCCAATGTAGTGCAATCCTGGAGTTGTTAAACAAAGGTATGCTGGGGTGGGGGGGTACAGCCCCTCACTTTGGTGGGTGTGGGGTGCTGTAGAACCACACATAGTGTGATTAACAACTACTTAACAATGTTAACGTAAACTGTACAGTATAACAGCACACTAAGTGGGGGTATACATACAGCAATAACCCCAATGTGGGTGACTGTGCCCACAACAACCATGCCTAACTATATATACCAACTCCAGTGTCGCTGTGCAGCAGTACAGCGGGGAAGAGGGCATTTACACATCCACTACTAGTTTTGATGGAATGAATTACCACAAGATGATTGCTTTGAAATGTTACCTTTTGCCAGTTAGTTCTCAGACAAATAATCTCCTGGGAAATATGTTTTCTGCAAACTGAAGTAGATCCCTTCACATACACACACACTTACTTGACAACACAGAGAGTAGAACCCCTACCTAGGTACTTATTGCTACTAATGTGTTTGGCCTTAATTGCACACACCACAGAGGTTTTAGGGTGTGGTTTGTCCCGAGCTTCCTGTTAAGTGAAGAACATCACCAGGCCTTGTACAGTATGGTAATGGGGGATGTACTGGGTGTTAATGAACAATACATAGTATGACATACTGTCATATACACATTGACAAACACATACAGTCATAGACACATTTGACAGACCTGGGTTTAGCAGTGCTAACTACCTTGGCAGTGAGTCCATGCTGTTACAGAGATTTTGCACACAGCACATGCATCATTGGGCTGGATAGTGTAATCAGTTATCTGTATGGTTGATGGTGACAGCGGTCATATTACAATGGACCTTGGGACGTGTACTGGGAGTACCATGGTATAAAGACAGTATACCCAGTACCCACACCCCACATTGGATATTGTACTCACTGAAACCCTTGACAATGCTCTGACATACCCACAATCACACATTGACCAGGACTGCAATACAAACCTTTGTCTATCTAATCAGTGCTTCTAAAGGGATATGCATTTATTGCACATGCCACAGGGATAGTAGGGTTAGGGGTTTCACAGCTCTCTTAATGTCAGCAACATCACCATCCCTTATAATGTATGGCAAGGTTTAATGTATTTGGAGAATGTGGCCTCAGAATGCTGCCTCCTACAAAAATGCACACACACACAAACACACACACACACACACACACACACACACACACACACACACACACACACACACACACACACACACACACACATTGCACACACATACACACACACATACTCACATTTGCCAGGACTCAAAGGGTAACCCATGCCTAGCTACCCATTTGTAGAACAGTGTTATGCTGGTACTGCAAGCTCCAGGTAGCCCGTAGGGTGAAGAGTGTAACAAGGTACATTTAATGTGAATTACAGCAGCAGCCATTTCTAAGTATAGCAATTGGGAGTGTAGTGAGTGGGAATGCCCTCAGAGTATTTTCAACTTCAAGTTTACAAACACACAGACACTGTTATTCTCAGTAATGCACACAGACACATTTGTCAGTACTGAGGTCCATAGGTGCAGGTGTTCCTAGGTGTGTACCAGGCTAATGTCCATGGAGAGATGAGAAGAGTAGGGCATGTGGGTACACTGGTATCATGCCACCTGACATTTGTCAGCAGGCCATCCATCAACCAATGCCACTTGAGTGATCCCCAGGGTGACAGTTAAATTCAACATCCAATCATCTGGTTTTCTCTTGCAGAGAGCCAGTGAGGTGCTCCAATTGACATGTATGCAACATATATTGCATAACATGGCCAGTGTCTGGGTTAGGGACCTGTACCCAAGCATTTTCTATTGTCTGTGGTAGTCTGGTTGAGGTATCCATGGTATGTGGAGCATACAGAGTGGGGTTTCCTTGCTGTGGCATTCATAACACAGCTGGACAGACATGTCAGTTTCAGTCAATCAGAGATTGCCTGTAAGCAGCCAAGATGGATACTTGACATCTGCACATCTGTACAGAGGACAGACAGAAATTAGCTAGCCAACAGGTTATATGCATTAGAATGAATGTTTTGACAGATAGATGTCTGACTCTGATAGGTATGCCATCACTACATGACAGCAGTCCTCAATGATATGTCCTAAACACATAGTAGTCTACAGTTGATATCAACATATCAGATCAATATCCAATAGGAGAAGTGTAAAAACATACACCTCAAACACCAAGAACATGATAGTCAGTATTCAGAGTCCAGCTTTGCATCAAGGGTGTATGGTTCCAGTACTACAATCTGCAATCTACTCTCACTTGGAAAAGCACTGTTAAAAGTAGTAACGTAATTATACAATACATGCAAGTGTGACGGCATATAACCTGGGATACTGCCCATGTATGAAACACATACAAAGAGAAAAGATTGTGGTACTACCCATATATACTCAGGTGTCCCATACAGTATAGTCACACCCCTTGCTACTGTAATGACAGCATACAGAAGAATGTTATGTCCATGGAATTAAATACACTTATTAAAGTTGTCATTATCCTGCTATTTCATCAGACTGGAATGTGATGACTGGTTAGCAGGCCTGAGCTATGCTTAGCAGATGTGAGCATTGTTTAAATGTAAATGCTAAGCAGATTTTCACACTGGTAAGTGAAGCCTACATGGTGTAAGCATGTATTCGTTTAGCTGTATGTTAGCACCACTTACCATCGTGCAAACCCACACAAACCATTTAAAGCTGCTCAAAACTGACTGCCTTAACCATTCTGTATGCAACAGTCCTTGTTCTGCTTAGCAACAAAATAAACAGCCCTTGCAAGTCTTGAACCTAGACTATAGACACGGCACAACCACTATGACAGCTGAGCTGTAAAAATGTCTATTGCTTTTTCAAATATATCAGTCAGTGCATGTACTGAATAGTAGTGAACAACTGTTTTGACTACTACAATTGTTTACTACTTGTTAGTGAAGATAGTGTTAAATCCATCATGTTTTTATATCTAAATATACACATATCAGATAAATAGGGTGGGATTCATCTGAGAAGGTATATACAACACTCATGTTTACACATAACAAGGATATGGGTATATATATATATATATATATATATATATATATATATATATATACAAACACATATATATATATATATATATATATATATATATATACACACACACACACACACACACACACACACACACACACACACATATATATATATATATATATATATATATATATATATATATATATATATATATATATATATATATATATATATATATAGATATATATATATATATATATATATATATATATATATATATATATATATATATATATATATATATATATATATATATATATATATATATATATATATATATATATATATATATATATATTTATATATATATATATATATATATATATATAAAAACATATCCCCATAACATGTAGTGGAGTCATACCTCAGCCCCATAACTCTCAACTTCTTTGTGCAAGGGAACATAATGTAAGTATTGCAGTTATAAATGTAGAATGTTGCTGCAGTAACAGGGTTTGTGTCAACAGACATGTTGTGAAGGCAGGCTCTTCTGAAACTGACATGTACGCCATCAGTTACTGACAAACATCATAAAATCATCATAGTGAAGTACCACACAAATCACAGTAATGATCCTGTGGAATATAGCAGAAATATGACCAATAAATGTGAACAGTCTGAAACAATCTGCTCAGTCCAGAGGTATACATAAAACTCCTTAGTGCAAGATGTGTGGACCAAGACTGACAAAGGGGATGTTTACAGCCATGGAAATGGGGATATATCACAAATACTGGAGTAGATAAACTCACACAGTTGATGCATTCACACCATCCTGTCTGTCCTAGCACATATTAACAGGAGGATCAGAGGTCCCAAGCCCACATAATTCCCACTAGTTAGTGACATACATCTTCACAGCATCCCACTGCTTTTTCAGAAATACACAACATGTATGGTGGCCAGGCAACAGTACATCTGACAAATATCTGGACATAACATCACACTAGGCAAATACACTGAGCTGCTAGGGATGTCATCAAGTACTATATAAACTACAGGCAGTCTGCCACAGCAACCTAATTTTCCTGTGGGGGAATGTACATGTAATTGCAAATATAGCAGGCACTACATGCATGTAACAGCATGGCGTAACAGACACCAGTGTGAAAATGCATACCCACAACCAATCTCAACACATTCACAGTCACATTATGGTAAGCCTAATTAATAGTAATGTATATGGACTGTGTGAACAAAACCATCACATATTTGTCACTCACACACTAACCCTACATATACTGGCCCAGTTCACGGTGTAATCTGATGCCTGACTGTGGTATGGGACATGCCTCAGTCTGGCCCTACACACATATACACTGAAAGGGTACCAGAAACTGGAGCAGCATACAACATTAGATAGAACAGGATCAAGAACACAGACATCCACTCCAGTCTGTAAACAGGCCAAATAACATATTCACAATACACTGCTACACAATACTGACACCCTGTCAACAATCACCATAAGTACACAGACCTCACTACTGTACAGACTACAACAGAATGTCCAGGTTTTGTCCTCAAATATAAGGCCTCCTATACATAACATGTCTGGCAGTCTGATATATCACTGGCTTGATATCAGGAATGATGTCAGTAAATAATGATATACTATACATATGCACCTCTTACTACATGAGATATGGACAAAGGGTGACACACTTGAGGGACAGAGGCACAAACACAGAGCCAATATTGACATATTGCTGTGATAAACTGAGAAAATTGCTGGTTTAACAGGGTTTGTTGTGACATATCTCTTCTGACGGATATGACGTCAGTAACATACATGGATGTCACCATTTACTGACTGCAATCATCTAGGTATGCTACTGCATTTATAAAGACAGAAAATGTGTTAGTAACACACCACATCTAAGACTCCAAACTCTGGCCAGTCTGCAGATAGCCCTACAGGTGAGAGTTTCCTCAACCACATTACACTGTCATCACAAACAAGGCAAGAAACTAAATAAATCCAAAAACAGGTTAGAAAAACCAGCAACACAGTCTGAGAAGAGTCAAATAACACTATTTATTCCACTGTTTTAAGCGCTTTTCGTCAGCCTGATAGCAAAACTTCTTCAGAAACAGTTACAGCAATAAAAAAACTTCCTTATAACTAGAACAGGTGATCAGCATTCACCAATTGCATCACTTTGTTCTACTTAAGCAAACACACTTTAAAATTAAAGTGACAATTGCTGATAACCAGTAATAAAACAACATTAAAGTATATAAACACATTAAAGTATATGAACATGTCTACGACAGTAACCACAATACACAGAGGTAAAAACATTAAAAGTTGTTTTGTAGAACTCAACCATTGGCAGAAATAATATATGTTTTTAACAAAGTGTGACTCCTCTCTGCAAGTTCTTTAGTTTGAGAATGATACTAATTGAGCATGAGTCATTCAACCCAGGAAAATTGTAGGCATTCAGCCTCACTTGCCAGGCTAATTCAAGTTCTTCAAGTTTGAGTGGTCTAGGGCCACCCCTACTGTCATACTTGGCTTGATCAATGATAATAAAATTAAAAGCATGTTCTTTATTAGAAATAATGTGCTTAGCTAGCGCATTCTATTTATTTATAGCGTATTGGTGTTCATAAATTCTGTCACAGAGCCTCCGCTCTGTCTTTCCTATATAGAAAGCAGGACAGAGTGTACACCTAGCCAAGTAAACTACAAAAGACGAATTACAATTGAATCTGCCTTTCAATTTATAAGTTGTACCATTAACCTTAAACGAATTAGTGACTTCTACAAGTTTACAATAGTTGCAGTTTTGACATTTATTCATCCCAGTATTCCATACTACTGGGGTGTATTGCTGTTCTAAGAGAGTTTTAAGGTTCTTCCCTCTTCTAAATGTCACTCTAGGGGTCTCACTTACTTTAACATAAATGTTAGGGTACATCTTAAACAGGTCCCAATTTTTCTGTAAGATGTCCAGACATGAGTAACTATGTGAACTGAATGTAGTGATGAAGGGCAATATGGCATTCTTATCCTCACTAACCAATGCTCTACTATTGATGTCAGAATATTCATCCACTACATTGTGCATACTAGAAGGTGTCAATAGGGGTTTAGCACTAAGTAAAGGAATGTATACCCTATCCACTCTCTTATTTGTAACCTCTTGGATAAGGGCATCCAAGAGGGGCTCTGGGTATCCACTGTGCAAAAACATGCTTTTTAAAACAGCACATTCATTAACCCAGCCACTGGGGATGCACAAGCCAGTGCATTTCTTTGGCCGGTCCCAAGCCCGGATAAATGGGGAGGGTTGTGTCAGGAAGGGCACCCGGCGTAAAACCTCTGCCAGAAATTACTGATGTGGAGAACTTTTCATAATTACATACCGGATCGGTCGAGGCCCGGGTTAACAATGACCGCCACCAGTACTGTTAGCCAACAGGGTGCTGGCAGAAATTGAGCTACTGTTGGCCGAAGAAGAAGAGGGGGAAGGCATGCCCGAAGGCAGGAAGAGAGGAGGAAGGTTAGCAGTGTAGTACTTAGGGTAGGAACTTTGAATGTTGGCAGTATGACTGGTATAGGAAGAGAGCTAGCTGATATGATGGAGGGAAGGAAGGTTGATATATTGTGCGTACAAGAGACCAGAATGAAGGGAAGTAAGGCCAAGTGTATAGGAGGTGGGTTCAAATTGTTCTATCATGGTTTGGATGGCAGACAAAATGGGGTAGGGATTATCCTAATGGAACAGTATGCCAAGAGTGTTTTGGAGGTGAAGAGAGTGTCTGATAGAGTGATGTTTATGAAGCTTGAAATTGATGGTGTAATGATGAATGTTGTTAGTGCATATGCTCCACAAGTTGGGTGAGCGATGGATGAGAAAGAAAAATTTTGGAGTGAGTTGGATTAAGTGGGGGTGAGTGTACCCAAGGGTGAGAGACTAGTGATTGGAGTGGACTTCAATGGGCATGTTGGTGAAGTGAACAGAGGGGATGAGGAAGTGATGGGTAGGTATGGTGTTAAGGAGAGAAATGCAGAAGGTCAGATGATTGTGGATTTTGCGAAAAGGATGGACATAGCTTTGGTGAATACGTATTTTAAGAAGAGGGAGGAGCATAGGGTGACATACAAGAGTGGAGGAAGATGCACACAGGTGGATTATCTCCTATGTAGGAGGGCCAGTCTGAAGGAGATTGGAGACTGTAAAGTGGTGACTGGGGAAAGTGTAGTTAAGCAGCATAGAATGGTGGTCTGCAGGATGATGTTGGTGATCAAGAAGCGGAGGAGGAGTGTGAAAGCAGTGCCAAGGATTAAATGGTGGAAGTTAAAAAAGGGTGATTGTGAGGTGGAGTTCAGGGAAGAGTTAAGACAGGAACTGGGAGGAAATGAAGAGTTAACAAATAGCTGGGTAACTACAGCAGAGCTAGTAAGGGAGACTGCTTGGAAGGGGCTTGGTGTGACATCTGGACAGAGGAAGGAGGACAAGGAGACATGGTGGTGGAATGAGGAAGTACAGGAGAGTATACAGAGGAAGAGGCTGGTGAAGAAGAAGTGGGATTGTCAAAGAGATGAAGAAAGTAGACATGAGTATAAGGAGATGAGGCGCATGGCAAAGAGAGAGGTGGCGAAGGCTAAAAATAAGGCATATAGAGAGTTGTATGAGAGATTGGACACTAAAGAGGGAGAAAAGGACCTGTACCGATTGGCTAGACAGAGGGACAGAGCTGGGAAAGATGTGCAACAGGTAAGGGTGATAAAGGACAGTGAGGAAAACATACTCACAAGTGAGGAGAGTGTGTTGAGTAGATGGAAAGAGTACTTTGAAGGGCTGATAAATGAAGAGAATGAGAGAGAGAGAAGGTTGGATGATGTGGGGATAGTGAATCAGGAAGTGAAGCAGATTAGCAAGGAAGAAGTAAGGACAGCTATGAAGAGGATGAATAATGGAAAGGCTATTGGCCCAGATGATATACCAGTGGAAGCATAGAGGTGCTTAGGAGAAATGGCAGTGGAATTTTTAACCAGATTGTTTAATGAAATTTTGGAAAGTCAGAGGATGCCTGAGGAGTGGAGAAAAAGTGTTTTGGTACCTATCTGTAAGAATAAGGGTGATGTGCAGAGCTGCAGTAACTACAGAGGGATAAAACTGATCAGTCACAGCTTGAAGTTATGGGAAAGAGTAGAGGAAGCTAGGTTAAGAAGGGAGGTGATGATTAGTGATCAGCAGAATAGTTTCATGCCAGGAAAGAACACTACAGATGCAATATTTGCTCTGAGAGTGTTGTTGGAGAAATACATTGAAGGTCAGAAGGAGTTGCATTGTGTCTTTGTGGACTTAGAGAAAGCATATGACAGGGTGCCTAGAGAGGGGTTGTGGTATTGTATGAGGAAGTCTGGAGTGGCAGACAAGTATGTAAGAGTAGTACAGGATATGTACAAGGGTAGTGTGACATTGGTGAGGACTGCGGTGGGAGTGACAGATATGTTTAAGGTGGAGGTGGGTTTACATCAAGGATCAGCTCTGAGCCCTTTCTTATTTGCAGTGGTGATGGACAGGTTGACAGATGAGATTAGACAGGAGGCCCCGTGGACTATGATGTTTGCAGATGACATTGTGATATGTAGTGAGAGTAGGGACCAGGTTGAGGAGACCCTGGAGAGGTGGAGATATGCTTTAGAGAGGAGAGGTATGAAGATCAGCAGGGCTAAAACAGAATATATGTGTGTAAATGAGAGGGAGGGTAGAGGAATAGTGAGGATGCAAGGAGTAGAGTTGGTAAAGGTGGATGAGTTTAAGTACTTGGGATCAACAGTTCAGAGTAATGGTGAGTGTGGAAGAGAGGTGAAGAAGAGAGTACAGGCAGGGTGGAATGGGTGGAGAAGAGTGTCAGGAGTGATTTGTGACATACGGGTACCAATAAGAGTGAAAGGGAAGGTCTACAAGAGGGTAGTGAGACCAGCTATGTTATATGGGTTGGAGACGGTAGAATTGTCGAAAAGGCAGGAGTCAGAGCTGGATGTGGCAGAGTTAAAGATGTTAAGATTTGCACTGAATGTGACTAGGATGGACAGGATTAGGAATCAATATATTAGAGGGTCAGCTCAGGTTGGACAGTTTGGAGACAAAGCAAGAGAGGTGAGATTGCGTTGGTTTGGACATGTGCTGAGGAGGGATGCTGGGTATATTGGGAAAAGGATGCTAAGGATGGAGATGCCAGGTAAGAGGAAAAGAGGAAGGCCTAAGATGAGGTTTATGGATGTGGTGAGAGAGGACATGTAGGTAGTTGGTGTGAAAGAGCATGATGCAGAGGACAGGAAGAAATGGAAACAGATGATCCGCTGTGACGACCCCTGATGGGAACAGCCAAAAGAAGATGATGATGATGATTAATCAGAAAAGTCTTCATCCAAACTGGCCATTCTAGAGGCCCTCACTAACTGGCCCTTAATGACTGACCTCTTTTGGTGAAAGGGATGGCTACTGGTGAAATGGAGGAACATATTGGAGTACATGTTTTTTTCTGAATATCCTTGCTACATAACTATTAATAATGTAATTTTTCACTAGGCAAATATCTAGGTACACTATAGTATCAGTGTTAAATGTAGAAGTGAATTGTAGGAAATTCATAGTGCTGTTGAAATATTCCAGCACATACTCACTATCTTGCTCATCTCCATTGTTGAGGATGAAGATGTTGTCCAGGTATCTTGTATAAAAAACAAAGGAATCACAACATGTATTGTTGTTAAACACGTATTCCAATTCCCAGTAAGCCATGACCAGATTTGTGACGCTAGCTCCACACGACCCCATTGCTACCCCTGCTTTTTGCAGAAAAAAATGGTCTTGGAACATAAAATAATTTTTAGAGAGTACCAGATCAATAAGTTCCATGACCAAACTAATTTCCGCAGCTGTAGCATTGTGTTTCTTTAACATAAGTGCTACCCATTCAATAGCTACCTCATGGGGGATACAAGTGTAGAGGTCTCTCACGTCAATAGTGAGAAAATTAAAGTTCACGTTGAAATTTAAGGCCTCAATCTTTTTCAAAAATGACCATGAATCTTTAGATATTTTGGTCTCATGACATAAGAATTTTTGTAAAATGGCATCTACCACTTTAGCACACGAGTATGTTGGTGAACCTCTGCTATCCACTAGTGGTCTCAAAGGAGGATTCTCAATACACTTATGGATCTTGGGGATGCCAAATATACACGGATATGTAGGGTACAAATTTGTCAAGTAATTATAGATCTTCTGGTCGATTCTACCTTCAATGAATAAGTCCTCTATACAGTTCTTGATTGAACTATAAGCCTTATTTACCTCTGAACATAAACTAGTAGTGTATGCATCGGTATTCAGCAATGTATTCATACGTTGCCGATAGTCTAACTTATTAAATACAACCAGCCATCCACCTTTGTCAGGTTTACAAAAATGCAGACCTTGTGACTTGATGTATTGTAAATATTCACGTTCATCCCTATTAGTGTTATTAGCAGCTCTAAGTTTAAACCCGACATTTATGGCATGCCTAATATCCAATTCACAAAGCTTCTCAAACAAGTCCAATACAGGGTGCAATGGGGGATTATACGTACTAGGAATATAGAAATTGTCAGGGTTACCAGTATTCAATATGTCACCCATAATTAAGTTAAAATTCAACTTCCTAGTGTATGTTTTAATGTCCACAATAGTGTCTACTATGTTCAATGCTTGAGAAGGAACAAAGGTCAAACCTTTAGACAGAAAGTCAACAATGCCCGTGCTAAACTCTGTAGAAGTGAAATTATAGAGCTTAAAGTCACCTGATTTATTCAAGATAATCTCCGAATGTTGTTGACCAATTTGGTTGACAGTAATTGTATGGCAGTCATAATAAAGAAGCCTGATTGTCATGCAATACAGTTTCCTGATGACAGCCAGGAGCAACATCATTTCAAAGAGGTAGAAAAGATGGTAAATCAGACTGGTCATGGGCAATTAGGTCTTGTTTTTGTTGAATTTCTGCTTGCCCTTGTATTGGTTCTGTTGATAGTTCCTCTGTTTGGACCAGGCCCCTGAATAGGGGCCCTGCCAAAAATTCTCCTGCTGGTGAGAGTTATTTTGGCCAGGATGGCCACTCCGAAGTCAAGGGACACCCCTGGATTCAACTGGGTCACTCAAGTTACTAGTGGAGCTGTGATTAGTATGTAAGTTAGGGCTGATCCTATTGTCACTACAGTTAACAACATCATTCACATTGTTATCATTCTCATTAGCAGTGGCGTTATAATTAACGCCAGAATTATGAGATTGGCCTGGAAGAACGTTACCTTTTCTCCAGACTTGAGCCGATGAAGGATCCGGGTATGCAGTACCTAAATGGTATACTTTACAGTCCTTTTCCAGTTTTTTAAGCTTGTTAGACTTTAATTTAAGCATGTACTGGTCGATACTGGTGAAGACCCGACCATACTCATACTTGTATCTCACATACTCCAAATTTGATTTTATACTTTTATCTAGTTCAGTCACAAACAGGGATAGCTCCTCTACCTATAAACTGTAGTGTTTCACCATAATTTCAAGAAGCTCAAAACCCTGGCAGTTAAATAACCTGACCAATTCAGTATGGAAGACAGAGCCAGCCTCCAACCCCGTAGGGTAGGAAGAACTCCTTAGGCCTTTCGGGACTACTTTCCAAGTAAGGCATTCACGAAAGTATGAAATCTCCAGTTGTAACTTCCTCAATTTTACAAGACATACAGCAAATGATTTTAATTTTTCAATAATATTGTCAGAAACTAAGTTATTACCTTGCTCAGGTTGTTTACCAAAGTTGTCAATGTTGTATTCACTTGATAAACAAAATCCATTAGCCAGTCACACTGCTAAAGGCGGACTACCGATGTTGCCTTCATATTAATTCAGTACAGCTGCCCCATGTTGGCCTGAGAATGAAGTAGATGGAATATTGGCAGGGTGACCTGGAATCGGCAAGCCCGGTAAATTTTGACTGCTTGGAACCGCTGAGTGTATATCAACGTTCGGATGCAAGTTAACAGTAGGCAGAAACGCGGTAGACAAAGCAGCCAGTAAGTGAGCATTGGTAACCTCTGTATTACCCAGTACAACAGTCTCGCTCATTAAACATAATAAACCTGATAATTCTATAGTTTCTAACTTGAAGCAATCAAATAAAACCCAGGAAGTGAGCGAGATTGTTGTACCGGGTAATACAGAGGTTACCAATGCTCACTTACCGGCTGCTTTGTCTACCCCATTTCTGCCTACTGTTAACTTGCATCCGAACATTCATATACACTCAGCGGTTCCAAGCAGTCAAAATTTACCGGACTTGCTGATTCGAGGTCACCCTGCCAATATTCCATCTACTTCATCCTCGGGCCAACATGGGCAGCTGTACCAAATGAATATGAAGGCAACATTGGTAGTCCGCCTTTAGCAGCATGGCTGGCTAATGGATTTTGTTTATGAAGTGAATACAACATTGACAACTTTGGTAAACAACCTGAGCAAGGTAATAACTTAGTTTCTGACAATATTATTGAAAAATTAAAATCATTTGATGTATGTCTTGCAAAATTGAGGAAGTTACAACTGGAGATTTCATACTTTCGTGAATGCCTTACTCGGAAAGTAGTCCCAAAAGGCCTAAGGCGTTCTTCCTACCCTACGGGGTTGGAGGCTGGCTCTCTCTTCCATACTGAATTGGTCAGGTTATTTGACCGCCAGGGTCTTGAGCTGCTTGAAATTATGGTGAAACATTACAGTTTATGGGTAGAGGAGCTATTCCTGTTTGTGACTGAACTAGATAAAAGTATACAATCAGATTTGGAGTTTGTGAGATACAAATATGAGTATGGTTGGGTCTTCACCAGTATCGACCAGCACATGCTTAAATTAAAGTCTAACAAGCTTAAAACACTGGAAAGGGACTGTAACGTGTACCATTTAGGTGCTGCATACCTGGATCCTTCATCGGCTCAAGTCTGGAGAAAAGGTAAAGTTCTTCCAGGCCAATCTCATAATTCTGGCATTAATTATAATGCCACTGCTAATTAGAATGATAACAACTTGAATGATGTTGTTAACTGTAGTGATAATAGGATCAGTCCTAACTTACATGCTAAGCACAGCTCCACTAGTAACTTGAGTGACCCAGTTGAATCCAGGGGTGTCCCTTGGAGTGAGAGACTTCAGAGTGGCCATCCTGGCCAAAATAACTCTTACCAGCAGGAGAAATTTTGGCAAGGCCCCTATTCAGGGGCAAGGTCCAAACAGAAGAACTATCAACAGACCCAATACCAAGGGCAAGCAGAAATTCAACAAAAACAAGACCTAATTGCCCATGACCAGTCTGATTTACCATCTTTTCTACCTCTTTCAAATGATGTTGCTCCTGGTTGTCATCAGGAAACTGTATTGCATGACAATCAGGCTTCTTATTATGACTGCCATACAATTGCTGTCAATCAAATTGGTCAACAACATCCGGAGATTATCTTGAATAAATCAGGTGACTTTAAGCTCTATAATTTTACTTCTACAGAGTTTATCACGGACATAGTTGACTTTCTGTCTAAAGGTTTGACCTTTGTTCCTTCTCAAGCATTGAACATAGTAGACACTATTGTGGACATTAAAACATACACTAGGAAGTTGAATTTTAACTTAATTATGGATGACGTATTGAATACTGGTAACCCTGACAATTTCTATATTCCTAGTGTGTATAATCCCCCATTGCACCCTGTATTGGACTTGTTTGAGAAGCTTTGTGAATTGGATATTAGGCATGCCATAAAGGTCTGATTTAAACATACAGCTGCTAATAACACTAATAGGGATGAACGTGAATATTTACAATACAACAAGTCATAAGGTCTGTGTTTTTCTAAACCTGACAAAGGTGGAGGGCTGGTTGTATTTAATAATTTAAACTATCAGCAACGTATGAATGCATTGTTGAATACCAATGCATACACTACTAGTTCATGTTCAGAGGTAAATAAGGCTTATAGTTCAATCAAGAACTGTATAGAGGACTTATTCATTGAAGGTAGAATCGACCAGAAGATCTATAATTACTTGACAACTTTGTACCCTAGATATCTGTGTATATTTGGCATCCCCAAGATCCATAAGTGTATTGAGAATCCTCCTTTGAGACCACTAGTGGATAGCAGAGGTTCACCGACATACTCATGTGCTAAAGTGGTAGATGCCATTTTACAAAAATTCTTATGTCATGAGACCAAAATATCTAAAGATTCATGGTCATTCTTGAAAAAGATTGAGGCCTTAGATTTCAACGTGAACTTTAATTTTCTCACTATTGACGTGAGAGACCTCTACACTTGTATCCCCTATGAGGTAGCTATTGAATGGGTAGCACTTATGTTAAAGAAACACAATGCTACAGCTGCAGAAATTAGTTTGGTCATGGAACTTATTGATCTGGTACTCTCTAACAATTATTTTATGTTCAAAGACCGTTTTTTTTCTGCAAAATGTAGGGGTAGCAATGGGGTCACCGTGCGGAGCTAGCATCGCAAATCTGGTCATGGC
>NC_056737.1:1863712117-1863754617 GCF_019279795.1 Protopterus annectens
CAGTTCATGCAGTAGGACATGGTGGGCATGCTACTGGGATTTGTCAACATGGCCTTGCATTTGTGTTTTGTTGACTTTGTTAAGTTGTTAGTTGGGATCCCATGAGATGCCATACATTGGCACTATGGGTGAGGCACAGGCCTTTGACAGAGGACTGTAGGCCATTTGGTAGTTATACAGGCCATCTGTAGCAGTCGTCCAGTGCATTCTGTGACTCCTACATTCCCAGGCTGCGAGTCAGTGGATTCCCCTGGGGTGACAGGGTAAGTGTGTGAGGTGTTAATGGCAATTGTTCCTGTCCATATTAATCCATTGATTTGCATGCAGGCAGGGTGCTGCTTACAGCTAGGGACACACCTGCATGGGACACCTCTTCAGCATGCTGCATTCTGTGGGTATTCCCATACAGAAGTGGGGTCATATTGTACTCATTCCCGACAGCAAGGATATAACCTGTGATAAACCACTGGCTGATGGTGGGGTGAGCTGAGTGCATGTGTGATATGGAAGCTACTTGTAGCTGACTCACAGACATACATGAGACATTCCTCTTATGCTGCCTTGTGCATAGGCAGTCTCTTATTACTTCATAACTGTGCCTTTTGTAGTCTGCCAGGGATTGGCCAGACTGCATCAGTACTCCATACTACACGGACAACTAATCTGCTGCTAACCTGTATGTGCAATTCCAAAGTTGTGTGCAGTTGATAGTTACATTTTATGTACTCTGTCTAGGGTACTTCCACCTATGTACTGTGTGTATATATGGGCCCACATTCATGGCATGTCCATCTTTCAGATGGTGACAGATATTGACATCTGGACAGTGAGTATGGACGACTGCTGACATGGGTATTGCTGAGAAGCATTGTGGCTGGCACTGCAGTTGTTGAAACATTGCCCTGTTATCCACAGTACTGCCCATAGGCCAATGAGACACAACACTCCATGCCTACATGGTGACCACTTCCAGACCATATTGAACACACAACAACCTAACACATGGACCCCTGCATATTGTACACATGCAGCAATCTATTCTGTAAATTGGGCCAGCTCAGGTAATCTGTGCTCTGCTGTTATTACACCTCATACTTACATGTTACTGCATTTCTACATAGGATTATGGGGGGCACACCTGACGACTTTAAACATTTGCCATGACTGTACTGGTATTTCAGGCACTCTGTTAGCTTCCATTTCATTTTGTATTCTGATCTATCATGCAGACTGGAGGCATATCAGTAGAGTACAGATCTTAGGTTTTACTGACCTACATTTCAGTTTCAGACTTCTTACCATTCAGAACTAACATACAACTGCCAGACATGTTGTATTCTGCCTGTGTAGGACTGGAGGGGGGGCTGTTCACCATTGCCATCAATTGGAGGCCTTAGTCCAGCCTTTCTTTATGATCATCTACACTTGTCCTGCTGGCTGCGGCTGGTAGTGGGTATGTGAGCCTCATTGACATGCATGTGTATGTCCTATGGACACACATTTGGGCCACCACATGTACTGCAGTGGGATTTGTCACCTTGTCTAGTACTGCCTTGTATGTTGACATCAGTATTTGTTATGGATTTCATGCTGCCCATATAGGTGTCCACTATCTGCTACCATCCCATTCAGCCACCCAGTTCTCTTGCATGATCACGTCCATACCATAGCTACAGCTATCAGAACATACTACTTCATTCAGCAATTGATAGGATGAGTGACTTACCTTGTGGCTGTGCCAGTATTGAGGATGGCGCTGGAGCACTGACTATGTCAGCTGCACATAGTACACTCCATATATATGGTAAAGCACAGGTAGTGTCATATTTGGTATCCCTTTTACTGTATGTGCAAGTCAGAGAGAGGTGTCATTCCCTGAGTCCCTTCCATGTCAGTGTATGTGCTATGCATTGCCTATTTGCTAAGTCCTGAGCATACTGGGCATGCCTCCTTCTGCATACATGGACAGGCTCAGGTAGTTCTTCCTCCATGTCCCTCTGTGCCTGTGATAGCCTTGGCAATGGTGGAGGGCTGTATGGTCTTGCCTCGTGCTGTTCCTGCTCCAGCTGTTTCTGCAGGATCATATTTTTTAACATGGCACATACTATGAACATTTGTGTACATGTATCTGGAGAGTAATGCAAGGCTCCACTGGATATGTCCAGGCAGCGAAACTGTGACTTCAGCATCCCAAACACATGCTCAATTATGATTCTGGTTTGTGCTTGTGCCTCATTTTAGAGTTCTTGTTCAGGTGTGTGTGCATTTCTGAGGGGTGTAATCAGCCACAGCTCCAGTGCGTAGCCAGCATCCCCCACTAGGTGCCCATATGGGATGGCCCCACTGGCAAATAACTGGTACATCTGTGTCATATGCCAGACGTGGGAGTCATGATAGCTTGCAGGGCTGCCAGCACACACATTCAAGATAATGCCCTGGGCATCGCACATGACCTAGCAGTTGATGGAGGAGAAGCCCTTGCAGTTTATGTAGACCCTACCCCGCTCACCAGGTGGTGCTTTGATGTGCATGTGTGTGCAGTCTGTAACACCCACTACCTCAGGGTATTATGCTATTTGGTGGAAGAGATGCATATTGCTGGTCAACGCCTCATGGGTGTTGAGGAAATATATGTGGTCACCGGCATGTGCTGACATGGCATCCAGGAACTGGTAGAGTACCCTGGATGCTGATGCCTGTGAGATCCCCATGATATCCCCAGTTGCTCTTTGGAAGGTACCTGTGGCTAGTATTCTTAAGGCTACACATACCTTGGTGTCCACTGGGATGGGTTTCCCTCTATTGGTTCTGTGTGTGAGTCTTGGCCGACACAGCTCAACAATTTTCTGTAGAATGTCCCTGTCGACCCTATAGTGCTCTATTATCTCCAGCTCATGTAGCCCCTGGTAAGTTACCCTGGGTCTGTACACTCTTCTCCTCCTTCTCACTGTGGGTTGGTCATCAGCATTCACAACCTCACCACCATCAGCCTCTTGCACATATTGCTGTATGAGAGTGACAGCAGCCCCTAACATTTTGTTATTTTTATCAGGTAAAATGTTCCTGTCTGTGTACACTGGTGGTGTAGAGTTTGTGGGAAAAACAGACTGGAAGGTGTTTGCATAGTTTATAGTAGTGTTCTAGGCTGTTCCATGTGTAATTGGTTGATTCTGATACATTTCCCCTGCCAGCTATGCTAGTTCTCTTTGATTGCCTTCCTACTGCAGTGTTCCCTTCCCATTGCCTTCCCGTTTAAGGACCGAGGCGCGTCGTCCATATACAGTGCTCAGATGTGAACAGAGCTGCTATTTCTGTTTTTTTTTTTTTTAATCCTGGTGCACAGCGTGCACACCCATTTAGGCAATGTAAACACTGCTAGCAGCCTCAGACACACCCCCTTCTTTAGATGTGCTTAGCTAAGGGCAAACACAGGCCACAGAGCTCCAATAATCTTACAGCATGCATGACACTCCCCCTTATGAGGTCATCCACCCCTTAAACCTATACAATGGTGTTGCTGCACCTTCACAGTTGGGTGCAAGCTAACACTGAAAGGAAATCTGTGGTTCAGTATCAATCCCCTCATTTGCATAAAACAGAATTCTAATTCATAGTTACCACACTCGCACTCAGCCTTCCCCCTTAGCAAACACTATTCCCTGGTATTGTTGTCTTATGCATGCTATTATGGTAAAATGCTGATTTGGGTTTAAAAGCTTATTTCCACCTTTTTTCTTATTTTTGGGCCAATCCTGTTTGTCCACCTCTGCCCTATGCTTAAACAGCCGAGCTCAGCCAAAAAAAAAGATAAAGTGTTTTTTTATAATTTTGCAACTATTTCTCATGCTAATGACCATATATCTGGACATTGACATGCCTACTACATTGCATACATGCTTTCTTTCGAGCTGTCATGCCTCTGTTTTCTAATTTGCAGAAATGTATTTGGTTAGTAACTGAATACATTTCTGCAGGTTACACTATTCCTGCACAGATGCCTGCCTGATTCCTGGATCACTAATTCACCTCATTTGCATGTTTTTTTACCAGCAAATGAGGTAATTAGCAAATAGCTGTGGTGTCCATGTGGGAATAGTGTAGGCATGCTCCTGCACATCTCGAGGGCTCGTTCTTGGATTGATCGGTGTCCATATTGCATGCAGCAGCTCTTGCCCTATTCAGGCACTCCATGCAGAGTTTGCTGAATTTGGGGGTTTGTTATTCCTCCATCTTATGAAGTTATGAGTTCTATACATTAATATTATCTGTCAAATTAACAAAAAATATAATAAGAATGTTAATAATATTGATCTGCTTACACTATATTTATTTCTCTTTTTTTATTAAACACTGAATTTGTTAAACATTAATGAAATAAATAATCCTAGGAAAAGGTCCAATTTATTACAGTTTCAAAAAACAAATAAAGCACATTTAATACTTATTCAAGAGATACACATTAAACATGAAGAAAAAAATGAAACCCATTTAACTATGAAATATTATTACAATCAACTTTTAAGAGCAGACGAGGTGTTATGGTATTATGGAATAATTCTAACTTTATCTCAAAAATTATAAAAGTATGAAGATCATGATAGTCCACTTACTCCTTTAATAATAAATTATAAGAACAGACTTGGATGTTGGTCGACTTGTATTGCTTTCCTGGAATAGGTCTAAGCCTAGGTGAAAACATTTAGATAGCAAAATAAATAGTGCCAAATGCAACATAAAACTAGAAGGAGAATTCAGTTATATATTAATCAACACAGGAACTGCTATAAAAAAAAATATGGAAACATAATCAGCAAAAGCTCTTAAAAATTGGATATAGTTATTACATTTAAAAGATATATTCCCCATTAAACAAGCCACATTTCAAAATTTTACTCACTATTTCCTTAATTATAGAACTCAAACTAGAATTAATAAAATATTAATTTCACATGATATAATAACTAAATTAATAGAACTCAACATTATACCATGTCCAATCTCTGATTATAACACCCATATCATAAAACTTGTAGCCACATACAAGGAACTCCCTACATTAACAAAATACCAGATTAAAAGGTTATAAGCACAGATTACTTTCTGAACTGAATTAAAAACAAATTACATAGAAGAAGTAAATATAATTATAGTTTGGGACTTATTAAAATTATATATATATATATATATATATATATATATATATATATATATATATATATATATAGGTATAAACATGAATTAAAGGAATCAGAATCTGAATTAAAAAACATACAAAATAAGCTGAAAAACAGCTAAATTTTATTTTAATAAGAGTAATAAAACCACAATTGATACAAGAGAAGGCTTTAAAAACTTCTCTGATATTCTAACACACAAAAACAATTATAGCCATAGAAATGTTCCTTTTCCTCACTTGCTATAATTTCCAAATATATGCATAACTTATCTAGAAGAGTTAAAACACAATCCTGAAATGGTAAAGTCATTGAGATAAGGAATACAAAATAAAACATACAATGAAGTTGAAGATATATTAGATAAGTTTGGTCAACATTTGTCCTCCTTAAACCAAGAATCAGAACACTCACATTAAAATGTAGAATTAAACCCAAATAATTTACCCCTGAAAAAGATTACATCTTAAACAATGAAAACATGATCAAACCAATAACCTATAAAGAAATTACCAATGAAATCAAGCAGCTTAAAACTAATAAAGCTTCTGGCATGGGTATAATTATTTCTGAAATATATTGATTATTTTCTTCAACTATTCTTAAACTATTTCATAAAACTCTCATATAAATTCAAAATAAAGAAGATATTTCTCCTTCTTTGATATATATTTTTAATTACTCAAGTATTGAAGCAAAATAAAGATCCCCAAACTGTGCTCCTCTTACAGATCTATTTCTCTTGTAAATAATGACTGTAAAATTCTTATGTCAATCTTTAATAATAGATTAAAAAAACTTAATGCAAATAATAAATACAGACCAAACTGGCTTCCTACATAACAGACAGATATTACATATTTGAAACAACCAAAAAGAAGAAGCTTTACTTGAATACCTAGTATTGAGAAGGCCTTCAACACCTTAAACTGGGGATAGTTATATAAAACACTAAAGTTATTTCATTTTCCTAAAATATTTATTTCCCTTTTAGACAAAAATACAGTATCAATAAAGCTTATGTTAAGCATGGCCCTTTCAAATCTGAAGCAATTATTTTGACCAGAGGAACTAAACAAGATTTCCATTATCCCCTGTACTCTGTGCCTTAGCTATTGAATTACTAGCTATTTCTATCAGGAAAAATAACAACATAAAAGATATAAAAACATCAAGTAAGTTCAAATTTAATGCTGCTTGCTGACAACATATTATTAAACCTTCCAAACAATCAACATTAAAAGAAATTGAATTCATCATTAATAAAGTTTCACTATATTCAGGATTAAAATGTAATATACACGTTCTTAAAAAAAGAACAATCTCAACATCATGTAAGAATAGTATTATTGATGAAAGAACCTGAACATTAGAGTATTTAAGTGTACACCTAATACATACAATTGAAGAAAGTAAGGATACAGATAATGAAAAAAAAATCTGGAAACTTTTATTAATTAAACTACTAAAAAGAAAAAAAATGATAATTTCCTTTGAATACAGATTGCAATTAATATAAATGGTTTTATTTCCAAATATATTATATATTATACAAGCTCAAACTTAATTTCCTGACAAGTTTCAAATAAAGGAAATCAATAATATACTATTAAAATTCCTCTGATATCCCAGAAAGCCTAGAATATCCTTACAACATCACATTAAATATTGAGATTCTGGAGGAATTTACTTTCCAGACATAAATACTTATATAAAATCAGTAATTGTTTAAGCTATCTTCAACTGGATAGATCCAAAGTACAAATCCAATTGGAAAAAAAAATCTGCACTTATTTATTTTTCTTCAGGATTAAAAAAATGAAGATCGATACAACTAGTTACATTGCAAAATATAATATTTTCTGGAATTACATATGCAATTATATACAGTTTAAGATCCTTTTTCTTGCTGAGTTCAATTACTTTAATCATTTTCTTTAAAGTAATCAAAAACACCATCATAGAAAACATAGATCTGAAACTCTGGTTTGATCTAATTATATCTAGAAAAATAATGAGAGATTTGTTTTCGATAAAATGATTCATACTTGAATAAACAACTGGGGATTAAAGAACTTTATATGCTGGCAGGAATGCTTTAATGAAACATGCAATGTCTAATAAACAAATATAATTTAGCCTCTCTAGATTGGATTTACCTACATAATGTCAGAACATAAACTGTACAGAAATTTCTTGTATTTTCATAGTCTCAATTAAAAAAAAAAAAACTTACTGATGGAATTATATACAATGAATTAATTATTGAAAATTCAATTTCCAAGCTATACAGTATAAGATACAATGCAATAAGCATTGGACACAAATTAAAACTTTAGAGAATAAAAAAACAATTACTACATTCCACAAAACACACAGTTTGTTCACAATATTGCAGAGTTTTTGCTTGGAAATGTGTATATAGGTCTTTTCTAACTACTAAAAGAATAGCCAAATTTAATAACAATACTTTCATTAAAAGCTGGTGATTTATGAAAACTTGTAATGCAGATTGGTCACATATCTTTGACTGCTCTCTCATGAGACCCTTTTGGGGAAGAAGTAGAAGATTTTTAAGACCATTGTGGTTTGATACCTTTTCATTGTCTAAAGTCCTTATCTTATTCAATATAACAGAGCCATATAAATTACAATATGAATCTAACAACTGGGTTCCTATTGTATTATCGACAGCTTAGGCTGTTGAATGCTTAAACGTCAACACCTAAGCATAAAAAGCTTACAATAGTGAATGGCCACATAAGCTAATTCTTTCCTCAGGAAAGAATTCACATGGCCATTATCAGGGATTTGCCATTTTCCCAATGTAGAGCAATCTTGGAGTTGCTATATTTAGTTAGGGAGGTGTGGGGGGCACAGCTCCCCACATCACGGGGTGTGAGGGTGAAGCCCCCCACTATGTTTTAGTGTGTTTGTTTATTTTGTTTACAGGCGGCTACACAAATTCTTTCCCAAGGAAAGAATATGATTATGTGGCCATTAGCTATTGTAAGCTTTTGACGCTTAGGTGTCAATGTTTAGGATTCAACAACCTAAGCTGTCGATGATATGATATAGATGCTAACAACTTACTTCGGGCAGTTTTGATTGTGGGAAAACATTGCCAGAGATCTATTTTACATTTTATTTTGAATCAAGACACAAACTTTTTAGACTGGGTATTGTAATAATAAAAAATGAAGGAGTTTTGAACTTAAAAATATAGTTGGATGTTTGGCATCTATGCAATTTTTGGATAATAAAATATGAAGGAGAAGCAAGGTAGTTTGATATGGAAAATACTTTATGGAAAATATGATTATAATATGAGGTTATGGAAACTTGACATTGAGGAAGTTAAAAAGAAAGAAATTAATTGTATAAGATCCTAATGAAAAAATATTATTTAATATATCCACAAAATGATCATATGAATGAGATTAAAAAAGCAATAAAAATGGAAGAGAAAGATTTGATGTTTTTTATGAGGCTGGAGATTTATTTGTAGGGATTAATAAATAAGCTGCATGTGAAAAATAGTATGTAATAAAAACAGCAGATGAGAGAAAATGTAAAGATTGTAATGATTAAAAAAATGACAAAGCATTATTTTTGGATTATAAAAAGAATGAAGTCTTTTGTGGAGAAATGCAAATATAGTATAAGTGGGAAGATTTTTGAAATGCAGAAATGGGTATAATATTGTATGGAAAATATGAAAACAATATAATGTGAAGTTGACATGGGAAGAAATTGATGGTGAAAATATAGGAGCTGTAGAAAAAAAGGTATGGCAAATTCCTTTATACTAAAATAAGAATGATGATTTTTCAATAAATTAGTGCTCAGTTTGGGGTCTTTTCTGAAAATGAGTACATCAACTTTATTTGGGGCAAAAGAGCACCTTTTGAACAGAAAATGCCTTATTCTAAGCCCTGTGGCACCTTCTTGACTATTTTGCTTAGTTTCTGGCTCTGAATGGTGTTTTATTTCTAGATTGAGTCATTTAAGTGAAAAGCGCCACCTCTTTACTGGGACTACCTTCAGTTTGTTGCTGCCTATTCCATATGTGCAACGTAATGCTGCAGTAATTTTTACCACAATTTGTAGACTAGTGTAAGCCAGTGGTGTACATTTGAATGTTTTTCCCTTTTCTGAAATGTGGTGTGGCTAAGGAGTTGGTATATATAATTTAGCTTGTGGTGGGGCAGAACTCCTCACTTATAGGGTGCAGATGTTTTGTTTTTAATTGGCAGTTTTCAGAAGTTATCTTTCATAAAATTGTTAGTCAAAGTAGTGTGTTTAATAAGAAGGTAGGTAAACCCATTGTAATGGCACCATGTCACATATTCAACTTATAGTACCAGACGCTGAACTGAATTGCTCAATAATCTCACTAGTTATAGGATTTTAAAGTAACACTGCTGCTCTAACTTCACACAGAATGGCAGCATACTAAAGGGAAAAACATGCTTACTTCGGCTAGTAGGGAGCAATATGCTTTATAGGTCTTAAGCCTTTGTAAAGCTATAAGCACATTTTCATTTCTAAACATTGTAAAGCTGATACAGAACATTGTAGTCTAGTGAGAATGGGTAGAATTTGTTAACATTATTTTACTTATTTATTTATATCTGCTTGTCAGGAAGATCTGACTTGACAAAGTTATTTTCAGAGGAGGGTAGAGAGAAAAGGAGAAAAGTTTCAAAATCCAGACCCTAACCATCTTTTTTTTTTTTTTTTTTTTCTTAGTAAAGGACATCTTACAATCTACAGCTGAAGTCTTGATGCATGCTTATAAGAGTGGTTCTCCTACTGGTGGATGAAGTAGAATTCCTCAGCTTTGATGGCCCAGTCTTCAACTCACTGATGATTGGTGTTCCTCCATAAGAAATCACTGTCAGTGAGTTGTGCGTGAAGTGATGCCCTTTTTGGGAGAATTTCCCCTTCTCCAAGTTGGTGTGACCATGTAGTCAGTATATATAAGTTTGGAAGGCATGAAGGGCTTGCAGGGTGGCTTATCCATCTGCAAAAATGCATCAATATGTGGTTTTGGCAAGATGTTTTTGGTGAATGCAGTTCAGAGATTTCAATCATTGGTTCATGCACTTTCGTCCACTCATAGTGGAAACTATAAGATTAGTTAGTTATACATACTGCAGACAACTGAGAATGCTTTACCATGCCAAATATTAGGAAATTTCATTCAAATGACAAGTACTATACATTTCTATTCATTTGTTTTATTGAATAAAGCACATCTTTGCTTTCAAGGACCACACATAAGGTATGTTTATATTAAATTATGACTATATCAAAGCAATAGACAAGTTTGAAAATAGTTTGAAATGCTTTCATATATATAATAATCATCATACTTAAATGACAAAACTTAAATAGTTTTAACAATGTTGCATTGCCATGGATTTAGCTGCAAGGATTCAGGTTTAAAGGTGGTGTTACTTAGTGATTATAGTGCTATATTCAGAACAATGAGACATGACCAATTGCACTTCACAAAAACTGTATGGGTCTATATTACAAGATCAAAACTTTAGTTAATCGAACAACTAAAGATCGATCTTGTAATATTGAAACCTGAATATGTCAAACGGCTGATTTAACCCAGGGAAACACTTCCCTTAGCAGCATGCAAAAAAAAAAAAAAACATTAAATCCCAATTCTAGTGGGGGGCTTTACCACCCCCCCCCCACACACACACACAAACACTCCCCCTAACTAAATATACCAACTCTGAGATTGCTCCAAATTGGAGTAAAGGGTATAATCAACATAGCATCCAAGAGAAGTGTTTCCCTGGGTTAAATCGTCCGTTCGACATTTTTAGGTTTCGATATTACAAGATCGATCTTTGGTTATTTGATTAACTAAAGTTTTGATCGTATAATATAGACCCAACTGAACAGTACAAGATTTGTAGGACAAAGATCGAGAGTCGGATATATGTTTTTTTTAAAGAGCATTAAGTGGCCATTTTTCAAGTCTGTCTGACATAGCTGGAATATATTTATTAAGAGCTTTCAGTTAGTGCTGCCCTTAGTTGAAATGACGCCATAGGTGAAGAGCTCCATGGTGCTGCACTCCCACTGCCTGCCCCTCCCACACACACACACACACACACACACACACACACACACATACACACACACGTGCTCACACATTTCACAGTGCTTCTTATCCCCATAATGGCTTTCCCTTCATCATTCAGTGTACTTTTTTCTTATATTTTCATATATTTTCCCTAATTATTAACCTTTTTTCTGCATCATTTCAACACAGTTTGACCATGGAAGATTGCACTGTGATAACTATGGAGGAAATAACTGGACATAACTGAACTAATCTGGTCGTCTGGGGGCCACTAGGACTCCAGAAGTCACAGGGTTTCTAGATATTCTGAGATGCATTTTCAGTTTTTTTTTTCCTATGGGTTTGATTCTGAAATGTCCTGAACAAAGTACATGAATATGAAGTGAAATTAAATTGTACTCTTTAACTTTGATTTTTGGTGTATCCTTTCAACACATTCCCACTAGGGCAAACTGCATTATATTAACAGTGAATAAAATAACTGAATTAAGACAGGAGTCTGAGGGCTAAAAGCCATGGATATTTTAGATTTTCTGAGGCAGATTTTAGATTTTTTTCCCAGTGTTTGGTTTTAATGATGTCCCAAATAAAAATCATGAATAAGGGAAGAAATTCAGTCTTACTTCTGAATTTCCTTTCTCCTGCATTCTTTCCCAGATTTTGCAACTATTTTCCAACCTGTTAACCCAATGATGGTCTGAATAGAAAACAAGAACAATTCAGTCTTATATTTTTAAGTTGCATTTGACAAAATAACAGTTCAAAATAAACTGAGAAGGCAACACATTTGTCTGGATGCATAAATCTCTGGGAAATAATGCCTGCCTCCCTGTTTAATCAAAAAAAAAAAAAAAAAAAAAAAAAGAAACACAGTAGTCATCTTCTTTATATCCATCTGGTATTAGACTAGGAAGAAGGCACATGTGGCCGCAGTTTTAAATATATATATATACAAGTAGCTGCTGTGAAATATATATATATATATATATATATATATATATAGAGAGAGAGAGAGAGTATGCCTTCTCTCCCCCTTTCTCCCAAAAGACAGCTACCTTCTGTGTACCATTCTGCTATCATACTGGGAGAAACCTGAAACAATAAACAGAATACTACAACATATTTCAACCTGATGTTGTCAAATGTATATAACAACATGCCTCCTTTCCCCTGCTCTCAGGAATTAACCACCTATATATGTGTACAATGTTTGATTAGCAGGAATGTCAAAAAAGAAAGAAAGAAATACAATCATAATAATGTATTATAAATTGTTGGTTCTAAACAGTTCACTATCAAGAAAGAAGTTATAGTGACCATTTGCACTCACATCAGTCGTTTGTCAAGAAAATTAAAGAAATAAAGGACCACCCTGTCCCCGGCTCCCACACAAGTTTTAAGTTTTGAGGGTCTGGCTGCGCTGGGATACATTTTATGTCTTATGTCTGAAAGATGATTACTTATTAACTTAAATGTGTTGATTCTACTGCTAACCAGAATAGAGTTATGCATTTGTCTGGCAATATTTTGTGTGTAGAAACAAAAATCTGAGATTTGTTTTTTACATTACACACACACACACACACACACACACACACACACACACACACACACACACACACACACACACACACACACACACAGACTGCACACTTACCTACAGGCAAATTCTCTGAGATATTGAAGAAAATCAGAACATTTGGATAAACCCTCATAGATACAGGGAAAATGCAGATTGCATAAAGGAG
Source organism: Protopterus annectens (assembly GCF_019279795.1). Lineage (NCBI taxonomy): Eukaryota > Metazoa > Chordata > Ceratodontiformes > Protopteridae > Protopterus > Protopterus annectens. The sequence goes on from NC_056737.1 coordinate 1,863,725,152, forward strand.
AAGCTACAGCCAAGAAGTCAGCCAGAGCTATAGGCAATGTTAATGATTGCACCAGTGTAACATTGATCAGTTCCATTCATATACATCCTGCTCCTACCAAATATAGCCAGTTACTATGTACAACACTAATGCTTGTAGTTCAAAATGAGAGAAATTTCAGCTAACCTGTTACGGCTAAATACACTTCAACCCAGACCATACACATACACAAGCTATACCAATACTATTTTCCTCTCATTTTACCAGATTCATTATTTGACAATAAATTTTCCAACTCTTTTGGGTTTCTAATACCATAATGGAAATTGATGCCATTCCTAAGTCAAAGTATGATTAAAGTTTGTGAAATTAGTATTGTTACAGTCTTTGATGTTAGCCAAAAGTGTTCTTTGCAGCACTTGCAAGTAACCTAGAACTGACTCTTTCTGCAATCCATACAGAGTTACATGTATCAGTAGCATATCTAATTTTTTTTTCTTTTTTTTTTTATGAGACCCATTGCTCCTACTACTATTGAAACTGTCTGAGTAACCTCCCACATTGCCTTAATTTCTGCTTGCAAATCCTGGCATTTTATGGCTTTGTGTCTCTCTAAATGTAAGACACTGTAATCACTGGGTCTAGCAATTTCAATGATTAATGCCACTTTTGTCTTCTTTTCATTGACTACTATATTGTTTTTTCTTGCATCTATTTTTTTGAACTGTTTGTAATGGGTGATCCCAAGTGATATAAACTTTATCATTGTATATAATGCTTTGTGGGTCGTGTTTCCAATGCTTCTCAGCTATTTCAACATTGTAACCTTTACACAATCCCCAGTGCAACAGTCTTGCCACATTATTATACCTTTCAATTTACAGTCCCTCTGCCATTAATTACACTGAGCAAAAAGATGTGTCACTGTTTCCAGTTCTTTATTACAGAACCTGCATTTGTTTGTTTATCCAACATTTTGGATGAACTTTGTAAACTCACATGTACTTAGTCCACTATCCTGGCCCGCCAATAATAACCTTTCATCTTTTTATTTAAATTCACCTCTCCTTAACCATTCCTACATCAGATCCTGATTGACATGAGGTTGTTACAGGAGTTTTCTGTAATTGTAGCTATAGTTATACCTTTTCTACACATCCTGTCTTTTCATCTGAGCCTTCTCATTATATTCTGTATTTTGTTTTTTGGCATATTCAGTTGCTGCCTGATTTTTTTGTCTACTGCTGGTTTGGTTTCCATTCCTGCTTGAAATCAATATGCCTCTGCTAAATTATGCAGGAAAGTCATCTTAGACTTGTTCTGTTCACGTTTCAAAACTTTCATTATGTTTGGATTTGATGAGTTCAGCAGATATGTATGCCATCCTATGATTGTAGATGTATACATGCAACCAATTTCAAGGAGGCCATACCTCCTTCTGCATGAGGAATATATAATTTCGGTATGCACTCATTATTATATATCATTTGATAAGCATAAAGTAGCTTTCCTTGTTTTCCTGTACAACTGTTCCAATACCTTTTGGAGCCAATCACCCCAAAATTGTAAGCTACAGCAGGAGGAGGAATTTGGTTTGTAGCTTAGACTTTGTTCCTAGATGCCAGGACTGTTTTCAGTATTAATTTTACTCTTCTATAATATTTCTTACTGAGTTTTCTTCACATTTGTTCATGTTTTATTGTCAGTCCTTCATCACTTCCCAAATATTTATACACTTCATCCTGCTCAAGTTCCTTTATATCACATTCCTGAATCAGACTGATGTTTTCTTTGTGGTGCAGCTTTCATGCTTTAAATGTTACTTTTGCACATCTATCAAGACCAAATCACATTCTTATGTCATTTGAAAAAATTCTGACAACATCCAGTCATGTTTTCAGTTCCACATCTGATGAACTGTAAAGTTTTAAATCATCCAAAAAAGAAGATGAGTTTGTTGTTTTCTGAATCTATTAAGTAGACACCTTAATGGGTAAGGACAAGACAATTGAGCAGCAGTGACAAAGAGTCACCCTGGAATATTCCCCTTTAAATTTTTAACCTGGGATAATAAATTGTCCTTTATCATGACTTAGCTGAAAATTGGTTTGCCATTGCTTCTTGGTCACTCTGTTGTAATCAATTGATATAGCATATATCTTATGTGTCTGTAAGCACTCCATTATCCATGAATGTGGGATGCTGTCAATTTTTTTTTGTAATCCATCCATGCCATGCTTATATTCGTAACCTTTTTACAATTCTCCTTTATTAAATTATTTAACAACAAATGATACTTTGTTCCACATGACAATCTTTTATTACCCTTTTGATCTTTTGCCATGATTGAAATTTTTTTTCTTAATGACTATACACTCTGTCGGCATCAATTACAGTATATAGTTTATACATCACCAGACGGCAAGTTATCAGTATACAGTTTTTAAGATAGCTTGCAGGGTCACTCTTAAGGATGTGGAATCATTTTTCCTTTTGTTTATCAGATTCATGTCTGTTCATGGTGCACGTCTAAGCAGTTCTTGTACAGGGCTAAATCTTCATGTAAAGATTTTAATACTTTTTACCAGAAGTTAGGCAGTGCATCCAGCCTGGGATTTTCCAATTAGGATCTTTTCTTAATTCTGTTTCAGTTTCTATTGCCATTACTTTATCCCATTTTATATCCTGCACATTTGAACTTGTTTCTTTTAATTATTTTATCCATTCAATATATTTATCATGTTCAACAGTGTTTTCATAGATAATTCTCCAAATTGTGTCTATTTCTTCTTGTTTTGGTGGTGATTCTATCCCTTTTGCTTTATTTCCCAGTTCTGTATAAAACTTTTTGGGGCCATCAATGAAATGCTTATTTTGTACTTTTCCTTTATATTTATGTGCATATCTTCTGAGGTTTTCTGCATGTTTGGATATCCTTAGTTTTTTATTTGTAATAGTGTATAAATGATTTTGATCTGTTCTAAAACTGAACATTGTTTTTATTACACCTATTTTTTTGTAAGTAGCTTTGTTGATCTATTCCCTCTTTTATACTCTTAAAAGAACCTAAATGAGCACTGAGAACGTCTTGCTTGTCTAGGCAAGCCTGTCTCAGACCTCAGATGTTCGGTGCTTGTTAGTACCATGGGCACTATTAATGGATTAATGGGAAAATCTGAAGACATTGGGTTAAACTGTCATGTTGCACTAAACAAACATGAAGCACAAATGAGGACTGTAATATGTAAATGCATTAAATAAAAATTGCTCTACATAAAATCAGTATTCACCAAGCGTTAAAAAACTTTGTTAAAAAATGTTACAAAACAATACAACAAAATAATGATCACCATTGCACTCATTTACCACGAATAAAGGAAATACTAGAAAGAGTTTATCATTATTTCATTTTATTGGTTTTTACCATTTTTTAACAAAGTTTTTTAATGCTTGGTGAATACTGATTTTATGTAGAGTGATTTTTATTTAATGCATTTACGTATGACAGTCCTCATTTGTCATAGGTTCATAGGTTCGTACTAGGCTATCTGCCCTAGGGCATTTATAAGCCTAGCCAGAGTGTGTTTGGCTTTCGCCACTCATTTTAAGTTAATTTTGCTATGCCCTTTTTCGAGGTTAGTATACTGTGCCTCTGTCTAACAGTGACACAGAAGTGATACCCGGGTAACGTCACGATCTCCCATCCACTCATCAAGATTCCTCTTGAAGAGAGTCAATGAGGGACTCTGCCTAACCTGGACTGGGATTTTATTCCAGAGTGAAGGGAACCTCTGGGTTATGAATCTGTCCCTCCAGCATGTCCTATTTATTTCAGTGCTGAGGTTCAAGTCTCTCGAGCACATAGCTCGATGGGATTTGGATTTTCTGAGGTGCAGCATGTCCATTAATTCCGGGTTGGACATAGGTTCATAGGTTCATAGGTTCATACTAGGCTATCTGCCCGAGGGCATTTACAAGCCTAGCCCATAGTTTTGTGGCTTACGCCACCCCTTTAGTATGGGGAACTATACCCATTATTTTGCTGTGCCTCTGTTGAGCAGTGACACTGAGGTAATCCCTGGGGTATATCTGCGATCTCCCATCCATTGGTCAAGATTTCTCTTGAACAAGGCCAGCGAGGTGCTCTGCCTCACATATACCAGGATTTTATTCCACAGCATAGGGAGTCTTTGGGTGATGAATCTATCCCTCCAGCGCGTCTTATTAATAGCTGTGTCGAGGTTTAAGTCTCCCGCCCTTGTGGCTCTGACGGATCTAGATTTTTTGAGGTGAAGCATATTCATCAAATCTGGGTTTGACATGGCCTTGTATGTTAGGCAAAGGTCACCTCTGAGCAAGCGGTAAGCGACTGAATAGAGCTGGAGTTCTTTCAGTCGGGCAGCATAGGACAGATGTTTGAGACCCTTTATCCTTTTGGTGAGGAACTTTTGTGGCCTCTCCAGCTGCTGCAAGTGTCGGGTCAGATACATTCCGAATGGGGCATTGTACTCAATCATTGGTCTGATGAGTGATGAGTATAGGAGACTATGACCTCCCTTGATCTAGATGAGAATCCCTTCATGATAAGGTGGGCAATGTAGAAGGTCTTCCTAACTACTTTAGCTACATGGGTGTCGAATGACAGACTACTATCAACCTGGGTCCCCAGGTCCCTGATAACTTCTTCTATGCTCAGTGGATTGCCACCTATTTGGTAGCTAGGGGTAACCTTGTTTTTCCCGAAGGGTATGACTATGCATTTTTGGCATTTAACTTTAGGCCATGGCTCTGGCACCAGTTATCCGTTTCTGTGAGACCCTTCTGAAGGATATCTGTGTCAGATGGGTTTTCTACTATGATTCCCAGTTTGCAGTCATCTGCAAACTTTGTCAGCCATAACCCTCCTGTGTTTGCTTGTACTTCGGAAAAGTAGATGCCAAACAAGAGTGGGCCCAGGACTGAGCCCTGTGGTACACCACTTGTGACAGGCTTTGAGTCTGACATGGCGCCAGCAACTCTGACCCTGTGGGTTCTGTCACTCAGCCAGTTTGCAACCCATCTTGTGATGTATGGGTTAACATTTAAGCTGATGAGTTTTTCAATGATACCCGAGTGGGGTATTGTATCGAAGGCCTTCGCCAGATCGAGGTAGGCTGTATGGACTGCCTTTCCTCATCAATGGCTTTGGTGACTGTTTGAAAAAGTCAACCAAGTTTAGAAGGCATGATCTGCCTTTGACAAAGCCAAACTGGGATGGATCCAAAGTCTGCAAATTCCCTATGTCTTTATTTATGAGGTCCATTATGATCCTCTCCATGGCTTTGCAGATAAGGCTTGTCAAGCTAATGGGCGGTAATTTCCAGGGTCGGTGGAGGCACCGCCTTTGTGAAGTGGGACCACAGTTGCAGTGCGCCACTCCTGGGTGCGTATCCAGAGGTAAGACTATGATTAAACAGCTGTCCGAGCTGTGGGTTTAATTCCTCGTTGAGTTCGTGGAGCACACAGCCGGGGACACCATCAGGTCCCATGGATGCTGTGTTTTTGCTTTGGAGAGAGCAGTTCTCACTTGGGCGTTGGAGATGTTTGGGGGCTGCAATCGCTTGGTATAGATATCTCTCCTTTTGGGGAGGGTAAAGTTTGCACTGAACCTGTCAGCCAGTATGTTGGCAATGTCTGTAGGATCAGTAATCTTCACATCATTTTGAACTAGTTCTGAGCATATCTGGGAGGTTCCTCCCAGGTTTCTAACATAGCTAAAGAAGGCCTTATGATTGTCTTTTGAGTCTTTAGCTATTTTTCTCTCAAAATTTGCTTTGGATGATTTTATGAGAGCTCTTAGTTTTTTACTTATAGTGATCAAGGGTGTCTTACCTTTTAAGGATTTTGCTCTATCTTGTAGTAGCTTCCTCCTTTTGTTGTAGAGTTTGTTTATGGCTGGGATCTACCAGACTGGACGCTTGCCTTTGGTACAAAGAGTCTTTGTTTTGCTTGGGATTGCCTTATCCATGCAGTCCTGCAGGTGCTGGTAGAAGGCATTTGTAAGTGATTCAGCGGCTTGAGTACTGTTTTCCCGCTCGGGGCCTTAAAGGCGACCACACTAGGCTATAGAAGTGTGAAGTCGGCTTTCGAGAAGGTCTTTAGTGTGGTCTTTTTATTTCAGGTGGGGTGGGATGAGGACCTCCAGCGAGATTAGTTTGTGATCTGATCTCACCAGTGAGGGGTATACTTCCGGTGTTGAACATTGCGCTCCCATGTTCGTGATGATGAGATCAAGTATGTTTTCTCCTCTTGTGGGGATGGTGACTAGTTGTTCCATGGCATTTGAGTTTATGAATTCCAGGAACTTTTGGGCTAGGGTGTTTGGGCTTGAGTAGTGTTCCCAGTCTATATTAGGGTAATTGAAGTCACCTAGTATGATAGTGTTTGGTGCTACATTTATCCCCTCTAGTGTTTTCAGGAAGGCCATGTGAGGTTCCTGAGTTTGTGAGGGTGGCCTGTAACATGCTACAATTTGCAGAGCAGTCTTGCCTATGGCTTTATACGTCAGGCACAGATCGCCTCTGAGCAGGCAGTATGCCACTGAGTAGAGCTGGAGTTTCTTTAACCAGGCAGCATATGGCATCTGTTTGAGTCCTTTGATCCTCTTGGTGAGGTACTTCTGGGGTCTTTCCAGTTGCTGCAGGTGTCTGGTAAGGTACATCCCAAAAGGGGCATTGTACTCAATTATGGGCCTGATGAGGGATGAGTAAAGAGGCACGATGACCTCCCCAGATCTGGATGTGAATCCCTTCATGATTAGGTGGGCTATATAAAATGTTTTTCTAACCACTTTGGCCATGTGGTTGTCAAATGAGAGATTGCTATCAACTTGGGTCCCCAGGTCCCTAATTACTTCTTCTGTACTTAATGGATTACCACCTATGTGGTAATTTGTGGGCACTTTGTTTTTGCCAAAGGGGATGACTATACACTTTTTGGCATTTAGCTTGAGGCCATGGCTCTGGCACCAGTTGTCTGTTTTTATGAGGCCCTTTTGGAGGATGCTTGTGTCGGCTGGAGAGTCGATTATGGCACCCAGTTTGCAGTCATCTGTGAACTTGGTTAGCCACAGTCCTTCCTTGTTGGCCTGTACTTCCGAGAAATATATACCGAACAAGAGAGGTCCCAGGACTGAGCCTTGTGGGACGCCACTTGTAACTGGTTTGGAGTCTGACATGGCTCCAGCAATTCTAACCATGTGGGTTCTGTCCTTGAGCCAGTTTGCAACCCATCTAGTGACATAGGGGTTTATATTTAAGCTGGTGAGCTTATCAATAATGCCCGAGTGGAGTATTGTATCGAAGGCTTTTGCCAGGTCCAGGTAGGCTGTGTGGACCACCTTCCCCTCGTCAGTGGCCTTGGTGACTGTTTCAAAAAAATTAACCAGGTTGAAGAGGCAGGATCTGCCCTTAACAAAGCCGAACTGGGTAGGATCCAGTGTCTGTAGGTCCCCAATATCTTTATTTATGAGGTCCATGATGATCCTTTCCATAGCTTTGCAGACCAAGCTAGTCAGGCTTATGGGGCGATAGTTTCCAGGATCCGTTGAGGCACCACCTTTGTGGAGAGGGACCACTGTTGCTGTACACCTCTCTTTGGGTACATATCCTGTAGTAAGGCTGAGATTGAACAGTAGTTTTATGTTTGGCTGTAGCACTTCTTGGAGTTCATGTAGGATGCAGCCTGGACCACCGTCTGGTCCCATTGATGCTGTGTTTTTCACTTTGGAGAGGGCGGCTCTTACCTGAGCATCTGAGATGTCAGGGGGGCAGCACTCTGCTGGGAGAGATATTTGCCCTTTTGGTGGGGGAGGGACTTTGCACTGAACCTGTCAGCTAGGATGTTGGCAATGTGTGTGGGTTTGGTGTATTTTTTGTCATTTTGGACTAATTATGAGCATACCTGGGAATTCCCACCCAGGTTCCTAACATAACTAAAGAAAGCCTTGTGATTATCCTTAGTGTCCTGTGCAATTTTTCTCTCGAAGCTGGCTTTAGACGATTTTATGAGTGCCCATAGTTTTTTGCTAATACTGATCAGAGATGCCTTCCCTTTTTGGGATTTTGCTCTCTCATGTAGTAGCTTCCTCCTTCTATTGTATAGTTTGTTTATGGCTGGGGTCCACTAGACAGGATGTCTGCCTTTGGAGGATTGGGTCTTGGTTTTATTTGGGATTGCATGATCCATGCATTCCTGAAGGTGTTCATAGAATGTGTTTATAAAGGATTCTGTGGTCTGGGCCGTATTTTCCACAGGCCCGGGGGCTTTGAAGGATTCCACCTCAGTTTTGAGGAGTGTGAAATTTGCTTTAGAGAAGCTTTTCACTGTGGTTTTCTGGGCAGGGGGTGGGGTTGGGATGTGAATATCCAGTGAGATTAGTTTACGGTCTGATCTTACCAGTGAGAGATGCACTTTTGGTCTGGAGCATAGAGTCCCCATGTTGGTGATGATCAGGTCCAGTATGTTTTCCCCTCTTTTGGGAGTGGTAACAAGTTGTTCCATAGCATTTGAGTTGATAAATTCTAGGAACCTTTGGGCTAGGGTGTTGGAGCTAGAGTAATGCTCCCAGTCTATGTTTGGGTAGTTGAAGTCGCCCAATATAATGGTGTTTGGAGAGACCTTCATATTTTCCAGTGTTGTCAGGAAGGCCAAGTGGGGTTCCTGGGTTTGGGAGGGTGGTCTGTAGCAGGCTATAAACTGGAAGGCAGTTTTACCCACTGTTAGTTGCACATGGATAGTCTCTGATGCTTCATGCTGTGCCACCAACCTGGAGGTGTGGGTATCTTTGACGAATATTGATACTCTCCCTCCTTTTGTGGTTCGGTCCAAGTTTTGGGGCCGAAAAGCATGGTATGAGGTATAACCTGCTAGTGCTGGGGTGCTCTCGGGAGCCTTGAACCAGGTTTCTGTTACTGCACAGTTATCGATGTTCTCCATGCTAAGGAGAGTTTTGAGTGCGTGCATCTTGAGGTTTAGACTTCTGGCGTTGAGTAGCATTACTCTTAGTTTCTTATCTCTTGTGATACCTATGGAGGTGGGTTTGTCTTTTGAGCCTTACCTAAAAAAGGCACTATGGGGGTAGCAATATCTGAAAGTCCAGGGATGACAGGTGCAAGCCGTCCCTAGCGAAGCATCGTGGCTTGTCGAGCATGTCATCCCAGGCTAACAGGCATTGGATCCCCTTTGAATGACACCAATACTTAAGCCAATTGTTGAAATTGATCATCTTGTCTTCATATTGTGGCATCATTCTTGGTGAGGGTAAGATGCTACTCAAGGTCAGGGTCATACCGGCCTGGGCTACATGCTCAGAGAGCTCCTCTATGTCTCTTTTTATGTAGTCCAGGGAGGTACGTCTCAGGTCATTCACACCAGCATGGACAATGACTGAGTCATATTTGTACTTGCCTTGGAGTGACATGAGTGTTTGTGTTATGTGGTGGATCCTAGCACAGGCAGGCAGCTTACTATGACCTTCTCCTTGTTCAGCCTGGTGAGCGGGACGTCAGTGTGCCTGACAATAGAGTCACCTATTACAAGTGTATCAGGTGTGTTGTTTAGCCTTAAGGGCTGTGACTGTTCGGCAAACTGGCTTTGTGAGCTATGTGTTGCACGTGTTTTGTTTTGGGGTAGCGGTTGCTTGGGTGTCTGCTTTGGAAGTCTCTGCTGCTTAGGCAGATTTTTATTTAGAGCCTCCGAATATGTTTTTGTGTGTTTATGTGTTTGGTTTGCTGTTGTGGTAGGTGTATGTGAGACTGGAATTGTAGTGAGTGTGGTTTCCTTCTCCTCCTGACTGGTTACACCAGTACTGAGTTGAGAGAGCTTAGCCTCCAGTTTGGCTATATGGTTGCATCTCTCACATGTGTTGGAATTTGTTGGGAGGAGGAGAGGGTTGTCTGTGTACATGAGGCAGTTGTATCATTGCCTCAAGATTCCCAGATTCACCAGCTGGACTGGAGAGGAGATTGACAACTGACCTTTGGACATGCTAGGATAGTATTGGGAATTCCTTTATAATTTAAAAAAAGGGCCAATTGGGAACAAGGTACTCAACGGGAGTTTGTGAGGGTATAGTGCTTTTAATTTTTTAGTGCTGACTTAGTGAGCAAGTGCCAGGTAACTTAAATGCAATATGTTACAGGTAACTTAAATGCAAAAATGACAAACAGTAACTTTCTTCAAGTGAAACAAGGAAATAAGTACAGTAAGCAATGCAGATTTCACTAGGGATCCACAGAAGCGCTGAAAAGCCGCATTTTAGGTGGAATTAGCATTTCAGTGAAATAACAAGCAAACAAACAACAAGCATACAAACAAAGCTAGATTCAGCAGGCCTGGATCTAGTCTATGCTACAGCAAACAAGATGTACCAATTTCAGTAAGAAACAGTTCAAATATGCAGGCACTATAAGCCTTTAACCAGAAATTTCCAGCTCAGAAGGGCAGAGTCCAGCCTCTCCTCCCACAAGAGTGCAGACCACGAACCATCTTAATGTAAAATAACTGGCCTGAAGCCCAAGTGCTTAAACCAGAACTAATACACTTTTAGAATAACAGACACTGAGCCCTCAATCAGCAGTTCCCAACTTAGAAGGATGTAAGCTACCTGTCCTGCCTCCACAGTGCAGGCCACAAATCTTCCTAATGTAAAACAACTGGTCTAAAGCCCAAGTGCTTAATCCAAAAGACTTATGAATGATAGCTACACTTTAATCAAGTTACTACCAAGCAGTAATAAATACAATTGAATACTTTAAAGAATGCCTGGATTAGTGCTCAAGTTATACAAACACAGCTAGATTCAGCAGGCCTGGATCTAGTCTATGCTACAGCAAACAAGGGGTACCAATTTCAGTAAGAAGCAGTTCAAATATGCAGGCACGATAAGCCTTTAACCAGAAATTCCCAGCTCAGAAGGGCAGAGTCCAGCCTCTCCTCCCACAAGAGTGCAGACCACGAACCCTCTTAATGTAAAATAACTGGCCTGAAGCCCAAGTGCTTAAACCAGAACTAATACACTTTTAGAATAATAGACACTGAGCCCTCAGTCAGCAGTTCCCAACTTAGAAGGATGTAAGCTACCTGTTCTGCCACTACAGTGCAGATCACAAACCTTCTTAATGTAAAACAACTGGTCTGAAGCCCAACTGCTTAAACTAAAAGGCTTAGAATGAGGTAGACCAAGCAGTAATAAATACAATTGAGTACTTTACGTCCTTCATGATTGTTTAGTGCTTGCTTTATTGGGACAATTTAACCCAATAATTCTCCTGATTTTCTCTTTTATACTCTTCTAAGAGTGATACTTCTTGTTTTAATTGCTTCATAGTTTTCTCTCTTACATGCTTCCATGATGGCATTTGATTACTTTTCTTCCTTTCCCATATTGTCCTGTATTTTTATGGTAAGACTTTATTATTAATTTAGGTTTTCCTAAAGGCACATGATTGTTGTGACTGTGAATGTGATAATTTTAAGGTGTTTAGTGCTTGTACAGCTGAAATGGCTATTTACAACTATGCCACCCATGTGGAGCTAATGTGAATGCCCTGGGAAGCCCTATTATATGCTCACAGCCAGGTACGACTAGAAGTGAATATGCTTCACATGAGAAGCTAGACTGAGTGTGCTGTGGCTGCTTATTCTTCCTGTTTACAGCCTGTAATGGATGTTTGTAGTAGTACCACCATTGTGGCTCCTGTTTGAACGTGCCTAAGCTCATATTTCTCCTTTATTTGTTCACTTTACATATATAGCATTGACTTTTTACCTCTCTATTAAATTTTAAAACTAGTAACTACCTGCTCCTCACTATATCTGGTAAGGGTATTTTTTGGGACCTGGCACATGATAAAGCTGCTCTATTTAAGCAATGTCCAGTGAATGCTGTCCTCAAGATCTTTATGGGAAGTCATGCTGCACCGCTTGCCAGACATATATCCCTAGGGAGTGGGGACCCCCACATTTAATGCTTAGCTTGCACCTATGGGCCATTAGTGGGTTATCATGTACCCTATCTTGCTTGGACTGCTTTAATGTTGACCTTATTCACTGCATTTTTGTTCCATTGCAGCTATCTTGAATGCTATTACTTTGAATTGTTAGAGACATGCTTAGAATGCCTAAATGTATGCATTTACCTCATATTTAACTGTGAATGTTTGTAATGTTGTATTTGTTACTGCTAGCTTATACTGCTTACATGTATGCTGATTGCTAATTGTTCTTATCTCTACATTTGTCTCCCTTTCTCCCCAAAGTACCCAGCTCAACATTGTCCTGCTCCTAATATAACTACTACCTACCCAGTGAGATACAAACCCTATCCAAAGTCCAGTGGCCTCATCTACCAGCCTCTTATTCTCTGCACCCGCTATCAAGGAAGGAAGAAAGTATGTTATGGACTAAGTCCACCTTGTAAAGCTGACCCCTGTCTACTACTTGCATCAGGGCTCCAAAGTTCGCAGTGAGCCTGAGCAGCCAGCTTCCTTTACCCCTCCTCTCTATCTACCCAACAGCCAACACACCTCTTCCACTTACCAAAACCCTCTCTTACTATAAATCTCTTCTACCACAGTTCTACACCAGTTAGCTCCCTTACACACTTGCCTATGATACCAGATCTGCCCACTAAGTGGCACCCTTATCCTATCCATCTTTCACTGCCTCTCTGTCTGTTCTATCTCTGTAAATTCACCATATTTCTTAAGTTCTTGACATGATCCTCTTCATACTCACCTTGTGCCCATTCAATATTTACCCCTCTGGCTCTCCTTTTCGTTAGACTCCTGCACTATATCAGACCTTTCCCACTCATGTCCTACCTTTCTAACCTGTAGCTACCTGCATTGCTGATAGTTTCCTCTCTAACTTCTATTCCTTTTGTCTCTTACCACTCCATTCGCCCTGCCGGCTCACTCCGCTCCCCTACTCTACCCCCAAATGCCACCCACCCCCAGAGGTCTTACACTTATACCTACCAAACCACACCCCTTCTCCATCCCACCTATCACAACCACATTACCATTAACTAATCTTCACTATTTTCCCTCCATTTTGTCTACCACTCCCGCTCTCTGCTACCACACCCTTTTGCCGTACATCACCTCACCTCCTTTACCTCTGTGCCTATAGCAAGACCTTAATATCCACCATTGCAATGAAAAAACTGCCCACCCTAGTCCTCCTACATACCTTACCCATGCTCTCACTTCTTCCTTCTTTAATACTAGCATACCTGCTAATCTCCTATGAACACCCAGTATATTCACATCTTCCCTACCCAACTAAACAATCTACCTCTTCAATTCTAGCCTCTTGCACTGTCCATGTCAACATTACTTCCTCACCTAGCTATCTTCTACCTAAATACCATAGGACAGCCCACATTAGATATGACTTCTCCAATTCCAGAAGACATCCATTTCTTCTAAGTAAATATACTAACACTAGATATTTAATACTACTCCTCTCCCTAAAGGATGGAGATATTCCCCCTAACCCAGGCCCAAACATCTCCACTATCACTCAACTCTTCAACCCAAACCCCTCTGCCATCCCCTACTTAAAAAAACAACCAACTCACTCTTAATAGCTCACCTTAACACACGTAGCATCAATAACAAAATAACACAACTCCATGCTCTCTTGGAGCTCTACTCATTTTATATTATTTGTCTAACAGAGACTTGGCTAAAACCCTCAACTAAAGACAACAAAGTTATCCCACCTGGTTACATTATCTTACGTCTTGACTGAGTAGCCAAGAAAGGTGGTGGAGTAGCTGTCTTATTCAAATCTGTCTTTCAAATAACCACCTTCAACCAGAAATCACCTCAGGACTCTAATGCTGAGATTCTTATTACCAAACATCCGTTAAACTCAGTCAAATCTATCTATATTATCTGCATCTATGTTCCTCCAGGAAATAACATTACTACCATTGAAAACATTGTGTGTTGGTTATCTCAAAACCTACCCCAAGAAATCATAATCCTAGGTGATTTTAACTAAGATTTGAAGTCTTGCAGCAATAAATACCCTACTAGCCATATTAATCTCTATGGGTGTATTCAAACTATTACCTCCCCTACTAGAATAAACAAGACAAGTAAAAAAGAAAGCACCATAGATTGGATACTCATTAATTACCAACCCCACACTTATGAAGCTGGAACCCTCCCTGACGATGTAAGTGACCACTCACTAACCTACATTATCAGGCTCATAGCCAATCCACCCATTCAACCCATTACTAGAACAATTAGAACCAAGAAAAACTTCAAATTGGATCTATTCCAGAGTGAACTGAAAGCATGTAATTGGTTCCCCTTAAAACACCTTTCTCTCGATGAAGCTGTTGATTACTTTAATGCTAAGTTTCTAGCCATACTCAACCACCATGCTCCTACCTGCTCTATTAGGATAAGAACTAAATCTGCTCCTTGGCTCTCTAAAGAAACTAAGTAAAAAAATCCATCTCAGAAACAAAATCTGGAATAAATCACACTTAATTAAAAACCCTGTTGATCACCAACACTACAAGCAACTGAGAAATATGACTAAAAAAGCAATATTGTCCGATACACAAAACTATTACCTACAATCTCAGCAAACTCATCATAATAATCCACAAAAGTTCTGGGCAAGTATTAAGCAATTACTACAGCCCGGTCAATCTATCACACTCAACCCACAAGGCACTGACAAGGAGAATCCCAAGCAAATGGCTAATGCCTTTAATACCTTTTTCACCAAAGCAATTCAAACTCTTGCCAGTCAGCTCTCTAGTCAAAACACAACTATATCCAATTCTAACTCAAACCCACCACCTCCATTTCTCTTCCAACCTGTCCCAACAGTTTATATTCTCTCCCTTATCCAAAACCTCAAACCATGCACTCCCTCTCCTGACTTACTACCCGCAGAATACTTACAGTTAGCAGCCAAATCCATAGCTTACCCTATCTCCATACTAATCAATAGAAGCATCACTGAAGGATATGTCCCTAAACTTTGGAAAGTTTCCCATATTATTCCCCTTCATAAGGGTGGAAATTCCACTGAACTCTCCAACTATCGTCCCATAGCCCTACTCTCTCCCTTAACTAAGATTATGGAAAGGTGTATTCACAAGCAACTACTTGACCACCTTCTCCAAAATAACTTGTTTACCAATACCCAACATGGTTTCAGACCTTCCCATAGCACTACCACTGGCCTCTTTTCCTTTATGGACACCATCAACAAAAACCGTAACCTTAACATGTGTTCCTCTGCACTTTTCCTAGACCTGTCTAAGGCTTTCAACATGGTTAATCACCAAATACTCATACATATTCTTAAATCTCTGTCACTTGACCCACTAGCTATAAAATGGTTCCAGTCCTACTTAAATAACAGACATCAAGCTGTACTCTGGAACTCCACTCTTTCTACCCATCTACCTGTTAACATTGGTGTCCCTCAAGGGTCCATACTGGGCCCTCTCCTGTTTACTTTATTCATCAATGACCTTCACCAAATAGTTCCCCAAGCTACATGCATACAATACGCAGACGACTTCACACTTATTTGCTCAGCCACATCTGTATCTGAACTTCACTCCCTGGCACAACATGCATTTAACTCTGTAGAACAATGGTTTACACAACGCCGTCTCTTACTTAATCCAAAAAAAACTAAACTCCTCCTTTTCACACCTACTAGTAAATCCCCCCAAATAGACTTCGCTATATAATCTAAAAATGATACGCCTATATCCCAAGATCTTACTACCAAACTACTAGGTATCACCATAGAGAACAACCTTAACTTCAACAACCATATCAGCAACATTTTGAAAACTATTAATAAAAAAGGCTCTCTTTACAGAATCAAACCCTTCCTCACTCCTGCAACTAGAATACCTATTGCCCACTCCCACCTAATCTCTACCCTTCTCTATGTCTCACCCATATTCACTAATCTCTCAAAAAATAACCTTAAGAAAGTCGAACACTCCTACAATAATATAGCCAGGTTTGCCACAGGTAACCCTTTCAGAACCCACCACTGTTTTAATCTAAAGCAACTAGGGTGGCTTGAATTACAGCAGCAGCTGAAATGTAATCAACTTGCCATCGCCCATAAGATACTTTATCAACCTGCCAAAACACCCATACTATCTACTCTTATTCACCCCTACCATAACCTGAAGTCTCTTAGATCCTCACAAAATCTTCTTGCAAATATCGACAAAGCAAACAATAAGGCCGGAGATGCTCTCTTGTCTAATACTGTCAGAAAAACCTGGAACCTGCTTCCCTCCCAACTTTCTACACTTCCCTCTATAACTCTTTTTAAAAAGAACCTAAAGTTCTTCCTCAAAACACATTGGATGTGCCCATGTATGAACCCTGACTGACCAGCTAGCTCTTGATACTTTATTCAACCCTACCTTCTCAACCCTGCTTTTACTTCATCTTAACATCTACTGATCCCCTTCTCCATCATAGTATTACTTACTACTGTATCATAAAAAAAAAAAAAAAAAAAAATTATTGGACATGTTTTACTACTAGATGTATTAAGTAACTGCCACTTCTCTTAACTTTCTTTTTATCTACACTTACTGTACATTATGCTATTATTCTTTCTGAATGCTTATTTGTAACTGTATTTGTACTGTCAAGTCTAATACTCTGCATTTTTATACATTATTAATATGTGACCAGTTAAAGTTTGTTTATCTCCTTTACTGTGAATGTGTTTGCATTATAAGCATGTATTACTTTTGATAAGAAATTATTTTGAACTGTTTGGAGCTTATCTCCCCGGGCCTCTACTGAAAATAGACATATATCCAGCTAGACCAGCCCGGTCAACAAATGTAAAATAAAATAAAAAAAAAATAAAAATAAAAATTAGCTACACAGTAATATATCCTATTTACTTCTGATATGTCACATGAATTTCAGTCATTAGTCATGATTACTGTGTTCATTTGTTTTATCAGACTTCGAACATTTTGGGTTTTATTGACTTTCTGTAATCTATTTTATTGATCTTAATATGTCTAGCCATCTCTATTAAATCAAGACACTCTTCCCTTAGATCATTTTGTTCTAAACTGAGGGCACATTCCTTGTTCTCTGTTTCCTGTGGGCATTGTACAGGAAGTTCCAGGGCATCTTCCTGTGGCATATTTTCTTCAGCTACGTTCTGCATCATCCATTGCTCTTTCATACAGGAACTCAGAGGCCTATCACTACACAACATGGACTGCATCCGAGTTGCCACCATTTTCTCTTCCTTTCCTTACTGTGCAACTCCGAATGAAATTTTGTACTGATTTCCTACTGAAGACTCCATAGTATCTTCATGTGGCAACTGATCAGATGCTTCTCATTCCACATTTTCCCTTCAATTGGGAAACTATTCTGTCATGCTGTGATGTTACTAGAGTTGGATCTTCTACGTTAAATCCTTCTCTTTCCAAGTAATCCATAACTTCAGTTTTTAATTCTTTAACTTTTCCATTACTAATCCTCCTAGCTACTAGCTTGTCCATATCTAGATGCTTTTGCTTGCATTTCTCTTCAAATATGCTTGGTGTTGCTTTTGCATTGATTAGTTTTGCTTTCTCATTTGCCTAAATATTACACCATTTTGCTTTCTCCTTTACCTAAATATTGTGCCATGTTAAATCTCCTTTTCTTTCCCATGTCTCTGTTTCTTCTTCAGATGTCTCCCACTCCACCTGTTTCTCCTTACTTTGAGAACTCATTGTTCTATCATCCTGTGACATAGCCCATATTAGAAAATTTACACTAAATCCTTCACTTTGCAGGTATGCCATAACTTTAGTTTCTATTTGTTTAACTGCTTTTTTACTAATCTTTTGTTCTATGTTCCCCCTTTGTGATCTTTTTTGTATTGTTAAATTTTTTCATATCTGGGTGTCTTTGCCTGTATTTCTCTTCAAATATCTTCATAGATGTTTTTTTGTATTGATTAGTTTGGCTATCTCCTTTGCATAAATGCCATATCAGATCTGTCTTTCTTTCCCACGTCCAAGTTTCTTTTTCATACTTCTAAAAAATTCTCCAGGTTCTGTTGTGTATGTTTTTACACTTCCTCAGTTGCTTTTTTTGTTTCCAAATGGCCCAAGGTTTCTTGGTCTATATAATGTTTTTCATGAAGCTGTTGTATTAATGAACACACATTTGCAGTTGGAGGTTTTGACATTTTTTTCTTGTGCAATATTTTTTCCTCTAATTTCTCTCTTAATCTCTTTGAATATCTTATATCAGAACATTCTAGGCTTCTCACATAATAGTAACAATACCTAGTTTTTTTTTTCTTTTCCTAAATAGTCCACTCTACCATCTTTATGAATCTTTTCTGGCCTGTCAGTTTTTGTGTTTTTTTTTTTTTTTTGTGGAATATTACTTCTTTTTACATCAGGAGAGCCATCCTCTTCCTGAGCCTGGCCTAACGCAACTGTAGGAATTTTTTTTTGTATTTTGAACATTCTACACTGTCACTTTTTCAGTCCTGGCACCAAAGTGAATACCAGGATTATACACTATTTTATCCTGGGGCTTGTGTAACCAGTTGTCTTTTTATTTTTAACCTACTTCTGTCCATGATATACACTATATAAAATGCCAAACACATTTGACACTATTCCTGTATGTCACAGTGCCTAACAGATCATTGACTACTGATTAACACAGATGAAGCAACAACAGGAGTAAAATCCCTTGTATCAGCTGATGGTGTTTTATCCAGTTTAATGTGTACACCCCAGAGAAATGGTCACAGTACTAAAGAATTTGATCTTACCACTCACACATTCATAAATCTTATAAAGCAGTAACAGTGACTGTTTAAAAATGAGCAAATAACAACAGGGTTAACTGCTTTCATTCACTGACAGGTCCTACTCCTATCCAGCAATTAAAGCCACTTCTGGGTGCACATTTGTATTATTGTGATAAACAAATGATAGCCATGGAATGAATTTCAACTATGTACAGAATTGTAATTTCAACTATGTAATGAATTATAAAGCAGTCCAACTTGCTTCACACAAATCACATTAATAATACAAAGTCAGTATAAACAACAAGCAGCAATTGGTCATTTTCCTCTGCAGACAGCCCCAGCAATTGTATGTAGTTTGACTGCATAAATCCCTTATGTCTGACTCATGAAATCAAAATAAAAATAAAAAAAGCTGTCAAGGTTTCTCAAATAATAAAATCAATAGCAAAGCCAATACTATTGAGGAAAAAATACCCTAAATTAGGAAGAGTTTATAAACATTGCTCTTGTGTGCTTGCTGAATTGAATAGAGTAAAAGGTTTACTTGGCAGTCATTTTAAAAAGTTAAGATGTCACAGACTCAAATGTCTGCAACTTACTAGAAATCCACAAATTTTACAAAAAAGAAACTGAGAGCAGAGGTAGTCTCCTGAAAATTCATATCTCTCAATTTATTTGCTTAAAATCAGAGAAAAAGACAAAAGTAATGGGGAAAGTGAGAGGAGAAAACCCCATAATCATTGACAATTTTTAATTGTTACTGTAATTCATTCATAAAGTTGATAGAGCAATGGGTTTTGCATTAGCATGCATTTTCTGAACAATATGAAGGACAATACTCCAATGTAGCATAACCATAGCGCTCAACCTTCTATCTCCAAGAACACTGACCTTTATAATGTAGAGCAAAAGGGTAACATGTGGAAGACTTACTACCTATTCCACTGACAAACCTCAAAGCATAGATAACATATGCTACTTTATACCTATAAAAATACTGTTGAGGAACTGATATGATTCAGTTCTACTTACTATGGATATTAGTTAAAAAAAACATCAGTGTACATGTGACAACAACTTTCAATATGGACCAGCATGAATGTTCTTTTGATGAATTAATATAATACAGTATGACTTACCACAGATATTTGTTAAAACATTCTTAGTATATGAAGGATATTGTAGAATCAAAAATAATAAACATTTCTCATAATTATATACAGCTGAAATATGAACAGAGCAACAGACCTTGTATCTAAATATATTTTCTGATAAATAATCATTATGAAATCCTAATGTCTATAACTACTGATTGACTGAAATCATTTGTAATTTACCAGAAAACGGCTACTTTTAGCAGGGGTAGGGCAATAATATGAAACAATTCAAGCAATATTATGTAAAATTAGAGATAACCAAGAGGAAAGGAAAACTGTGAAATCCGAGACTGCTGCCAGTGGGCACATTTACAGGCCATGTGGAGTACTTGCTAGTTTGTCCTGGAAATATATCCTTTGTTTTTATCGGGTGGCCTGCCACAATCCAAAATAAAAAATGCATTTTTCAGGAAAAGGAACAAGCAAAGAACCAGGAGCTATTACCAGAAGTACTTAGATATGGGGCAAGTAGATCTCTTACCTTACCAGAATCATGATTGGAAGCAGAGCAGACCCAGATTATTCAGATAATAAATAATAATACAATTTTATATACATTCAAAGATTTTCATATTTATAATTATACAATGAGATTACTAAGGAACACTTTTCCATTTTTTCTAAAGGTTTAAAATGTGTCCCCTCAAGAAACTTTAATTTAGTTGATAAGATTCTTGAAACCAAGCTCTATTTCAGAAAGTTGAATTTAGCTCTTTTTTATAAAAACAAGGGAAAAAATAATTGCTTACTTTCAGTTAGGAATATTAATAGCCCAAAGAAAAGAAGCACGTTTAACCCCCAATGAACCCTACATTAGCAATGTTAGAAAAGGTTATTGTGGAAGATATCAACTACTTATATGTAGATGTTATGAAAAGGAGATTTTTTCACAACAACGTAACCAAAGAGGAGACATTATTATTTAATAACTAAAGAGATGGCTCTTAAATTTGTTTATGAAGCCTGATACGGGAGGGGGGATTGTGTTTTTTGACTCACTACATTACTCTAGCTATGTTCGAGTTATTAAGTGACAGTGAGACCTATCTTTCTGTCTCCATTAATAAAAGCAATATTAATTATAGCTGTATTGACTGTTTCTTAGCGGAATATTTGTTGGAGCAGAGGATTTCCCAGGATCTATACAATTTTCTTAAGGTTAATTTTATGTCATAGCTACAATTTTTGGAATACCTAAAATTCATAAGGACTTGATTAATCCTCCATTTAGGCCAATTGTTTCAGATTGCAACTCGAAGACTTACCCATTAGGAATTGTTATTGATAAGTGGCGGAAACCTGCTTACAAAAAAAGTTGACCACTTTATTGTAGATTCCTGGGATTTTTGAGGCAGAATAAAAAATTAATTGTGGACTAAGGACATAATTTTCCCTATAATAGATGTAGTAGTAGCTTTATTTTCTTCAGTCTCTAAAGAACAGGGTATGGATTTCTTTTACAGTGGTATGGTAGATCTACTTTCATTTAGATATAGATACAATAAATTTAATTAATTATTTTATGGGCCTGTATAATAACTTCATTTTATTTGAGTGGGAATATTTTAAACAGTTTAAAGTAGTAGCTCTGGAAGCACCATGTGTTCATATCTGCATGAATTTAGTTTTATTAGAATGGGAAAATAAAGTTATTTTAGAAAGTAATTACTGGAAATTCATTAAATTATAGATTATGTACCTTGATGATATATTTATTTTGTGGGATGGGTCTGCACATGATATTGACAATTTTTTAACTTACATCAATTCAACTGAACTTTTAAAGTTTATTTCTAGTTATAGTTCAAAAAAGATCAACTACTTAGACACAACTATTTTTAACATAGGTGAAAGTTTTAAGTCTAAGATATATAGTAAGTCTACATTCTTATTTAGAATATACTAGTTGCCACCCACTCAGAAAAAGAGCATCGGTAAGGGACGATTGATTAGCGCAGCCAGAATGACCTCTGAATTTGATGAGATAAAGGCCAAATTAGAAACGATTGCTAAAATGTTTTTATTGAGGAGCAACCCCAAATCTGTTGTCTTTGAGATAAAAGATTATGTATTGTCCCAATTGGGTAATAAATACAACCCCCTTTCTGGACACTGGTTTATTAAAAACTTTTGAAATTTAGGAACCCACTTCTTATGGGAGAGCATTGATTTTAGAGTATGGTCATCAAGTCAAGGTACTTAAAAATCTTTTTTATAAGCAAATGGGGTCTCCTTAAAAGTAACCCTGATATTTAGAAAACCTTTGGTCTTTCTCCTTGTTTTTGTTTTTAAGACATCACAAAATCTTAAGCAGTATTTTGAATGTGACATAAAGGACAAATCAACACAAATGGTTTGCAAAACAGGGACTCATAAGTGTGGCTCCTGTAAACAGTGTCCTTACATCTTAGAAGCCAATTCCTTTTAGTTGGAGAATAAAATGAAATCTAAAATATCATTTATCAGAAGGAATTGTCTAACTAAAAGGGTTGTCTATTTGGATAAGCATTTTAACTGTCCTGCCTTCCATGTAGACAAAACTGATAGAACCTTAAAACATAGGATTTATGAGTATTTCTATCAAATAAGCAGGAGAAATACTAACAATGATTTATTTAAACACTTATCTAGTAGTTCTATGTGTTCTACTTTTCAGACTCCTAGAACAGGTAAAAATAAAACTTAGAGGTTGAGACTTGAAAACTCTTTTAGAAGTAAGAGAAATTAAATGACTAATTACAAAAGCTACCCCCTGGTATTAATGATTTTATTAACTTGCAACCTATTTTAAAAAAATGAGGTCAGATAATTACAAATAAAAACATGTTCAGGTTTTAATAGTATAATAATGTAGATGTTCTGATAATGTAAATGTATTTGTATTTTTAGTATGTGTTTTGCTATAGAGAATGCTTTTATATTTCCAGAGTAACAAGTCTGGTTTTAAAACTTAATTGAATGTTATTAATTGCTTTAATTGTTTAATTGACATTGTTATAAAAGTTCAGTCTTGTCTCAGCCTTTTTGATTCTAAATAAGTCCAAGTATGAAATTACTTAAAGTTATTAAAACCTATTTTTCTACAAGGTGATTTTATTTATTTGAAATTGAAGTCTGTGGGTCCAGTGTGATTGCTTTTATTTTATTTAGTTGTTATCTATTGCATTTTGCCAACCTTTTCTGAATAATATCTAAATTTATATAAGGATGTCATTTCTGAGTGAGATATTTGTTTAAGTGGTATTTCAGGAGTCTAATTATTTGGAGTAGTTGTTTATTCTGAAGCTGTTTGAAGAGATTCATTATTGATATGGTTAAAATTTGAAACCCATTTTTGACAGGATGGAAGACCAGGATAATGTGTTTAGATCAGCATTTAATCCTGCAGTTTTGGAGGAGTTTGGGCCTTAAGGTGATGAGTCTTGGAGCTGGGTATGCTTTGATGATATTTAAGGAGCATGTAATTGGATAATGGCAATTAATATTTGGAGGAAAGTTGTTGATGTCCGTGATTTTGACAGGGATATTATAGATTAGGAGGCATATGATGGAGCAATTCTCAACTAGGAAGTTGGATCTTGTGGACTGAATTATACATTTAGTAATTCCATTGTAGCAAGACCAAGATAGATTGAAGACTCTCAAGATTACTAAATCTCTGGTTGATTTAGTTATACTCAAGAGTTATGGAATTGCATTTTGATATTTGGTATGATGGCATGCAGGGCAGATAGGCACTGACTAGTACAATGGAAGGTGTTTTTTTTTGTTTGTTTTTAACAGTAGAGCTTTAAAACCTCCAAGTTTGGTTTGTAATCATTAGTTCAGTTGTTTTCTCCAAGCAAGGACACTTTACGGCTTTGTTTGAATCAGATTAGTGAACCTTCTCCTATTCTGTAACCTGGCCCAGGGTTATAAAAATAAAAGTAGTTTGGTAAGTGTTGACTCAGATCTGGGGTGATTGACTTGACCACGACTTTGTTATGCTAACTATATCCAGATGAATAGAATTTAGGAAACCTGAAACCTGTGCAAGTTTGTTTACTAGGTTGACAACACTGAGAAGTGTTAGTGTCAGCTTTGTCTAGCTGGTGGGGCTGTTGTCGCTGATATCAGAGAAGTGATGTAGTCGGAGGTTCTATTAGGTTCAACAGAGATATGTAAGAGAAGGAGCCCAGTAGGGTATGAGCTTTAAGTCAAAGCTGAGCAATTTTTACATTAAGGAGGTAGTAAATGATTGATGCTTATGAATGGGGTGTGTAAAAGCTGGACATGGAGTCTAGTTCAAGATGACAAGTTGATGAATGTGATTTACAGTTTCATAAGATTTCTCAGAGAGATAATAGGGTGGGAGGCATGCAACTGGGTGGATGAGATATGTTTAAAATTGCTGTAGATATTAGGTTAGTTTGTATTGGGCTTTAATGGTGGAGTACTGGAATAGGGTGGTGATATGAAAGAGAAAGTGAAGATTTAGAAAGCATTGGTCTTGTACATGGTGTATGAGAGGTTCTTGTTTGCACTTTGTTTTACATATGCAAGTAATGTTTTTAAGAAATAGTGACTGCCACACACATTTTCTTATAGGTATTGTCATCTGCCTACACAGCATGAAGACACAGGTGCATATAATTATAACTTAGTAGGCTTGTCAGTCATATATCTGAAGACATCTGCTCACTGAGATATAAAGAGAGCCACACAGCTACTATTACATAAACTGTAGAATGCACAGTATGTTGATACGCTGCTTGGAAAGTGTTTTTTTTATTATTACTTTTTTATTAAACTGAACATGAAGGCACATTTAATTTGTTAAGGATTCTGATTCAAAGGTCAACACAATGAAATGGCAAGAGGAAGAGATGCAGCTTTACCATTTACTGCAGAAAGAAACAATACGTGATGTTTGCTGTACAAGATCACACATAGAGAGGATGTTGATGATGTGAGGTGCATGCATCTGATTCTGGACTCTACAGATGAATTTTTCCATGATAATCTGAAAAAAAGGAAAATATATATTTTTATACATAAAAATTAAGACATCTAAGGGCTTAGCCTTGGAATCAACAGGCATTTATTGAACTTTCTCTTAATTTTTCCCCGGATTTATGGAAAGCCAATTGACAAAATATCTCAGGAAACAATAATTTCCATATATGACCAGTTCTCTTCAGACATACATTTTATTAATTTCCAGCAGGATTCACGAAGCCTCTGTATAAGAGTTACAAGTCTTACACGGAGGCTGCAGTTAAAGGGTGTGATGTCAGCATGCCATGCACATTCATGAGGGCATGCTGACTCACACCCAAGGCTAACACGGTCCGTGTAAGAAAGTAGGGGGCATGTCCGCAGGGCGAGTCCTGCAAATGGACATGCCCCTGGAAGAGTAACAGTCCGAAAGTAAACCCCCACGAGAGAGTCCACGTAAATGTCAACAAACACAACACAACACATGCCCCCACAGACTATAAACATAAAATGTAAAAATGAACATGTTATATATTTTTTTATAAGTTTTAAAGATGTTTGTCGGTAATTGCGCTCGTTTGCGCAGGCGTGCCCGTCGCTTAGCCACAGTTAGCAGTCAGTGTAAACGCATATAAGATCTAAATATGCAAAGTAAGCCAAGAAGCAATAGTGTAGCGGTAGAGACGTGGGCTGAAGAGGAGGCATTCATGGTTCGAGCCCCCACAACATCAATTTTTATTTTTAGTGAAATAAGCACGAAACAATTCCCTGGCATATATGTACATATATAAAATTATATTTTATGTAAAATGTAATGAAATGGGCCATGTATTTTGAAGAAATGTGAGATAATAAAAAAAAAATAAAATGTCAGAAGTGCCTATAGCTGAGCTACACTCTAACAAGTTGAGCATATCTGCCCATAGGTGAGCAGTGGTTTAACAGGTGTAAAATGAGTGCCCGGGGTTGAGCAGTGTTGTAACACACTGAAATTATGTGCCCGTAGCTGAGCTGAGTGTAATATGCATGCTGACAGCCAAATGACGCGTAAACCAGCGTAACCCGTTTGTGCTAAGCTGCGCACCACGCCAACAAGCTAACCGGGGGCAACGTTGAGCAAGCTGTATCAAAACTGCCTTTACACAGACACACCTCCTAGCCTGTGTAGACAATCATAAAAAAAAAGCAATGGCCAGGCTCAAACTCAGGATACCATGCACCATAGTCAAAGTACTGAACCACTAAGCCATGACAGTTGCTCTTAGAAATGCAGTATTAGCATATATATATATATATATATATATATATATATATATATATATATATATATATATATATATATATATATATATATATATATAGGAATGAATGGAAAGAGAAGCATGACAAAGCAGGTTTCGTGAAGCTGATACATTTCCAAAATGGCCAATCACAGATAAGTGCGGGAAAAATGGTATATATAAGCCCCATAGGCGGGAATACACAGCATAACTGATTGTGGAATCGACTTGCAGTCAGGGTGGCAGGTGTAGGAGAGGGTAGTTGCTTCCGAGCACAGAGGTGGGGCATTGAGGAGTCCAAATATATGGTTTGGCTCCTCGTCCATGATCATGAGGCCCAACTTATGCAGGGCCAGGTCCTGTGGGGAGCATACAAGGCTAAGGCGTGGGACCGGTTGGCACATGATCTCACCAGTGCCACAGGAATACCAAGGACTGGTGAACAGGTCTGTCACCACCATGCGGACCTGAAGAGACAGAAGCAGGACCAACTGAACCGTTGGATCCAGGAGGCCCAGCAAATGCCCAACGCCCCACTACTGAGTAAGTTACATGTAATTATTTATGTAAGAAATTAACCTAGCTGATATTATGGAGATGTGTATTCAAATATTACTTCATTTATATTACAGCTGCAGGTGTCCGTTCCATGAATCATCGAGCCTATGCCAATAGGGTTGTGCGGTTGCGCCACCAGGCAGGTTAGTAATTCTCTCTCTGTAACTGTTAAAAAATATAAGTATGACAGCTTGCAAAAGAGTGCAGTGTAGTCACTTATTAATAAAAAGTGCAAGTAACAGTGTAAGAGAGATTCTGCTAGCACTGTGTGATTACATAAGTGTGATGCAGCACGCAATCCAAAAATAAAAATGAAACAAGTCTGAAATAAAGATGTTCCACCTGTAATGTAATAGTACATAACCTGCAGCAGGCTGTAAATTACAGCTACACAAGCTGAGTAAAACACGTGTGAAATATATCCCCATTTAAAATCTGAAACATGACACAAGTGAGACTGTTGGAAAGGATTGTTGCAACCAAGTAAAACATGTCAATAAAGCCTAGAATTAAGTATCATCCTGAATTGTAAAAATAAAACAAGTGAGAGCGTGAGAAAGAGGTATGAATCCACCAATAAAGTTGTAATAACTCCTGAATAAAGTATACTGCAGTCAGTACAGAATGAAATGAATGTGACAGGCACAACCAAACAGTGAAATGTGTGGAATAAAGTACTGAAGCTGGAATGTGTGTCCCACAATTTGGATATGTTGCTGTATGTTTGCAATATGCAGATAGTATGGTTGTATGAAATACCAAACATCCACAGTTGTCTAGAGCCATATAAAGCAAATGTAGCAGAATGTTGTAGCTGAACAGAGCCAGATATGAATTTGTATGAATAAAAATGCAATGTATATTAATGTAGCAGTAACATTCCCATCACCAACATGTGTAAGTTTACACATAGGAAACTGTAGTCAGACCTGTAGTGTCTATATATCTGCAACTAGTAGAAATGTACAGCATATGTATAGGTATTTGAAGTTGTTAATGAAATATTTCTTCACCCTACCCTATAACCACAAATAATCCATTCCACATGAAATGGTTATGTGTATTCACAATTAACTCCCCTGGACACTTGTCCTGTTGGTTCATGCATATTTGCATGTACATTGATGCATGTGCCCTGTTCATACATCCAAACCTGATAGCCTGTTGCCATCAATCAACCCTGCATGTTGTTGGATTGTGTATTGTTGCTCAAATTATGCATGTGTTATGCTTGCTGTTCAATGGCTTGAATTTATGGGTGTTTGGTTAATGGGAATACTAATGCATGCTGTTACAACTTATTGTGAATGGTATTGCATGTTACTAACCCAAACTGTCATAAAATAATGCAAAACATAGGACGACAGGGAAGGCGGGTTCCAGTGGACCCACCTCTCCCAACTCAGCTGGCGAGTGCACCTGGCAGTAGTGCCCAGGCCAGACCCTCCTCCGGTGGCCCTGTGCCACCTGTGGGTGGAAGCACTGCAGGGGATGGGGCTCGTCCCCCCTCTGCTAGTGTCCAGACTGTGGTGCGTAGGGAGATCAGGCATGCTGTGCTTGGGCCCCTACACCAGCTTGAGGCACAGGTGGCACAACTCATGGGCATGCCTGCTGCCCATCCTACACAGCCCCCAGCACAGCCCCATCCTGGGCAGTGAAGGCACAGTGGCAACTGCCCATGGGTGGGGATCTCAGTTCCACTGTTGCCATCTGTAGGCTCATGGGCTCGAGATATCCAAACATCCATTCCCGTCAATTGTGTATGCCCCCATGTGTCATACACCACCCCTGTATGCGTCTTGTTTCTCTTGTCTGTTAACCTCCCCTACCTACCTCCCCAGCTGTACCTACTTCCTGTACCTGACATACCACTCTCAACTGAAAAAAAAAAAAAAAAGGGCACTCTGTACCCACAAAGAAATTACGCCCCATACATAGCTGCCCATTTCACACACATGTCTGCTGGACATGTAAACTGGCAATTATAATTGGCTATACAACAAATATTGTTGTTCTCTCCCCTCTCTCAGGGGTGGAAGGTTTCAAATTTCACACCAAATTACAAACATATGCACAGCTGTTGCTGATAAAGAAATGGGCAGCTATGGGCCTTTCCTACATCCCTCCTGCAAATCCCGAGCTTGTTTTCCTACTGTCCTACCCTCTTTGTGCCCCCTTTTTCACCACTTTCCTATCTCCCCATTTTCTTTTCTTTAAAAGAAATTAGTGCGGGTGTGCGCGAGAGTAAGCACTTTTAAGCAGTAGTAAGCGGGTGTGCGTTTCTGTGTGCTTAGCTAAGCATGTGTGCGTGAAGCTAAGCGACAGTGCACATGCGTGAGCTCCGGGCAAACCAGCGCTAACCCGCTTACAACTTCTTAAAAGTGCCTTAGTCACTCTGAATGACAAGGCCTGTAGTTTGCTCAGCAGCAAAATAAAATTCCTCTGTCAGTCTCAAACCCAGGACCTTGGAAACAGTAGTCTGCATGACTTACCACTAAGCCATGACTGCTATACAAGAACATTGTGCTGAAAGAAATATATCATGAAATAGTAGGAATTAATGTAAAGGGAATATAGCAAGTCTAGTACACAAAGCATGCCATGTATATTTACTGTCAAATCTAGTGGATTTGTAAAATAGTACTGTGTGAGGAGAAACAGCCATG
>NC_056737.1:1863757117-1863882117 GCF_019279795.1 Protopterus annectens
GTGGGCAAGGTAGAAAGTCTTTCTAACCACTTTGGCAATGTGGGTGTCAAATGAGAGGTCACTATTGACTTGGGTCCCCAGGTCTCTTATTACTTTTTCTATTCTCAGTGGGTTACTGTCTATGTGATAATTTGTGGGTACTTTGATTTTCCCAAAGGGGATGACTATACATTATTTGGCATTTAGTTTAAGGCCGTGACTCCGGCACCAGTTGTCTGTTTCAGTGAGGCCTTTCTGTAGGATGTATGTGTCAGCTGGTGTATCGACTATGGCGCTTAGTTTGCAGTCATCTGCGAACTTTGTCAGCCACAACCCTCCCATGTTTGCTTCCACATCTGAGAAATAAATGCCGAACAAGAGGGGTCCCAGGACAGAGCCCTGTGGGACACCACTTGTGACTGGCTTTTAGTCTGACATGGCTCCAGCGATTTTGAATCTATGGGTTCTATCCTTTAGCCAGTTTGCAACCCATCTTGTGACATATGGAGTTACATTTCAGCTGTTGAGCTTGTCTATGATGCCGGAGTGGGGTATTGTGTCGAAAGCTTTAGCCAAGTCCAGGTAGGCTGTATGGACTGCTTTGCCCTCGTCAATGGCTCTAGTGACTGTTTTGAAAAAGTCAACCATGTTCAAAAGGCAGGATCTGCCCTTTACAAAGCTGAACTGGGTGGGATCAAGTATCTGTAAGTCCCCAATGTCTCTGTTTATGAGTTTCATAATGATTCTTAACATAGCTGTGCAGACCAGGCTGGTTAAGCTTATGGGGCGGTAGTTACCAGGGTTTGTAGAAGTGCCTCCTTTGTGGAGTGGGACTACTGTTGCTGTACGCCAGTGTTCAGGTACATATCCTGTAGTAAGGCTATGGTTAAATAGCAGTTTTATGTGCGGGTTTATCTCCCCTTGGAGTTCACGTAGCACGCAACCCGGGATACCGTCAAGTCCCAGTGATGCTGTGTTTTTAGCTTTGCTGAGGGCAGTTCTGACCTGGACATCTGAGATGACAGGGAGGTTACATTCAGAAGGGATAAGTATTTCCTCTTTTGGGGGTGAGGGAGGGGAGAAATTTGCACTGAACCTGTCTGCCAGAATGTTCGCAATATCTGTGGGTTCAGTGTATGTTTTGTCATTGTGTACTAACTTTGAACATATCTGAGGGTTTCCACCCAGGTTTCTAACATAGCAGAAGAAGGCCTTGTGGTTATCTTTAGTGTCCATAGCGATTTTCCTCTCAAAGTTGGCCTTGGATGTTTTTATGAGAGAATGTAGCTGTCTACTAGTGCTGATCACAGATGCCTTCTCTGTATGGGATTTTGCTCTGTCATGCAGTAGCTACCTTCTTTTGTTATACAATTTAGTTATGGCTGGGGTCCACCAGACAGGATGCCTGCCCTTGGTGGAGAGGGCCTTGGTTTTATTTGGGATTGCATGATCCATGCATTCTTGGAGATGTCCGTAGAAAGCATTTGTGAAGGATTCTGCATTGTGGGATGTGGTTTCCACTGGCCCAGTGGCCTTAAAGGATACCATCTCAATTTTAAGAAGTGTAAAGTCAGCTTTTGAGAATTTATTCACTGTAGTCTTTTGTGTTGGGGGTGGAGGTGGGATATGTATATCCAGGGTGATTAGTTTGTGGTCAGATCTCACTAGTAAGGGGTATACTTCCGGTGTGGAGCACATTGTCCCCATGTTTGTGATGATCAGGTCTAGTATATTATCTCCCCTTGTGGGAGAGGTGACTAGCTGTTCCATTGCATTTTAATTTATGAACTCCAGGAACCTTTGGGCTAGGGTGTTTGGGCTAGAATAATGCACCCAGTCTATGTTAGGGTAGTTGAAGTCTCCCAATATGATGGTGTTTGGTGAGACATTCATATCATCCAATGTCTTCAGGAAGGCTGAATGGGGTTCCCGAGATTGGGAGGGTGGTCTGTAACATGCTACCAGTTGTATAGCAGTTTTGCCTACGGTTAGTTGCACCTGGATGGTCTCTGATGCTTCATGTGTTGCCACTAACCTGGAGGTGTGGGTGTCCATGATGAATATGGACACTCCCCCTCCCTTTATGGTTTGGCCTGAGTTTTGTGGTCGAAAAGCATGATACGAGGTATAGCCTGGTAGTGCTGGGGTGCTCACAGGAGCCTTGAACCAGGTTTCAGTTACTGCACAGACATTGAGATTGATAGAATATGTACGTACAGATATATGTAATACACACATTCATATATAGATATATGTAGATACATATACATATACAGACAGATCTGACTGTCTACAGATATGTCTGTATATGACAATCTCTCTCTCTCTGCCCCACCCCCTCTCACTCTCTCTCTCCCTCTGTCCCTCTCTCTCTCTCGCCCCCTCTCTCCCTCTCTCCCCATATCTATATCTATATCTATATCTATATCTATATATCTATAGTTTTATATATATATATATATATATATATATATATATATATATATATATATATATATATATACATATGTATATATATATATATATATATATATATATATATATATATATATATATATATATATATATATATATACTGTGTGAGGCACATGTGTGCAGATGTATTGCGACAGGTGCCTGGTGACAAAGGCATGGAGTGAACACCAGTGTGGATACTGGATTATCATACCCCATTCCAAAACATGGACACCAGTAACCACCACATATGTGCATGCCTGCCCACCACTGCATGTGTCAGGGGGGAACATGGGAAACAAGTGTACAATAGGCTCCCCATTGATATACACAGTGGCACACTAGTCCTGTAATACCTGTACATGGTATGTGTCAGCAGACATGGTGTGTCAGCTATGGACATGTAGGTCACTGTACCCCTCTACACCCCACAATGTCATACACGGTATGTACCTCCCATGACAGCTACAGATATGGAGAAGGACACAGTCATAAGTAAGTAACTGTGTCAATGCACTCAAACATATTACCTATGCAGAGTGACTGACAAGACCACAGAGCACACTCAGACTACCTACATAGAGGTTACCACTGCTGGATATACATAGTTTAGTCACACCCATAACAGTTGTCCAACAACCATGGTAACACCTCACAACATCCACAACCCAAATTACCTATGTCTGTCGTCCTCGTCACCACAGTAAAGAGCACATGGTGGAGGTACAGGTCCCTACCCACTGATAAGACATACCCTGGAGTAAACCACACAACATTAAGAAGCAAGGCTCCTCATGAGTAGATGTCAGACATACCCCTGCTGAATGTTATGCAGATAGGTAATATGCCATATGAGTCACCCTGTGTAACTGTTTGACAGGAGCAGGTACGATCACATCACATGTGTCACAAGAGGCAGGGTAGCATAACAGTATACTGCTGTAGGCCCAGGGCCAATATCATATTACCTACCTAAGACACAATGCACACCCACAAACCCATTACAAACCAAATATGTGGGGCGGAATGAGTGTGCCAGTGACTGGGTGCATGTTATGTACTGGTGTGCTTACTCACCATGACTGTCTGTCTGTCATGGCAGTATGTGTCCTTGGTGTGAGGCCAGAGACAGATGTGTGAGGTATTGCAATCAAAACATACTACATTGCCATATGTTGTGCTGTGTTACCCTGTATGTGACTGTGGTGTAGGTAGGGTTCTGGCAAGTAAGAGTAGTGTGCATTACCAGTGAAATATGTAATGTGCATTGCATGCAGTGCATGGGTTGATAATGTTCCCCATACAGTACCTTGATACAAACCCCCAGTGTGAGTTTGTGCATTGGACCTGAACCAGTGTGCTGACTGCTGGAGTATATTAGTCTGTCGTATGGAGTGTGCCAGGTACTGTTGCACAGTTGTCGGCTGAGCACTAATATCTGGTCATTTACATGTGTATCCCCCAATAGACAGACATATGCTATATATGGGGGTTAAGTTATATCACTACAGTCGAGTATTATGTGTATTATGTGTGCCATATTTTGCTGACATATATTGCTGACATATCTTTCTTTTCCTTTTCAGGGCTAGGGTTCACCAGCGAAACCCTGTGTACTCCGCTGCGGAGGTTGAGGAGATACACCAGAGCCTGGTGCGGGATTTTGCAATACTCTTTTCCCGCACCAGCCAGAAACAGCAGGAGAGGGCTGCACTGTGGCAAGACCTGGTCCATCGGGTAAATGACATAGGCACACATAACCGGACATATGAGCAGGTACGCCATCACTGCAGTG
Organism: Protopterus annectens; assembly: GCF_019279795.1. Classification (NCBI taxonomy): domain Eukaryota; kingdom Metazoa; phylum Chordata; order Ceratodontiformes; family Protopteridae; genus Protopterus; species Protopterus annectens. The sequence continues at coordinate 1,863,761,346 of NC_056737.1, forward strand.
ATTTAATTAGAAATGTCTGTCAACGTGCATCGGATATCCACAGGCAACAGCTAGCCACAGGTGGTGGGGTGGCTATACATCCCCCCCTCACCAGACTGGAGGGACTACTCCTAAGTTTTGTGGCTCCAGCCCAACAGCAGTAACAGCAGCAGCATACATGCGTAATGATGGAGGCTCGAGCCACCCAGCAGCAGGACTCGGAGCGTGCAGGTAACATGCCATATGTATAGTTGACTGTTCTGTACACTGTTAGTTTATGCATGTGTGAGGTGTGTCCTCAGTTTGTAGCTGTTATCTTGGTAATTATTGTGCAAGAGTGATATTCTCAATATCAGCAGTAGACCTGTGGAAGCCAACTGTTGTACTACTGAACTGTGTCATACTCACAGTATCAATGGCACAGTTGTGCCCACTGACAATAAATGTCTCATTTCTGCAGGTCCCTCTGGTGTAACAGCAAGGCAGCCTATCCATGCTGGTGAGTGTGTAATAACAATACCTTCAATACTCTTGATACTAATAGTAATAATAGGCTGAAGCAGTAGTGCTATGTGTTTGATTGCAGGTGTGTCTGTGTCTGTGTGTTGATATCTCATATACTGAGGAGTGTGCATGTGCATGTGTGCATGTGCACATGTGTGCATGTGTGCATGTGCCCTGTGTGCATGTGCCCTGTGTGCATGTGTGCATGTGTGCATGTGTGCATGTGCACATTTGTGCATGTGTGCATGTGTGCATGTGTGCATGTGCCCTGTGTGCATGTGTGCATGTGTGCAAGTGTGCATGTGCCCTGTGTGCACGCGTGCATGCGTGCATGTGTGCATGTGTGCATGCGCCCTGTGTGCATGTGTGCATGTGCCCTGTGTGCATGTGTGCATGTGTGCATGTATGCATGTGCCATGTGTGCATGTGCCCTGTGTGCATCTGTGCATGTGTGCATCTGTGCATGTGTGTATCAGTGGTGACATTGTGTACACATTGTAAACTGTCTTTCCTGTCTTACTCCCACAGGTTCTGGTGCTGCTCTGGTGTTGTGCAGCAGGGAACCTGAATCAGCTGCTGTGGATAGTGATAATGATGATACCTGTGTAATGGCACAGGGAGGTGTGCCAGGGTCCGTCGTTGGTCAGCCAATTGACAGTACACAGCTGTCGAACCCATCAATGCGCACAGTCATCCTGCCAATACATCCTTTGTCACCAATGTCCCTAGGTGATGGACAGGATACAGTGGGCATTGACCAGGGTAATGTGGTATCGGTGGCACATGCATCCCCAGACAGCAGCCATGGCCAGGGTCCTGACATGGTACCACACAGGCAGATGTCCAGGGGTTCTTGTGGGAGCATCCGTGGGCATACTGCCCCTATCAGAATGCCCACAGAGGTCTTTCAACCTCAGCTATGTTTCGGGCTGTAATGCAGGCACAGTCATGTATGGAACGGTGCACCAGACAGGGTCTGAGGGATCTGAGAGCATGCCGCACAGCTAAGAATGACAGTATGCGTGATGTTGCGGCTGCCATCCGTAATTTCACCGAGGTCATTGACAGACGCTGGGGGGGGACATTAGATCTATTCCACAACTACATGTCCATGAGCCAGGGCAATGGTGGACGGCTGAGGCATCGATGTGGGCGTATGCCAGCAACAGCAGCAGCTGGCAGCCATTGCGGATGACAACAGGCCTGCGGCCACTCCCATAGTGCCAGCAGCAGCCCCAGCACTGATATCTGGTCATTTACATGTGTATCCCCCAATAGACAGACAGATGCTATATATGGGGGTTAAGTTATATCACTACAGTCGAGTATTATGTGTATTATGTGTGCCATATTTTGCTGACATATATTGTTGACATATCTTTCTTTTCCTTTTCAGGGTTATGGTTCACCAGCGAAACCCTGTGTACTCCGCTGCAGAGGTTGAGGAGATACACCAGAGCCTGGTGCGGGATTTCGCAATACTCTTTTCCCGCACCAGCCAGAAGCAGCAGGAGAGGGCTGCACTGTGGCAAGACCTGGTCCGTCGGGTAAATGACATAGGCACACATAACCGGACATATGAGCAGGTACGCCATCACTGCAGTGATTTAATTAGAAATGTCCGTCAACGTGCATCGGATATCCACAGGCAACAGCTTGCCACAGGTGGTGGGGTGGCTATACATCCCCCCCTAACCAGACTGGAGGGACTACTCCTAAGTGTTGTGGCTCCAGCCCAACAGCAGTAACAGCAGCAGCATACATGCGTAATGATGGAGGCTCGAGCCACCCAGCAGCAGGATTCGGAGCGTGCAGGTAACATGCCATATATATAGTTGACTGTTCTGTACACTGTTAGTTTATGCATGTGTGAGGTGTGTCCTCAGTTTGTAGCTGTTATCTTGGTAATTATTGTGCAAGAGTGATATTCTCAATATCAGCAGTAGACCTGTTGAAGCCAACTGTTGTACTACTGAACTGTATCATACTCACAGTATCAATGGCACAGTTGTGCCCACTGACAATAAATGTCTCATTTCTGCAGGTCCATCTGGTGTAACAGCAAGGCAGCCTATCCATGCTGGTGAGTTTGTAATAACAATACCTTCAATACTCTTGATACTAATAGTAATAATAGGCTGAAGCAGTAGTGCTATGTGTTTGATTGCAGGTGTGTCTGTGTCTGTGTGTTGATATCTCATATACTGAGGAGTGTGCATGTGTGCATGTGCATGTGTGCATGTGTGCATGTGCCCTGTGTGCATGTGTGCATGTGTGCATGTGTGCATGTGCACATGTGTGCATGTGTGCATGTGTGCATGTGCACATGTGCACATGTGTGCATGTGTGCATGTGTGCATGTGCCCTGTGTGCATGTGTGCATGTGCCCAGTGTGCATGTGTGCATGTGTGCATGTGCCCTGTGTGCATCTGTGCATGTGTGCATCTGTGCATGTGTGTATCGGTGGTGACATTGTGTACACATTGTAAACTGTGTTTCCTGTATTACTCCCACAGGTTCTGATGCTGCTCTGGTGTTGTGCAGCAGGGAACCTGAATCAGCTGCTGTGGATAGTGATAATGATGATACCTGTGTAATGGCACAGGGAGGTGTGCCAGGGTCCGTCGTTGGTCAGCCAATTTACAGTACACAGCTGTCGACCCCATCAATGTTCACAGTCATCCTGCCAATACATCCTTTGTCACCAATGTCCCTAGGTGATGGACAGGATACAGTGGGCATTGACCAGGGTAATGTGGTATCAGTTTCACATGCATCCCCACACAGCAGCCATGGCCAGGGTTCTGACATGGTACCACACAGGCAGATTTCCAGGGGTTCTCGTGGGAGCATCCGTGGGCATACTGCCCCTGTCAGACGTGCCCACAGAGGTCTTTCAACCTCAGCTATGTTTCGGGCTGTAATGCAGGCACAGTCATGTATGGAATGGTGCACCAGACAGGGTCTGAGGGAGCTGAGAGCATGCCGCACAGCTATGAATGAGAGTATGCGTGATGTTGCGGCTGCCATCCGTAATTTCACCGAGGTCATTGACAGACATAGGGAGGACACATTAGATCTGTTCCACAACTACATATCCATGAGCCAGGGCAATTGTGGATGGTTGAGGCGTCGACGTGGGCGTATGCCAGCAACAGCAGCAGCTGGCAGCCATCGCGGATGACAACAGGCCTGCGGCCACTCCCATTGTGCCAGCAGCAGCCCCAGCACTGATATCTGGTCATTTACATGTGTATCCCCAATAGACAGACAGATGCTATATATGGGGGTTAAGTTATATCACTATAGTTGAGTATTATGTGTATTATGTGTGCCATATTTTGCTGACATATATTGCTGACATATCTTTCTTTTCCTTTTCAGGGCTATGGTTCACCAGCGAAACCCTGTGTACTCCTCTGCGGAGGTTGAGGAGATACACCAGAGCCTGGTGCGGGATTTCACAATACTCTTTTCCTGCACCAGCCAGAACCAGCAGGAGAGGGCTGCACTGTGGCAAGACCTGGTCCGTCGGGTAAATGACATAGGCACACATAACCGGACATATGAGCAGGTACGCCATCACTGCAGTGATTTAATTAGAAATGTCCGTCAATGTGCATCGGATATCCACAGGCAACAGCTTGCCACAGGTGGTGGGGCAGCTATATATCCCCCCTCACCAGACTGGAGGGACTACTCCTATGTGTTGTGGCTCCAGCCCAGCAGCAGTAACAGCAGCAGCATACATGCGTAATGATGGAGGCTCGAGCCACCCAGCAGCAGGACTCGGAGCATGCAGGTAACATGCCATATGTATAGTTGACTGTTTTGTACACTGTTAGTTTATGGATGTGTGAGGTGTGTCCTTGGTTTGTAGCTGTTATCTTGGTAATTATTGTGCAAGAGTGATATTCTCAATATCAGCAGTAGACCTGTGGAAACCAACTGTTGTACTACTGAACTGTATCATATTCACAGTATCAATGGCACAGTTTTACCCACTGACAATAAATGTCTCATTTCTGCAGGTCCCTCTGGTGTAACAGCAAGGCAGCCTATCCATGCTGGTGAGTGTGTAATAACAATACCTTCAATACTCTTGTTACTAATAGTAATAATAGGCTGAAGCAGTAGTGCTATGTGTTTGATTGCAGGTGTGCCTCTGTGTGTTCATATCTTATATACTGAGGAGTGTGCATGTGCATGTGTGCATGTGTGCATGTGCACATGTGTGCATGTGTGCATGTGCCCTGTGTGCATGTGTGCATGTGCCCTGTGTGCATGTGTGCATGTGCGCATGTGTGCATGTGCACATGTGTGCATGTGCCCTGTGTGCATGTGTGCATGTGTGCATGTGCCCTGTGTGCATGTGTGCATCTGTGCATGTGCCATGTGTGCATCTGTGCATGTGTGCATCTGTGCATGTGTGTATCAGTGGTGACATTGTGTACACATTGTAAACTGTGTTTCCTGTCTTACTCCCACAGGTTTTGGTGCTGCTCTGGTGTTGTGCAGCAGGGAACGTGAATCAGCTGCTGTGGATAGTGATAATGATGATACCTGTGTAATGGCACAGGGAGGTGTGCCAGGGTCCGTCGTTGGTCAGCCAATTGACAGTATACAGCTGTCTACCCCATCAATGCGCACAGTCATCCTGCCAATACATCCTTTGTCACCAATGCCCCTAGGTGATGGACAGGATACAGTGGGCATTGACCAGGGTAATGTGGTATCAGTGGCACATCCATCCCCAGACAGCAGCCATGGCCAGGGTCCTGACATGGTACCACACAGGCAGATGTCCAGGGGTTCTCGTGGGAGCATCCGTGGGCATACTGCCCCTGTCAGACATGCCCACAGAGGTCTTTCAACCTCAGCTATGTTTCGGGCTGTAATTCAGGCACAGTCATGTATGGAACGGTGCACCAGACAGGGTCTGAGGGAGCTGAGAGCATGCCGCACAGCTATGAATGACAGTATGCGTGATGTTGTGGCTGCCATCCATAATTTCACCGAGGTCATTGACAGACGTTGGGGGGACACATTAGATCTATTTCACAACTACATGTCCATGAGCCAGGGCAATGGTGGACGGTTGAGGCGTCGACGTGGGCGTATGCCAGCAACAGCAGCAGCTGGCAGCCATCACGGATGACAACAGGCCTGCGGCCACTCCCATAGTGCCAGCAGCAGCCCCAGCAATGCTGGGTCTGTGCTGCCATCAGACCGCCCCAGGAGACCACATGCACGTGGCTCTGGACAGTCCCAACAGGGACCTGTCTCCAGTCACCAACCACCTGCTTCTGATGACTGTACCCAGTCTGGCTTAGTACCTGATATGGTCCGTAGCACCTCTGCCAGGCACAGGTACCATGTCCATGGCCAGAGGCAGTGATCTGTATGACCTGGCAGGTACAGTCTGTGGCTGTCCACAAACACCTGTATATGGCAGCCATGAGGTGGAACTGTGTGCATGCATACACACATGCAAATTGATAACACCTAGGGCTACCACATACACGCACACACTGCATCAACATTGCCCCATCTTGTACTGCTGTCCCTCACCAATACACACACACACAGACATGTCAATTGGTTGTATCAGTGGCAGACTCAGGCATATCAAGTACACACCCTGTGCATATGATGAAACTGTGCCACCTCCTGCATTCTGTAACATCGGTGCAGGAACAGGTTAACATGGTGCTGATGCACAGGGTGACTACATAGAAGTGTAGTAATAGTATCATGTTGTCAACAGTACAGTGTAATTATATCATTATGGGTATATCCCAGCATGCCTGATGCAGTTACAGTATGAATGTCATTGCATTGTTTTGTACACCCATAGTAATTACCAGACAAACAAGCAAACGTTATGCTAGAACAGAGCACGTGCAACACATAGCTCACAAAGCCTGTGTGCCAAACAGTCACAGCCCATATGGCTTAACAAGACACCTGCTACAGTTGTAATAGGTACCTCTATTGTTAGGTAGACTGAGGTCCTGCTCACCAGGCTGAACAAGGAGAAGGTCACGGTGAGATGCCCGTCGGGCTCTATGATCCGCCACATAACACAAGCATATGGGTCACTCCAAGGCCTGTACAAATATGACTCAGTCATTGTCTGTGCCAGTGTGAATGACCTGTGACGTACCTCCCTGGACTACATGATAGGGGACATAGAGGGGCTCTCTGAGCATGTGGCACAGGCTGGTATGACCCTGACCTTGAGTAGCATCTTACCCTCACCAAGAATGCTGCCACAATATGTAGACAGGATGATCAATTTCTACAATTGCCTTATGCTTCGGTGACATTCAAAGGGGATCCAATGCCTGTCAGCATGGGATTACATGCTAGACAAGCCACGTTGCTTTGCTAGGGACAGCTTGCACCTGTCACCCATGGACCGTTGTATATTGGCAGAGGCTCTTGCTACACACATAGTGCCTTTTTATGCAAGGCTCAAATTACATAGCCACCTACACAGGTATCACACGGGATAGGACACTAATAGTAATGCTACTCAATACCAGCAGTGTAAACCTCAGGATGCATGCAGTGGAAACTGTCCTTAGCATGGAGAACAGCAATATCCATGCAGTAACAAACTCCTGGTACAAGGCTCCCAGGTGCACCCCATCACTGCCAGGTCATACCTCATACCATGCTTGTCGTCCCCTAAACATGCACCAAACCAGAACAGGGGGGATGTATCCAAAGGCACCACAGATACACACACCTCCAGGTTGGTGGCACAGCACAAAGCATCAGAGCCTATCCATGTGCAACTAACAGTGGGTTAGACTGCCTTCAGGTTCATAGCCTGACACACATCACCCTCCCATACCCAGGAAACCCACTTGGCCTTCCTGACAACACTGGGAATATGACGGTCTCTACAAACACCATTATATTGGTGGACTGCAACTACTCAAACATAGAGTGTGAGCATTACTCTAGCTCCAAGACCCTAGCTGAAAGGTTCCTAGCATTCATTCACTGAATTGCTATGGAACAACTTGTTACCACTCCCACAAGAGGTGAAAACATGCTGCGCCTGTTCATCAGCAACATGTGGACTATATGCTCCAGACCAGTCATGTATCCCTCGCTGGTAGGATGACACCATATACAACTCACACTGTATATTCACATACCACATGCAGTCCCTGCACAGAACACCACAGTCATACAGTTGTCTAATGCAGATTCCATGTATCCACATGAGGCAGGCTTCAGACATGGGAACTATTGAAGGTCACAGGTACATATGTGTATGTGGCACACACATACATCATGTGTGCATTGACATTACTGATATGATCTATGTCGTGCAATATTGGGAACAACACCCCACACACATGGACAAACTGTGTGACAAAAACTCACATGGCGTTTGTAGGATACAAACCCCTACCTAACTGTGTTATGACACTTGTGAGAGACGCAGTAGCAGAGCATGCTATATGCATTACTGGGAGGCTTTCTTTCCCCTGATGTACTTATAGGGTGCTGACATCATCAGTGTTTAGACAGTGGAATATGCAGCACATGGTGTGTTGTACTAGTTGCCAAAAGGGACATTTCTCTTATACATAGAATTGCACACACACTACTCCCCCCACCACATACACACTGAGCACTTGCAGGATTCAAACCCCTATCTAACTATGTTATGACACTTGTGAGAGACGAAGTAGCAGAGCGTACTATTTGCATTACTGGGAGGCTTGCTTTCTCCTGCTGTACTTATAGGGTGCTGACATCATCAGTGTTTAGAAAGTGGAATATGCAGTATGTGGTGTGTTGTACTAGTTGCCAAAAGGGACATTTCTCTTACACACACAATTGCACACACACTACTCCCCACCAAAAGTCACACATACACACTGAGCACTTGCAGGATTCAAACCCCTACCTAACTATATTATGACACTTGTAAAAGACGCAGTAGCTGAGCGCGCTATTCAAATTACTGGGTATCATTTGTGCTGCTGACATATGTATAGTGTGCTGACATCATTATTTATGAAGAGGTATGTACATCTGTTACTATCCATCAGTAAGGGGGAGAGCATATATATGCATTAACTTTGCAGAGGCACAGTGGCCTACTGTACTGCGGAGGCAGACGCCAAATACACTGTGGATAGCCTTCTGTATTCCCTAGGGACAACAGCCTAGTATTGCACTCTACGGCGATATGTTTACCTGTCAGATGCAAGTATCTGTTGCTCATATACTGTTTGTGGGTCTTTATTGTCATAGCTTTCCCTATCTCTATGAACAACTTGTGTACTGTGGCAGATGTTTGCATATGAGTGGGATCCAGTACTTTACTTATGTCTCTGTTGCAATTTCACTGTGTGCACTGGGCAGATTTCTGTATTGTGGGAGGTTCCTGTGTTAACACATACAAATGCCAGATATGTGTGTGCGACTGCTAAACTGTGAAATGGCCTAAGTGTGTGAGCATGCCCAGTTCACAGTTTCTATGGCTTCTTGACTGACACGTCTCATTTATCTGAGTGTGCGAGCATGCCCAGTGTGAACTTTCCATATGTTGGGATCTGTGGTCCACCACATTTGTGTTTGTGTGTGGACTTCATCTATATTTCACATGTACAGTTGAGTGTTGGACATCAGATTGTGTTCTTACTGCCCAACTCCTTTGTGCCTGAACCTAACAGGCATTATGCTGTGCCTGCAGGGTTGCCATGGGATAGTTTGCATACAGTTGTCAACATCCTTTCATACTGACCAAACAGTGTATTGTTGTATAGTGTACTGGTTCAGTACTTTCACTGTGGTGGGCAGTATCATCGGTTTCAGTCCTATCACTGCTTGTAATATTTATAGTGAGCACACCAGACTGGTTGAGGGCCAGTTGTGCAGATATGACCATGTTGCATTTTGTTCAGATATGGACAACATAGAACAGGATTGTCCGACATTGTTAATGTATCCCACAACTTGTGTGGACAGCGACAAACGATGGCCATGTGCTCTAGGCCATTTGCAATGCTAGTCAGAGAATGTTTGTCCTTCAACACACATATTTACTGGTGTGTGCCATGACATATGTCAAGGTTAGTGTGCTGTGCCTCTGTCTACCCGTGACATACAAGTGATATCCAGGGTACACCTACCAACTCCCATCCAGTCATCATGATTCCTCTGGATGACAGTCAGTGAGGGACTCCCTGCATAACCTGTACTGGGGGTTTAGTCATGAGTGGAGTGAGCTTCTGGGTTATGGACCAATCGGTACAGCATGTCCTGTTTATGTCTGTGCTGGGGTTCAGGCCTGTCATCTGCATACATCACCAGCATTCAGATTTTACATGGTGCCAGATGTCCATTGATTCCAGATTGGTCATGGCTTTATACATCAGGCACAGATCACCTCCAGCCAGGCAGTATGGCACTGTGTGGAGCTGCAGTTTGTTTAATCAGGCAACACATGGCATCTGTTACAGCTCTGCGATCCTCCTGGTGGGGTATTTGTGGGGTCTTTCCAGTTGATGCAGGTGTCTGCTAAGGTACATCCCACAAGGGCCATTGTACGCAATTGTGGGGCTGCTGATGGATGACTGAAGAGGCACAATGACCTACCCTGACCTAGCTGTGGTTACCTTCATGATTAGGTGGGTATATGGTATGTTTCTGTAACCACTACAGACACATGGTTGTCACATGCAGGATATCTATCACCTTGTGTCCCCAGGTCTCTTATTGCTCCTGATGTACTTAATGGGTTAACACCTATGTGGTAATTTGTGGCCATGTGCTGTGTTTCCACAGGGACTGACTATACACTATTCTGCATTTAGCTTGTTGACATGGCTGTGGCACCACTTGCCTGTTTCTATGTGTGCCTTTTGTAGGATGCTTGTGTCAGCAGGAGGGTCCGATATGGTGGGCAGTTTGTAGTCATCTGCGAACCTGTTCAGACAGAGTCCTTCCATGTTGGCCTGTACCTATGTGACATATATAGCATACAAGAGAGGTCCCAGGACCATGCCTTGCGGGATGCCAGTTGTACCTGGTTTGTAGTCTGACATGACTGCAGCATGTCTGACCAGGTCAGTTCTGTCCTTGCACTAGTTTGTAACCCATCTACTTGGATAGGGGTTTATAGTTAGGCTGGTGAGCTTATCTGTACAGAACAACTGGGGTATTGTATGGAAGGGTTTAGTAAGATCCAAATAGGCTGTGTGAACCACATTCCCCTCATCAATGGCCTTGGTGCATGTTTCACATGAGTCAGACATGTTTAAGGGGCAGGATCTGCCCTATGAAAGCCACACTGGGTAGGGTCCAATGTCTGTAGGTACCCATTCTCGTTATTCCTGGGATCCATGATCATCCTCTCCATTACTTTGCCAACCAAGATAGTCAGGGTTGAGGGGTGATAGTTTGCAGTATCCATTCAGGCACCACCTTTGTGGTGAGGGACCACTGTTGCTGTACACTGCTCTTTGGGTACATATCCTGTGGTAAGACTGTGAGTGCGCAGTAGTGCTATTTGGTGTTCCATTCTTCTTACAGTACTTGTTGGACACAGCCCAGGACACCTTCTGGTACCATTGATGCTGTGTGGTTTGCTTTGTAGATGCTGGCTGTTACCTCAGCATCTGCAATGTCAGGGGGCCAGCACTCTGCTGGGATAGATATTTGGCAGTTTGGTGCTGGTGGAGAGTTTGCAAAGAATCTGTTAGGTTGGATCTTGGCAATGTGTGTGGGTTTGGTGTATTGTTTGTGATATTTGAGTACTGCAGAGCATATGTGTGGATTATCACCATGGTTCCTACCATCAGATAGGACAGCTGTGTGATTATCCTTTGTGTCCTGCACAATTTGTATCGTCATAGGTTCATACTAGGCTATCTGCCCTGGCCATGTTTGAGCATAGACTTGACTGTGTGTGTCTTTCGACACCCCTTGCAGTGTGCATATTATGCCCATTTGGGGTTTATTTTACTAGATGTGACACAGGGATGGCCCCCAGTGTACACCTACTATCTCCCATGCACATGACCGGATTTCTCTTGTTGTGTATGAGTGTGGAGCTCAGCCTATCATGGACTGGGATTCTGTTCCAGAGTGTAAGGAGCCTCTGGGTTATGGATCTGTCCCTCCAGTATATCCTATTTATCTATGTGTGGAGGTTCAGATATCTCACTGTGGTGTCTCTGCTGGATTTGGAGTTTCTGCAGTGGAGCATGTCCATTCATTCTGGATTGGACATGGCCTTGTACATCAGGCATACATCGCCTCTGACTGGGCAGTATGCATGTGAATTGGGCTGTGGTTTCTTCAGCCAGGCAGCAGATGACAAATGTTTGGACCCTTTATCCTCTTGGTAAGGTACATTTGGGGTCTTTCTAACTGCTGCAGGTGTCGGGTAAGGTACATCCGAACTGAGGCATTGTTCTCAAGTATGGGCCTGATAAGGGAAGAGTATGGGGGCACAGTGACCTCTCTTGATCTACATGTGCATCCTTTCATATTAAGGTGGGCAATATAGCAAGTCTTCCTGGCCACCTTGGCAATGTGAGTGTCACATGATGGGTTACCGGCCACTTGTGTCCCTAGTTCCCTGACTACTTCTTCCGTACATAATGGATTGCCACCTATGTCATACATTGTGTGTGCCTTGTTTGGTATTTGTTGAGACATTCATACTCTGCAGTGTCTTCAGGAAGGCTGTCTGGGGTTCCTGGGTTTCTGAGGGTGGTCTGTAGCAGGCTGCAAACAGGGACACAGTTTGAGCCACTGTTACATGCCCATGGATAGTCCATGCTGCTTCTTGCTGTGGTACCAACCTGGGGATGTGGGTATCCTTGACAATTACTGATAGCCACACTCCTTGTAGTTTGTTCCATGTTTTGGGGCTGTAGAGCATGGTATAAGGCATAACCTGGTAGTATTAAGATGCTCTTCTGGGCCTTGACCCAGGTTTCTGTTACAGAACAGATATTAACATTCTCCATGCTGAGATGGGTTTGGTCTGCATGCACATTGCAGTTTAGACTTCTGGCATTGGGTAGCATTATGTCCAGGTTGTTATCCCTTGTGTTACCTATGATGGTGGGTTTGTGTTTCCAGCCTTAGCTATTCAAGGCACAGTGGGGGTGACAACAGCCTCTGCCAGTATCCACACAGCCAGGTGTGCTGGGTGCGTGCCATCCCTAGCAGGTGGAGCATCATGTCTTGCTCGGCATGTCATCCCAGGCTGTCAGCCATTTGTTTCCCTTTGCTAACAGCAATACTTCAGCCAATTATTGTACTTGATCTTGTTGTCTTCATAGTGTGGCATCATGCTTGGTGAGGGTGAGATGTTAGGCAGGGTCTTCATGTTTGCATATACTAGATGGTGTTACATTGCTTAACACATGGCAATCATGCCTCAGGTGGTGCTGCAGGGCTGCCTATATTGGATGCACATACTACACTCCCTGTACATGTTTGAAAGCAGGTTGTGTCATGTTAGGCATCCCTGTTACTATATGAGTGAGTCAGAGAGTGGTATTATTCCTCAGGATTCCTACTGAGCCAGTGTATGTGCTATGCATTGCCTCTTTGCCAAGGCCAGGGCATACTGGGCATGCCTCCGTCTGCCTACTGGGGCAGGCTCAGGTTGTTCCTCCTCTGAGTCACGCTCTGCCTGTGATGGCCTTGGCAATGGTGGGGGGCTGTTTGTCCCGGCCCTATGCTGGTCCTGCTGCAGCTGTTTTCACAGAATCATATTATGTAGCATAGCACATACCATGAAAATTTGGGTACATGTAGTTGGTGAGTACTGCAAGGCTCCACCAGATGTGTCCAGGCACCGGAACCGTGACTTGAGCAGCCCAAACACACGGTCTATTACATTTCGTGTTTGTGCGTGTGCCTCATTATGGCGTTTTTGTTCAGGTGTGTGTGCGTTTCTGATGGGTGTCATCAGCCACAGCTCCAGTGCATATCCAGCATCCCCCACTAAGTGACCATGTGGGATGTCCCCATTGGCAAATGTCTGGTACAGCTGCGTCAAATGCCAGATATGGGAATCATGGTAGCTTCCAGGGCAGCCAGCACACACATTCATTATTATGCCCTGGGCTTCACACACGACCTGGCAGTTGATGGAGGGGAAGCCCTTGTGGTTAATGTTGACCCTACCCCGCTCACCGGCTGGTGCTTTGATGCATATATGTGTGCAGTCTATTACACCCACTACCTCAGGGTATTCCGCTATTTGCTGGAAGAGACGCATATTGCTGGCCAGTACCTCACGGGAATTGGGGAAATATACATGCTCACCGACATGTGCTGACATGGCATCCAGGAACTGGTGCAGTACCCTGGAAGCTGATGCCTGTGATACCCCCATCATATCACCAGTTGGTCTCTGGAAGGTACCTGTTGCTAGTATTCTTAGGCCGACACATACCTTGGTTTCCACTGGGATGGGTTCCCCTCTGTTGGTTCTGTGTGTGAGGCGTGGCCTGCACAGCTCAACAATTTGCTGCAGGAGGTCTCTGTCCACTCTATAGTGCTCCACTATCTCCAGTTCATGTAACCCCTGGTAGGTGACCCTGGGCCTGTACACTCTTCTCGTCTCCTCACTGTGGGTTGTCTGGCAGCATTTGCATTATCACCACCCTCAGCAAGTCTCCTATGTCTCCTTATAACAGCTATGGCAGCCCCTAGCATGTTTGGTCTGAGTGCAGCTTTTTCAGTTTTCACTTCTAATAGCTTACTCCTGTCTTGCAGTGTCTCTTGAGAGAAACATACTGCAATGCTGTTTGCAGTGTTTTAAGTGCTAGGCTGGGCTAGTATTCTGCCTGTGTAATTGCCTGCTTCTAATTGTTTTCACCTGCTAGCTCTACCAGAATTCCCTGCTAGCTTCCTACTATTTCTTCTGCTTCCTTTTTCCTCTCTGTTTCCTCAGGGGGGAGCAGCTCGCATACCAGCGAAAACACGCTCACAGTGGCTACCACATGTGCACACATGCTTACATGGACTAGAATCTGCTTATTCGGGTTAAAACATGCGCACACCAGCGCAAACAGGTTTATAGATCTTTACACAGGCTCCTACATGCTTACTCTGCCTTACACGCATGCACTCTTTCTTACTCACACCTCCCAGCGTGCACACGTGCGCATGCACGCCCAGCAAGAAACTTTGGTGTTAGCCAAAGTGTACAGCTTCCATTTCTTGACTTTCCCATGCTTATCTCTTGACACTCCTCTTTCTATGCTGTGTGACTGACATCTTTCATATACCACTTTGCTCCAATGAGCTTGATTTCTTTCTAACATTCCCCCCTGTGATGTCATCTATCTCCTACTCTGTTACTCCCTCTTATCTAACTCTTACACTACACAGAATGTGCTCATTTGCTATGTGACAGTGCGATTCACTATCCTACCACTCATTTGCATAGGATTGCCTACTAATGCTTAGTTACGTGTCTTACACTCAGCTTCCCTCCTTAGCAACCACTAAACGGTGGCCATGTTGTTTTCGGTCTGCCAGTCCCTGCATTGTACATCCATGCATTGCATAAAACCCACATTTGTGGGTTTCAAACCTTTATTTTTACGTCTTATATAGCGCAGCCCGTTTGTGCGGGGCTGCACTGCGTTTAAACCTCGCCGATCGCCGAAAGAAAAAAATATTTTATTTCATGTTTGCATCAGGTTACCGTGCCAATGGACACATATTTGGCCATTGGCATGCTGCCTGATATATATGCACACTTTATTTGGAGCTGACATGGCTCCATTGTGTTATTTGCAGAAACGTACTCAGTTGTCAACTGAGTACATTTCTGCACCTAACACGACTCTTACACGGGCTGGTTTCAGCTTCGTGGATCGCTAATCTACCTCATTTGCATGCCTTTCATCTGCAAGTGAGGTAATTAGCATATCCATGCCCTGCCTGTGTAAGAGACATTTTAGCTGGTCTCTTACATGGTATTTGAGGCTGTTCCTGGATCGCTATGGCTGCATGGAGTCTTACACGACTCTTAGACTCCATGCAAGCCATCGCGAATCCTGCCCTTCATCTTTCAATTTGATCTATACTACACGTAATCAACTCTATGACCAATAAAAATGATCCAAGCTCTGGCAGGCTTCCAGTAAAATTTTACAAAAAAATATGATCCCATTCTATCTTCCTATTTGTATCAAGTTTTAAACTCCTTAACATTTAACTTCTTGCTACAAAATGTATTTCTCTCTTGTCAAAATTATGATTCAGAAACCTGATAAAGATCATGCAAATTCACATAACTCTAGACCTGTTACCATTGCAAATACTAATTATAACATTCTTGCAAAGTTACTGAATAACTATTTAATGAACAGTTGCCCTTGTTTCATCCATTAAGATCAATTAAGTTTTCGCCCTGCTAAATCTAGATTGCACAGTAATCACACTCTTCAATCCATTTTAATATACTTTTAAGCAAATGTTAATGCCCTTTATCTTCCTCATGATGACTTTTGGGTTCTTGATGCACAGAATGCTTTTGTCCTAATTAATAAAGCTTAGTCCAGGTTCTGTTCTTACAAAATAAATATTATGTATCTATAAATGGATTGTAATTTCATCCTTTAAACAAATGATATGGAATTTGCCACTAGTATAAGTTCTTACATCATTTTTTTCTTATAAGCATGAACCCAAGTCTTTTATATCAAAACAATATTTTCCAAGATCATTACAATAAATGTTCTATATTTGTAGTCTCATTCTCATTTTTATTATTACTAAGAAAGGATAGCATTTTACAGGTTATTCCATCAATCCTTTATCTAAATTAAGGCTTGTGTCTGACCAGCTCAGTTTAAATGTCTATATTCCAATTAAAACTTCACAATGGAATTAATTTCAATGCCTCCTACATTGTTGAACCCCAAGTAAAGATAACTTTTGATTAAAGCTCCAATATATGACAAAAGTGCAGTAACTTAAAGTTATCATCTGCTAGTTGGATACAGTTCTTCCAACTGATATTTTCTGTTTGTTATTTTAACATCTTTCTTCCAACTTATGTGTCATACAATACGATTAGAAGAGCCTGGCCTAGATGTATATGTCAGGGAATATCACCTAGGATCTCTTGGGAGATTTTGAATTCTCTAATAAATTCAGTGACTATAACTTAAATGGTCTGAAATGTTCAGATTTCTTAAGATTTGGTATTACGCTTTTTCACAGAATAATACTTTGTAAGATAGTCTATTTAAATTATATTAGGCTATTATATCCGCATATTCCTTATGATAGATTAGATGGTTCTTGTTCTAAGGATCCATACTTCCTTTCAATTCAAACTCTAATTATCTGCACTTACCCCCCCCCCCCCGGCATTCTAGTTCCTTTTTTTTTTTTTTTGCTTGGCTACCTTACTCTCTGTAGCATAATTTAGCAATGTTATCACTTTTCTTTTACTAGACTGTTAGTTTAATAGTACAAAATGTTCATATTCTCAAAAAATTCAATCAAAATGGTATATAATAATGCTAAAAAAGAGTGTTTAGAAATTGTTCACTAGTTTTGCTCATCAGATTTCTGTGACTGTTGAACTCTATCAGGAAAAAGAGCTTTGGCAAATCTTACACATTTTCTTAGCTTCCCCAGGTTCCTTACTGATATTTCAATAAAATAAAATAGAGACTTTACCTCTTCACTGAGTATCCAGGATTTCAATTACACTGGAAAAATACAGTTATATTTAAATAATTTCATAGTCAAACTTTCCTGCAAAAAATATATTTTAGAGTTTAGCAGGCTACTGAAAAGAAGGGATGGATGCACTGGCATGGTTGGAGCTTGGAAGCATATATGGTGGAACTGCATTAGAATTTTGCCTTGGTGGTAAAATACATTTAGTTTTTCTAAGCCAACTATTCAAATTTAATTTTAACAACCCAGCCTTTAACTAGGTTGTTATGTTTTTTTCCTTCTGCCCCTTGTTTTTCTAAGGTTATAGCTTTGCCAGCATTGCAGCCAAGATCAGTCATTCGTTACATAACTATGGAATTCCACTCAGCACTATGTCACTAACTCATAAAAGGTGGTATTATTTTCTGAATTTCCTGAGATTTGAAAGAACATATCTGGATTTTCTATCAATTAACAGAACAGCTTCTTTTTTACATGGATATAAGGAGGTTAGTGGCTACTATTGGTCGCTGCAGCAATATTTTTTACTCTACTATTTACTTTGTGCTAACTTTTATTAAGGATGTTCTACAAAACTTAGTTAAAAGAAATTAAAAATAAAAACTGAGTTGGTGCAATGGCATAGTGTTATGCAGCACTGGTATTGAGTGCATGGGTGAGTTTGTCCATAAGGCTGTAATAGGCAGGGAGTGAACTTTGTTTTTAAATTAGGCAGATTTTTCTCAGCAATAGACATTGAAGTTTTTTTTTTTTTTTTTTTTGCTTTCCCACATTTTCTACTCTTAATAATAAAGCACTTCAGGTGTATCAGGAACCAACTAAGAATATCCAAATAAGTAAAGTAAATGAGTGTGTTTGGACATTTACTTATTTGGATGTTCTACTCTTGTTGTAGCTGTCAACTTTTTTGAAGGTTAAATTTTAAAACTAGTACCAGATTATAGGTGGTATTCATAGTCATTACATGGAAATCTGCACTGTTTGCTCATAAGAACAGCAAAGTTTCTATTCATAGAGGACAATTTTTTCATGGCTGTGAATAAACTTATCCAAATTAAATAGTAAAGAGGTGTTAAATAGAGAGGAAGGAAAATGTATGTTAATAAGTCCCCCCTCCCACCTGTTTGTGATTCATAGTCATATTTTATGCTTTTCTACAACGTGTGCAGATTCACTATAAAAGGCAGACTAACACCTTGTCGATTTACTCTGCAATCAGCAAAGATGTTTTATCCTGCAGCTAGCATTGTTGTTTCTTTATGTGAGCTTCTAGTCTTGGCCGAACCAAAACAACATGCGCCAGTAGTACTCACTGACCAAGAAAATGAATATGTAGACAGGGAATAGCTCATTATAAATTTGATAATCCAAAAATCCTGGATAGGATGAGAGTGGACAGGGATATTGTAAGGGTCTAAGTTAGCATGTATGGTCCCCACCCAGGTACTGGGAAGAATGTGTGGCCTTCTTATTCTTGTGGATACTAAAGTATGCATAACCCTCACAATACTTGCCACTATGATCTTTTAGAGACAGACTGGAGAAGCAATGAGCATTTCTCAGGCTTTTACCTTAGGAATGCTTCAGCAGTTTCTGGATGCACTTGTGGTATGTGTGGATCAGTACACCTATTTTCCACTGTGACATCAGAACCGAGCCCAGGCTATGGATGTATTTTATGGAGCAGCACATTTTCCTTGAGGTACAAGGTGAGATAGAGTGCACCCATGTGGGTGGCACCACAGTAGGAAGGGCTAACATTCCATCATATGCCAAGTAGTCTGTCTTAGATGGCGGTGCATCACCATTGTCTGCCCTGCATCCTGGCAGTGCACACAATTCCCATAGCTAGCACACTATCTCATTCTACTATGTCTTCCTGCATGATAGCATGCCCAGTGACCATCTCTTTGGTAAGTGGAAAAAAATATCATTTTAATTATTCATAGCAAAATGCATTGTTTAATATTAAACCCCTTTTCTGTGTTTTGTCTGCCCCCTTCTTTCTTTTTTGGTTTGTTTTCTAGGTGATGCAGGATATCAACTGGAGCCAAGGCTCACGACACTAGTAAAAAATCTGAGTGGAGCTGTGGAAGATAATTTTAATAAAACCCTGTGCCAGACTCATATTGTCATTGTAAGAAACTTTGACATGTTAAAAAGCTGTTTCAGAAGCCTGGATAAGCCTGTGCATGCCATTCATTATGACACAGGTACTGTATTATTTTATTTTATTTTATTTTATTTACATTTGTTGACCAGGAGAGTCCGACTGGACACAGGTCCACTTTCAGCAGAGGCCCGGGGAGAAAAGCTTCACATTAAGTATTATTTGCATTATACAGTTAAAAAAACATAGCATTTGAATATAGACATTAGTCCAGTTAAGGATGCAAGACAAGAAGAAAACAGATTAAAAACATCTGTAGAGCATAGTGCAATTTTAGAATATGGTGACATATACTAAACATGGTTAAAATGTAGTTGAGATTCATCAGTGAACAATTGATGCAGTCTGTTTTTGAGGTACATAACAGCTATTAGCAGTTGTTGCTACAAGAATGTTAGTATTATGTGGTAGGTAGCTGGGAATATGAGTTGCCAAGCTTACTAAGAGTAGGTTGTTGATAGGGGGCTGAGAGAGGGAGTAGGTGGGGGGAGTGGACGGTATTAGAGGAGGGGTTGCAAGGGCATATCTGTCAAGTTTTGAAGTGTGATTTTAGTAAAGATTTAAATTGGGTGCAAGAAGTTACAGAGGTAATTGAGGATGGGAAGGAGTTCCAGAGTTTGGCTATAGTGCAGGAGAATAATGCTTCTCCAGCAGAGTTAATGGCTCTTGTGACCTGTAGGAGGTTTTTGTGGATGGATCTTAGTGGTCTTGTGGTTATGTAGGGTTGGAGTAGATTCTGGAGGGATGGGACTTTTAGTGGTTGGTTTATTAGTTTATGGGCGAGTGTGAGTTGGTACCACTGAAGGAGGCTCTAGCCAGCCCAGTTCTGCTAGTGAGAGACAGTGGTGAGTACGGTAGGAAGCCCCTGTGGCGAATTGGCGATTTTGTTGTAGCAGGTTTCGAGCTTATTTAGATTGCATTGTCTAAGGTTAGTAAATATTGGAGAGGCATAAAGCAGGGTAGAGATAAGATGAGAATTTGCTACCAAAATTTTAGCTGCTTTGGTAAGTAGTTGCTGATTTCTACATAATGCTCCTAGTTTTTTGTGCACTTTTTTAATGGTCATGGAAATGTGAATGTCCAAGTTCAGTGTATTGTCTATTTCTACTCCTAGTAATTTGGTGTGTTCTGTAGGATGGATGGTGGTGTTGTCTTTTGCTGTGGTGTTAAAGTTAGAGCTGTCTAGGGTAAGTTTGGTGGGTTGGAAGAGTAATCATTTTGTTTTGTTTGGGTTGAGTATTAGTTGGGCATCGGATAACCAAGTTTCAATAGAAGAAAATGCTTCCTGTGTGACTTTTTGCAGTTCTGGTAGGGAGTGGGCTGTGCAGATGATGGTTGAGTCATCTGCATATTGTATGAGTGTGCCATGTGTTGTGGCTGAGGCTAGATTATTGGTGAAAATAGAGAAGAGTAGGGGTCCCAGGATGGAACCTTGGGGAACTCCTATGAAGACTGGTAGTTGGGGGAATAGGTTGTCCTGCCAAACAACTGCTTGTTGGCAGTCAGATAGGTAACTCTGAAACCGGTTGATGACTGGTTGAGAGAAGGAGAGGTTATTGAGAAGAGAGATGAGTTGTTTGTGTGGGACCATGTTGAAAGCTTTAGAGAGGTCTAGGAAGGTAGCTGAGGAGAGATAACCTGCATTTTTATTTTGTAGGATAGTGTTAGAGAAAGAGAGTAAGGCAGTGGTGGTGCTATGGTTAGGTTGGAAACCATGTTGTGTTGGAGAGGAGGTTGTTAGCAAGGAGGTGATCTGAGACTTGAGAATGAATGCATCTCTCTAGTATTTTGGAGAGTGGCAAGAGAATAGCTATGGGGCGGTAATTGGTTAGATCTGTGGAGGGGCATCCTTTGTGTAGGGAATTATGTGTAAGAATTTCCATAGTGTAGGAACATAACTTTCTGTCAGAGATCTGTTAATCAAGAGTGATACAGGGTAGGCAAGAGCATCAGCTGCAAGTTGAATGTATTCACCTGGGAGGTTGTCTGCTGCTAATCTGGTGGTTTTAAGTTTAGTTAGTAGTTGTTTTATTTTGGAAGTAGGAACAGGAGAGAAAGAGAAGCTAGTTGGGAGATTGTTAGTTCTAGTTGATGGTGTGGGTTTATGGGGGGGTTGTGTTGACTAGCTAGTGATAGTACGGTTTGTGTGAAGTGATTGTTGAAAGAGGTAGGAATATTTTCGGATGAGTGAGTTAAGTTAGGAGTGGGTGTACTTACTTTAACTGGGTGGAGGATGGAGTTTATTGAGGACCAGAATTGTTTGGGGTTATGTTGGGAGGAGGAAAGGGCAGACTGGTAGTATTTGATTTTGTCCTGTTTTATAAGCTTTTTGGTTCTATTGTGTAGTTCTAGGAATTTTTGCCTAGTAGAGCAGGTTTTGGTTTTGCACCAGTTGTCCCATGCTTTATCCCTGTTTTTTATTTCAGACTTCGTGTTTTTTTGTAGCCATGGGGATTGTTGGGCTCTAGTTTGGGAACGTCTTATGGGGGCATGGTAATTAAGATGCTTTGGAATGTTTTATTAAAGTAGACAACTGTGTCATAAAGTATGAGGTATTTTAGAGGTTGCCAGTTACAGTCATTTATGGATGAGCTGAATGAGAGAGGGTTGAAGTTAGTTTTTTTGCGTATTTGACGGTAGATGATGGGTTTTGCTTTATAAAGGTGTTTTCTTAGTAAGAAGGTTGGGGAGTGATCACTGAGCTGTCAGATAAGCAGCCTGCTATATATGACTGGGGGCTCTTATTGACTAGTATCCAATCAAGGGTAGTGTGTTTGTTGGAGTTATTTATTCTAGTAGGTGACTGGACTAGTTGGGTGAAGCCATGAAGATTTACATGATGGGTTGGGTGGTTGCCAGAGCAGGATTGCCAGTCAGTGTTGAAGTCTCCTAGAATTAAAGTTTCTTGGGGTAGGTGGTGGGTAGTCCAGTTGAGGAGGTTTTCAAGTGGAGGGATGTTGTGGCCTGGTGGAAAGTAGCAACCTATTATGTTTAGGGTTTTATGTTGGTTTATTTTAAGGTTGGCATATATTAATTTCTTCCTTATCTATTTGGGGAGCTGCTAACTTTAAGATCTGGATGTCTAGATGCTGCTTAAATATTATAGCTACACCACCTCCTTTTTTGTTTAGTCGGTCTACTTTTAGTATATTGTAACCAGGATTTGCTCTTTAGTTATGTGTGGTTTTAACCATGTTTCTGTAAGGATCACTACATCAGGGGAGTAGAAGTCTATGGTGGCATGGAATTCATGCACCTTGTTGCATATACTTCTAATATTTGGGCTTATCAGAAGGAGGTCGGTTGGCTTTCTATTGGCTGTGATTTGGGAGATGTGGTTTGTAGTCTGATTATGAGGGGAGGGGGTGGAGATAGAGGGACCAGGATTACGATGGATGTCTCCACTGAGTGCTAGGTTGGATATGGATGAGATTATTATTTTTATCAATTTCTGTATATGCTTGCCTATAATGGACATTTTTTGATTGTGTTCT
This sequence comes from Protopterus annectens, assembly GCF_019279795.1. Taxonomy (NCBI): domain Eukaryota; kingdom Metazoa; phylum Chordata; order Ceratodontiformes; family Protopteridae; genus Protopterus; species Protopterus annectens. The sequence goes on from NC_056737.1 coordinate 1,863,784,200, forward strand.
GTGGGAAATGGTATGGCGGTAGGGTTATGTTAGGTTGTGGGGTTGTTTTTAGTTTAGGTATTGTGGTCTGTAGTCTATATAGAGGGTGTATTGGGAAGGTTGTTGACCTAATGAGAGAGTAGTAGAGTAGAGGTGGGATATAAGTGGTAGTGTGTGTGGTGATACAGTGATAGTGGTTGAGTGCAGGAATGGTGGACGTTTGGTAAGATGTGATGTATGCAAGGAGTGTGCATGCAGTGACTATAGGTATGGTGTGCTTGTACATATTAGCTGAGTAGGAAGGATAGTAGTGAGAAGTTGTAGGAGGAAGTATAGGTGTGGTGATTTTATAGGTTGAAGGGTGGGAGGGGTTACTGTTTGTAATAAAGGTAGGACCACTGGGGGTAGGTGGGAGTTGGGGAAGGGAGGAGAGTGTAGCGGGCAACAGATGAAGGAAGACTATCAGTAGGTTTATAGGTTATAATGAAAGGGGCTGGCCCTGATTAGGCTGTAGTTGTTCTTGTGGGGAGGGGGAGGATCAGAATAGACCAGAAAAGTGGTGGATAGCAATAGTATGATGAAAAGGGCTGGCCTTGATTTTACAGATATGCAAGTCTACAGAAACAATAAGAAAAGGCAGTAGTTACTCTGACTTCCTTGTTTTGCATACCTGTCTTATTGAAATAAAATATGCCAGTTTTACCAAGGAGTTATGTGGAAATTAGGAAGACAAGAATTTATAAGAGAAAAGATTTAGTATAAGTAGAGAAACAGCAGAACATACAAATAGTACAGCATCTAAAGACAGATTGCAGTTAGAAGTACAGAATGGGGGCCAGCTAATGTTCTGAAATAATAAGAAAATCAGTAGGTACTTTGGACTTACTTGTTTTGCATACCTTTCTTTTGAAATAAAATAAACACTTGTAACCAGGAGTATGTGGGATTTAGAAAGACCGCAAGTTATAGGAGAAAGGGTTTAGTAATACTATAAAAACAGCAGGGCTTTCAAATAGCTGAAACAGCTTGCAAAGGGAGACTGCTGTTAGGAAGTACAGTATGGGGAAGGTCAAACTAACGTCTGTGATGGAGTGCTTTACTTAAAAATAGAAATGCATGATGTTTACTGTGTATTGCATTCTGAACAACATTATCATACACCTGACTGGTTTAGAAGTGACCCAAGCTGTCACTGCAACACCCAGTTCATGTTCTACTATGATTAAGGATGACCAGCCAGAAGCAGTAGTAGTAAGTAACTGCATGCAGCATGGTCATACATAGCATATAGCTGTGCAGGTAAAGAGGTGGCATCTAGTGCAGTACTATGGACCATGACATTCAGGTTAGTATTTTCTTTTTAAAAAACATGTAGCATAATTGATGCATGCAGTGCTGTGTGTGCAGGGTGTATTGCAACTACTCATCAGACATTCCCTGTTACCTTTCAATAAGATTTTTTTTTTAATTTCAGAACAGGTACTCATTATTGTTTCTAAAAGTCATGACTGATTGCTCACAGACACCAGTTCAGTTATGTAATGCGGGATCACATAAGAAATATTTATAGTTTTAACTGTTTCACGGGCAAAATTTTGCTTAGGCACTGTACTTAAGTATGCACTTACTGAATTTGTTGAAATGGAAAATGTAATAAAAAGTGCCATTTTAGTATTTGACTGCTGGAATTTGCCAAATTGTATCTATTAAAATCTCTAAACTGGCATTTAATGAGTTCATACATTTTGTTGGAAAAGAAAATGTACTGTAATGTTCTTGTTATTATCATTATCATCATCGTCATCATCATCACGCAATGTTTCCTCAGTTTTAACTATGACATATTAGAAATGATTTACCCTTCTCTGTTAAGGTGTTGCAAGTCATATGATTGCATTATGTAGTGCGTGTAGTGCGCATCAAGTTGAGTCCTCATAAATAGAAATGATCATTCATGCAATGGTGAGGGTGAAGTGACAAGTGTCAGCAGTGCTAGTGAAGATGGTAGGATACTCATGTTATCTTTTTTTTCAGGTATGTGTTAACCTCTTAATAGTGTGTAATATTTGTTTTATGTTCTGTGTAATAGTCAGTTGAACTGATGAGCCTTTAATGGTATTAAACATTGCAATATGCATGTTATGCCCTACACCTTTAATCATAAGCACTACCATTATTGAAATGAAATACATGTACATACAGAGCTTTAATACTAGTGTACTCTGTGCACACAAGTCTTATGCATTTATTTATTTTTAATACATTGCATTTGAAATTAAATATTAACATCATTGTATTGGGAGACATAGTACTCAGATGCTATGCTTCATATTGTAAGTGCATGAAATGTCTAGCATGAGTCACAGCAAATCACAGTCAAATGTGTCATACATTGCATCTCCTAAAGATAGGATAGGTGAAGGGGCATGTGGTCTTAAGGACGGGCTGTCTTGATAGCTAGATGGGGACTGTAATTACAATACCTACTTGATGCAGATGATCTGACAGAGAGTGATCTCACAGTCCTATGGGACTGACACCTTGAATGAGAGGTTTTGCTATGTGTACATGAATGCAGATGTGTCCCACATGAAATATCTCATGTTTTTTTTCCTCCCTAGTTTTCCCACTTCTATCTTCAGAAACACTTACAGTGTAATTTGATGTGCCCCCACAATGTTCAGACAGTATTTCATCCTGTTACCCATCTAACACAGACTCCTATTTGAGTCTGGTAATTCCTCACTAGTGCACAAAGGGTAGGCAGACAAGAATGTTTGGTGTGCCACCATAAAATGAATTAATGTGAGGATGGCATCCCTACTGTATACCATTTTAATTTAGTGCTGGAAATTCTCATGTACATCCTTACTATTTCTAGCAGACTTTCTGTAGCAGTACACTGAGCCTCGACAATGGCATGGCACATTTGCTGCTGGGCAGCCAATGCTCTACATATTTCCTGATGTAGCTTTAGCACATGCCTGTGCTTTACTCCCCTTTGGAAATGTGTCACAGTTGACATCATTATCTCTGAATTTCTGCCATCATCCAGAAGGTGTTCTGGTGGATCTGGAAATACTGGAGTTGAGGTGCAGGGATTTTCTCTCGGAACAACTTGTAGAGTAATGTCACTATATAATTGATGTTGTTTTCCAGTGTCAGTTCCTGCAGAGTTAGTATAATGTTGTGGGGTGTGAGATCCTGTCATTAAACTTGTCAACTGAGCCACTTTGGCAATCTGGATTATAAACATAACTGTATCATCATCATCATCATCATCATCATCATCATCATCATCATCAGTCATTCCGTTTCTGATATCTTCTAAATTTACTGGTATAATGAAACTACTCGTTTCTGCTGCTGTCCCTGTAAGGAATTGATTAGGTTACTATTCAAATACTGGAATATACTATTGTATGCCTTGTAATGAGGTATGCTGGGGACTTACCATGCACACTCTGTTCAAAGTCATTATGTGCACAAGTGGAGGGTTCACCTATTAATAGTAATCATCATGTGTTATATGTAATCATTTGACTTAAGCAGTCATTTTGCTATGGCATTGTGTTACAGTGGTCAAACCAACCTTCCTGGGCTGATATCTGTTAATGCTGCAGAAGTAGATAATAGCCAGTATCCACACGAACTCTGATTTTGCCTGTGCCATCATCATCATCATCATCTATTTTATAGCCATCAGCCTGAATGGAGAGGATGTATTCCTCATCTGGTGTTAAAGGAATAAGTGTTTTAGGCCGCCATAGCGCTATGGATAATTGCATTCTCTCTTAGCTTTGCTCTGGCACATCCTGACATGTTGGCCCTCTTCTTACACTATGTTAATGTGTGGTTCCTTCCACCAACAGCATTTATATCCATAATCATTTATGTTTATAGGTAAGTACTAGGCTAGTTGCCCTTTAGGGCCATTTTAAGTCTAGCCAATTTCCTTTTTAGTGTCCAAAATAACCTATCTCAGTCGGTTCCAGGCCTTTGCCCTCTCAGCTTGTTTAGGTCCCCTTTTCCCAAACTGTTTTGCCATATGTCCTAAGAGGTGCCATGAGGATGCAATTTGCCACATGGCTAACTTTGTCTTTTGTTTGTCAGGATCCCTGCTAATGCATCATTCATTTACCTTAAGCAACATTCAAAAGTAATATACTGAAGTTTGATCCATTCATCAGCCAAACAGCACATAAATGAAAGAATGTTTGCTTTCATCACCACAGCAATCACAGCTCTAAACTTATGTTCTTCATTTTGATATAGCCACTTCATACGATGGCAGCACCTGTAAAGCAACAAGGCCATGCTCCAAGCTGGTCTAATAAGGAGACCAATCTCATGGTCTGTCACTCTCAGGATTCATACCTTGACAAGACTGTAAGATCAGAACGTGGCATGGAGTGGAAAAAGGTTGACATCTGGCAAGAGTTGGGTGAACACCTGTCATTCCTTAAAGGGATCACATTCCTTTTGTCCCAGTGCCACCACAGGCCTAATAACCTGCAGAGATGCTGGCCCGTCCAGCTGGCTGTTTGGGTAGACCAGTTGAGGGTAAGAAGCCCAGAGTTCTACAGTAAGTATTTTAAATTTTTATTTTTAAATCTTAACAAATTTATTGGGGGAGTTAAATAAAGCCAACACAGACTTAATTTCCATATAGACATAGTGGCACACTGCTTACACGAAAGTAAGCAAATTTGCAAACAAAGCTGAGGGGCATGCGTGAGTGCACCAACACAGAAGTGTCTGTGGCATGCACATGACCTCATAAGCAGGTGAATTGCATGCAAATGAGGGTGGTAGAGTGGTCCAACAAGCAGATAATCAGTCCTCCAGACCCCATGTTGATGTCGGAAATGTACATGGAAAAATTCAATGTGCAGGATATTAAACTGAGAACAGGGGCTGTAAACATGCAATAAGAAGGACAGAAATAGCATAGCAGACCCAGATCTGTGCAAAACTATCCACTTTGTGTCCAAAACCTAATGGAAAATAATTTAAAATAACTGTTTTTTTAGTAATCAGATCATGTTTGCATGGCACGCAGCAGTTTGCAAACATGCTAAGATGAAAAAAAATATTTAAAAAGTGTAAAAACAGAAATTATACTATGTAACAGTAATGCATTATAGGACCCTACATGGAGTATGTACAACAGTAGACTGCTGTGGTTGCTAAGGAGGCAGGGCCTGGAACCGTGTAGTTTCCAGGCTGTGTGCACAGACCTCTATGCAAATAAGCTGGGGTTACTAAATAACACAAATGGGTATCTGTGTCTGCAGATCCCATCCATGTAGGCAGAGAACCATGTGGGTGTACACAGAAGAGGTAGCCAACAACAAAATGGGGTGTGTCTGCATCCTTTTAAGCTCATTGGAGCACAGCGGTGCTTGTTTGCATGGTACACCACTGTGCTCAACAAAGCGATATGTACACTGGCTGCTAAGATTTATTTACCATCAGGATACATGTTTCAGTGTATTTGAGTGTGTTTGCACAGCACACCTCTGTGCTGAGCAAGGAAGGCTGTTAAAAAAATTGGCTGAAAAATGCAATGAGATCTTAATTACTGATGACCCCTGTCCCACTTGAACTAGGGCCAATAGCAGTCCTTAATGATGTACTTGGCAGGTGGAATGCATCATAGGTAGCCAATCACAAAGGCTGCACCTACAGCAGAGCATTTTAAAGGTTGCATAAAACCTACAATCTGATTTCACCCCCATACTCTGCACCACTGGAGTACAGACTTGGGACTTTTAACTGAAGAAATTTTAGAGGCTGCTGCAGGTCTGTACATATGTATGTGCTAGATGCTGATGTCAATGCTGCTGCTGCTGACTGTAGGCCTAGACTGAGGAGAAAAGTGTTCAGTCCCAGGGTAACCTTCCAGGGTTACATGAGCTGGATATTGTAGAGCGCTACAGGGTGGACAAGGACATACTACAAGAACTCACTGAGCTCTGCCGACCTCAACTCAGACCTAGATCCAACAGAGGGGAACCCATCTCAGTGGAAACTAAGGTAAATGTAGCTGTAAGGATGCTAGCTATGGGTGCATTCTAAAAAAACAACAGGGGACATGATGGGGGTCTCACAGGCATCAGCATCCAGGGTACTCCACCAGTTCCTGGATGCCATGCTACCACATGCCAGTAAGCACATTTATTTTCCCCTCACCCCTGAGATGAGGGCCAGCTGTATGCAACAATTCTACCATGTAGCACAGTACTTTGAGGTACTGGGTGCCATAGACCGCAGTCTTGCACACATCAAGGCACCACCTGGTGAGTTGGGTAGACTCTACATCAACCACAAGGGGTACCACTCCATTAACTGCCAGATCATGTGCAATACCCAGGGCATCATCATGAATGTGTGTGTGCTGGCAGCCCTAGTAGTTATCATGACACCCATATCTGGGGCATACCACAGCTGTACCAGATGTTTGACAGAGGGGACATCCCACATGGCCATTTACTGGGGGATGATGGCTACACAATGGAACCGTGGATGATGACACCTATCAGAAATCCACAAACACCCACTAGTGAAGAACATCATAATGAGGCACATACACAAACTAAGAACATCACAGAGCATGTGTTTGGGCTGCTGTAGTCACGGTTCCAATGCCTTGATACATCTGGTGGAGCCCTGTAGTACTCTCCATCTGCATGTGCACACATACTCACAGTATATGCCATGATACATAATATGATCATGTGGAAACAGCCGCAGCAGGATCAGCAAAAGGAAGGGAAACACAGCCCCCCATCAGTGCCTAGGTCACCACAACCACACCCACAGGAGGAGTCCAATGAGTAAAACCCTGAGGTTGTCCCTGTAGGCAGACATAGGCATACCTAGTATGCCCTGGCCTTGACCAAGAGACAATGCATATCACATGCACTGACAACCTAGGACCCTAGGGACTGACATCTTACTCAGACTCGTATACATTATAATAAAAATGATGCCAGCCATATTACACAACCTGTATCTCACCATGTATTGGCTGTGGACTGCAGGAATCAGACAAAGTCAGCCCCAAGCTACAGGTCTGTCAGCTGTTACATTTGTAAGGTAAGTCACACAGCTACTCACCACTTCTAAGGGGTATTAGAATATGATAGCATATGGACCTGCCACATGTATGCAAGAGAATATAGTGAGCTACTGGTCTACTTGCAGAGATCTAACAGACTCTTGGGATAACAGGTACTCTGTCCAATAATATGCGCCTCATAATATTCACTAGGCCACATGTCTGATAACCCCACTACATTATTCAAGGGCAATGTCTAACAGTGGGGTCATAGAACAGTTACATCACTGTGTATACCAGCAGAGAATGGGCTGCTCATCCCCACCCGCAGCTCATCACTGTACCCATATAACAGCTGTACAGTATACTTGCAATGATATATCAGCAGACCACCCAATTCCAGGACTGTGCCATAGAGACAGAACCTGGCCACTTTTCTATGTCTCACATAATGTAGGGGTGGCAATGTATATGTCTGTATGTTTTTGTTTGTGTCATGAATGATGCATCCCTGTATAGCAGCCTGTGTGGTTCAGTAGGCTAGGGGCATTGGCATGAGTAATGGTGTTGATGGTTTGAATCTTGCAGTAGCCGCATCTTTTGCAATTCAGGTAGTTGTTAGGTGGTATTACCACAGACTGTCATAACCCCTCAATCTGTTACCACAAGAAAGCTGGACAAAGCCAGAGTGAATGGCAGGACAAAGGAACAATCCTACAGATAGACATTAAACATGCTCTGAGTAACCCAGAAGATGGCTAGTATAACAACAGGTTGCAGCGGGTCAGCTTAGTTGTAGGATGTAAAAGCTATCACTTAAATGTCTCAGTATTTATAACAGTTCAGTGACTGCATTTTACAGTATAGTACCAGAAAACCACAAATGTATGAGGAGCAGAGCAGACATATGGGGCAAAATGCTGGACATTCTGCAAAAACATGTACAGGGAGAGGTATGCAGACTGTCATCCTGTGTGTGGGGTTACATCATGTACACCAGCCACATCATACCTCTTAACCTCTTAGAGCAGTAAATATGGCCAAAGCCATGAATAAAAGTGGGACAAAGGCCCACAAACTGGGACAGGTTTTAATTATTGCTCTTGCAAACGTAGAATGCCAATAGATTAACAGGTCTTGCATTACCATGGATCTCTTGATGTGCATGGAGTCCGAAGCTCAAATGTCTGTCATTATTTATGGAGTCCAGTCTTCACTGATTTGCCAGTAATTGGACAGAAAACCACAATGTTATGTAAAATGGACTAAAATATGAGGCAAACTTGTGTACAGTCTGTGAAACTGTGTACAGTTCTGAGGTATGAGTCATATATTAAGGTCAACAAACAGCTGAGAAATGTCTTGGACAATATCAGGGAAGTGCAGTACTGTGGTAACAGATGCAGCAGCCAATGGCCTGCAGCACACATAATCCCAGACTGGAGTACAGATAGCTCTGGCCTGGAATCACCTTGTAAGTATTGACAGTTACACAGGGCACGCTCCTACACTTAGCTAACTTTAGCCCGAGTCTGTTGCCTCTACCGCCCAAAGACCTGCTATGTGGAATTATGTCTGTACATACATTCAGATACATATACCTGTCTCTCCCTATCCCACTCATGCTTGATTAGTGTATCTATCAGTATATGGCACACACACACACACACACACACACACACACACACACACACACACACACACACACACACACACACACACACACACACATATGATGACAATATGCATGTATAGCTATATAAAGTACAATGATACATAGACTCTCCACATATATCTACATAACACATTTAGATAATGTGCACACACAATAATATTTAAGGAGCCATCCCTGCTATCCATATTTATATAGATATGGATGGAGATATACAAAAGTCCTCACAAACCCTAGAATGCTGGGGTTATCTGCACTTACACATCACAACAGTTGTCTGATGGCACCAGACCAATGCCACAACAGTACATAATCTACTCACCCACAGACCCCTGTGCCTGCAGACTGTCACCCTGTAGACAGGCACAAGTATGCAGGTGGTGTAATGTACAATGGATGCAATGCATGCCTTGGACAGGTCATATTGTTCTTGGCCACATGTCCGCCTATCAAACTGTAAACAGCCACATATGGCCAGACTGGTAAGTGTGCACACATAGCAGGGATATTACCATGTATGCCACTCCTAGGACACTAAATACAATAACAGCACCAAGCAGTATCACTCTGCAGGCCACACATGCTGTCTAACACAAGGCCACTTCGCGTACTCCACAAATACTGCACCTGCATCCACATATACAACATAAATAACCTGTGGAGTGTGCGATAAGTACTGTGAGCTGTTGTGTGTAATACTAGATAGGTAGGGGTTCTATTCTCACATCATCTAACTTGTAATTGTGTGTATAAATATATCCCTTTACAGCACTATGGACTTGCTCACATGGGCTATCTCAGTGTAGTGGTATACATTTTATGGCCCTGTGACTAGCTTCTGGCCTCTAAATTCCCTCCTCTACAAGGCCTGCTGATGTCATCCACCTTAAGGGTGCTGCCTGACAATCTAATTTTAGATAAACTCCATGGTGCATGTGATAAGTACTGCAAGCTGTAGTGTATAACAGTAGATAGGTAGGGGTTCTAATCTCACAGCATCCAATGTGTGTGTGTGTGTGTGTGTGTGTGTGTGTGTGTGTGTGTGTGTGTGTTTGTGTAAATATATCCCCTTGCAGCACTAAAGACATGCCTATCTCTGTGTAATGTTTATGCTGTCTGCTGGGCCTGTGTCCTCCATGGAACCACCCAGGACCACACGGCCTGCCATGTTGTGGTGTGGACAGCACACTTCCCTCTGTAGCACTACAGGTACTGCCACTATGGAAACGTGAGTGTGCATGGCCATGTGGACTCTCAGACAATGGTGTTACTGGTGTATCCATGTGTCTGGTGCCCAACTCCAACCAGATGTTCCAGCACAATGTGCAGTCAAAGACAGGCACTGTCTCAGCCCACTGTCTGTCCACTGCATCAGTGAACCAATCCAGGTTGTCAACAATGTGGTGAAGGAAGGCACGGATGTCAAATTGTGCTGCATCCATAACCTTAAGCTTCCATCTGGTGTTGTGTTCAGAGCATGCCTGTGCCTCCATGATGGCTTGAAACATGCAGCAAGTGGCACGTGATGTAACACCTGTGACAGGTGGTGAAAGAACAGCAGTTCCCTTTGAGCACCCCTATTAATCTGCCTGTGTGGGACCTCACCAACCTTCTGGCTATGGCCTGTGTCTACACACACTGACACCATAGTTGTCACACTATCCTGTGATATGTCATCACCCTTTGACTGTTCAATATCTGTGGCCTCTGGGGACTGGGTATGTGTGGGGATACTGACTGTGTGCAGGGACAATGAGGGCAGAAGAGGGATGTCAACCTCTGGGACAGATTCAGCCCCTGATAACCACACCTGTGTCTCACTATGGCCACCATCATCATCAGAGTCCGATGAGACACTGACATCACATTAAGAGGGGGACAGATGCCAACCCCCCCCCCCATTCACCTGTGAGAAGCAAGACAGAAGCAGTACATTACCACCTGCACTATTATGTATGGTAATCCACACAGATTCATACAGATGAGGATCCACAACTGCATTACATGTGCCACATCTTCTTATCTCTGCTCCCACGCACAGCAAAGTCACTCCAACATACACAAAGTCACACTCTTTATAACATGTACTTCAGCTACATCCAGTTAATGTCACCAGTACAACACACCTGTGAGGTATGCAATATGACAGTTTATATGACAGAACTACACATAAAATCCAGTACACCTATCATGAGAATGATATGCCAGTAGTAGTAGTATCACTGCCTCAGGTATGTACCATCTCCCTATTGTGTTTGAACAGGGATCTTGCAGTAACTCCCTCATGTATAGTGGGCTGCATAGTGCTCATATCTATAAGTGCAAATGTGTTAATGTTTGTACAAATACACACCTGTGATTACCCAGTCTATGCACTGTAGTTAACTGTTCTAAAATGGAACATACAAATATTCTTCTCTGGCTAAGCACACCAGTTGTACATAGGGCAAATGGCAGCCCTTAACTTTCTTGGGGTATATATGATCCACAAAACAAGAGTATCACACTTACCAGGTACAGCACCATGGGCTTCGGCCACACCTGACTGACCTATGAAAAGGTGAGGGACAGGTAGCGTCAACATTACCAAATGCTGCAGCACTACAAGGTAATATGTGCATATATCCACATGTACAGTAACTACTGTGATAATGGCTATATTACCGACATTGTGAGTATGTGCCCATAACTGTGCATAAAATCCAACCCCAATGCAGATAGACCTGACACCCATGTCAAAAAACTACGGGCACTCATAAAATCGTCTAAGGCCAGCTTTGAGAGAAAAATTGCACAGGACACTAAGGATAATCACAAGGCTTTCTTTAGTTATGTTAGGAACCTGGGTGGTAATTCCCAGATATGCTCAGAATTAGTCCAAAATGACAAAAAATACACCGAACCCACAGACATTGCCAACATCCTAGCTGACAGGTTCAGTGCAAACCCCCCCCCCCCACTCCCCACCAAAAGGGAAAATATCTATTCCAGCAGAGTGCTGCCTTCCTGACATCTCGGATGCTCAGGTAAGAGCCGCCCTCTCCAAAGCAAAAAACACAGCATCAATGGGACCAGATGGTGTCCCAGGCTGCGTCCTACATGAACTCCAAGAAGAGCTAAACCCAAACATAAAACTACTGTTCAATCTCAGCCTTACTACAGGATATGTACCCAAAGAGTGGCGTACAGCAACTGTGGTCCCTCTCCACAAAGGTGGTGCCTCAACGGATCCTGGAAACTATCGCCCCATAAGCCTGACTAGCTTGGTCTGCAAAGCTATGGAAAGGATAATCATGGACCTCATAAATAAAGATATTGGGGACCTACAGTCACTGGATCCTTCCCAGTTCGGCTTTGTTAAGGGCAGATCCTGCCTCTTAAACCTGGTTGATTTCTTTGAAATAGTCACCAAGGCCATTGATGAGGGGAAGGTGGCCCACACAGCCTACCTGGACCTCGCAAAAGCCTTCGATACAATACCCCATTCGGGCATTATAGATAAGCTCACCAGCTTAAATATAAACCCCTATGTCACTAGATGGGTTGCAAACTGGCTCAAGGACAGAACCCACATGGTTTGAATTGCTGGAGCCATGTTAGACTCCAAACCAGTTACAAGTGGCATCCCACAAGGCTCAGTCCTGGGACCTCTCTTGTTCAGTATATATTTCTCGGAGGTACAGGCCAACACGGAAGGACTGTGGCTGACCAAGTTCGCAGATGACTGCAAACTGGGCACCATAATCGACTCTCCAGCTGACATAAGCATCCTCCAAAAGGGCCTCATAGAAACAGACAACTGGTGCCAGAGCCATGGCCTCAAGCTAAATGCCAAAAAGTGTATAGTCATCCCCTTTGGCAAAAACAAAGTGCCCACAAATTACCACATAGGTGGTAATCCATTAAGTACAGAAGAAGTAATTAGGCACCTGGGGACCCAAGTTGATAGCAATCTCTCATTTGACAACCACGTGGCCAAAGTGGTTAGAAAAACATTTTATATAGCCCACCTAATCATGAAGGGATTCACATCTAGATCAGGGGAGGTCATCGTGCCTCTTTACTCATCCCTCATCAGGCCCATAATTGAGTACAATGCTCCTTTTGGGATGTACCTTACCAGACACCTGCAGCAACTGGAAAGACCCCAAAAGTTCCTCACCAAGAGGATCAAAGGGCTCAAACAGATGCCATATGCTGCCCGGTTAAAGAAACTCCAGCTCTACTCAGTGGCATACCGCCTGTTTAGAGACAATCTGTGCCTGACGTATAAAGCCATGTCCAACCCGGAATTAATGGACATGCTGCACCTCAGAAAATCCAAATCCTATCGAGCTACATGCTCGGGAGACTAGAACCTCAGCACTGAAATAAATAGGACATGCTGGAGGGACAGATTCATAACCCAGAGGCTCCCTTCACTCTGGAATAAAATCCCAGTCCAGGTTAGGCAGAGTCCCTCATTGACTCTCTTCAAGAGGAATCTTGATGAGTGGATGGGAGATCGTAGGTTTACCCCGGGTATCAGTTCTGTGTCACTGTTAGACAGAGGCACAGTATACTAACCTCAAAAAAGGGCATAGCAAAATTAATTTAAAATGGGTGGCGAAAGCCAAACACATTCTGGCTAGGCTTATAAATGCCCTAGGGCAGATAGCCTAGTATGAACCTATGAACCTATGAACCTATGTACTGGTATGTACAGCCTGCCACAATGACTGATAGAGTATTACACTGGTGAACACAGTAAGCTTACCTGAATGCTCCTCTTCTGTGGAGGTTGTGGCATCCACCTCCAGGATGTTTGGCATGATGGATGCCTGGGAGCTGTTGGTTTATCCTAGGTTCACCAGGAATTCCTCTATGTCTGAGAGTGGTTGTTCCATTACAGGCCCTCTACCAGTGGCAGCACGATCCATAGCAACAGCATCTGCTCTTTGACATACAATATTCACCATATCTGTTGCCCAGTGTCAGATCTGTTCATAGGTCCTGTCCTGTTGGTCAATCTGATTAATAGCCACACAGAGTTTGCCCAAAATGCTGGCCACTGTTCACGACTGTGCCAAGCCCTGCTAAGCAAGATGTGATGGTAGTGCCTGAGGCCATCCAGTATTATGTCATTCTCTGCAGTCGTGAATGGTGGATGTCTCCTGTGATACATAGTTCCTAAAAGATAACAAGAGGGGAACACATTACAGGACCATACATGGACATCCACTATGTACAGATCTTGCATACCTATAATGACCTGTACTAGCCACTGCTCCCTCACACGTCATACCCTACGGTCTGGGAATACACTACATGTGTGGATATCACAAATATAGTAGCAATAATGGGTTATGTCCCTGTGCACAGAGACAGATTCTGCTGTATGTACTTACACCCATCAATGCAGTCTATTGTGGTGTATCCTCTATGGGCAAATTCCCACTAATATGTCATACGGCCATTGTCAGACAAATAGCAGTGTGCTATTACAACAACTATATGGGGACAGTCCAGCAACACCAGTGTGCCACAATGACAGAAAGCAATGCAAACCTGCTATAGTATATGTCCCCTGTAGGCATCATACCTCTCAAGTATAGAGATGTTTGCAGGATGTCAAGATGTTTGCCTCATACATGTGGTCCTATTCACAAAAACCTGTGGATGTCTGACAAATGTTTGGCCAATCATTGATGGTTGATGTCAGAATATACAGTCACAATCTGACTTTCACATGTCATACCCATCAGAAAACAGTTATGCTACAGTAATATGCATTAGCCTACTCATGTTCTTACATTATATGGGCAATTTATATTCTCTGTCACAGAGTTTGGCCCTTTGGTCCACCATTAATTATGGCTTTGTTCTTCTTTCTTGGTGTAAGATGTTGACAGGCATGGTAGGCGTAACTCTCAACTAAACTGGGACACATGTCAATGACACTGGGATGTAGCCAGAGTACAACAGGGGCATTCAGGGACACTTTTACAATTTTAGAACTATGTATGTGACACATTCACAGAATGCCAGGAGGTGACATACAGTACATCGCTTGATGTAAAAGGAGTGCACAGCCTTAGTTATTGTCACTATTTAGTATGTGTAATCCACTGGCTTTCCTACAACAGCTGACTGTTGTAGGAGGGGATTGATAGGGACAGAGCTGAGATGTGATGGAGAGCAAAAACAAGTGTGAGGCATGCCTTTAGGTGTAGGACAGCAGAGTATCAATGACATCTCAATACCATAGATCTATTACAAATCTACTTCTGTAGTCCCAATTCTCCATACCTCTATCGACCCATCTGCATCCCATTTTATGGAGACATCTATTACACACCTGGTGGACTGCAGTATTCCTTTTCTGAATCTTTCCTCTGGAAAAGCTTGTAACATACATTGTCTGTGTGACTGGAATCTGATACAGACCTGTTCCCCATCACCAGTTGCTTTCCTTTTGAAGGTAATTCTCATTAGCAGGTAATTGCCTCTGTATCAATCAGTGGCTCAGAATCACTAATTGCAGCCAAAACTGCTGAATTGCAGTATCAGTAGCCAATGGCATGCCACCACAGTGCAATATATAAGGCCTTCATGTGGACCTTGGTCCCTTTCTTATTTTTTGAGATTGACATTGCTGAGGTGTGGAGACTACAGCATCATAGAGAGTAGGTACAACTACTGTCTACTGTGGAGATTTGTAAAGTATGCACACAGTTTTTTCTTATATGATTGGTTAGTGTCCCATAACATTGTGGTCTTCTGGCAGTTCACTGGCAAACATTGTGGGTTGATTTCAGTAAGGGAAGAGAGACATGTGATTGGCATACTTCATACCCATCAGAACATGCATGCTAATGCAATATCTGTTATTCTTTCAACCTATTATTCTTGTAGGGGCAAACTGTTGAACATGTCCCTATCTCTGGCCCTTTGTCTCCCCCACTAAGTATGGCTGTGTCTGGATCCCTTGCTCTAGGGGGTTGGGATTTATGGTAGGTCCATAGCAGCTACCTGTACATACAGCTGCATATGCTACAGGCTGCAGCTGCTGCGCTGCTGCAGGCTAAAACACACAGGGAGGGTTTGTGAAAACTTTGTTAGACAGAAAGCTGTAAGTGTAACTGTGGCTACTGTGTCAGGACTGTCATTATGGCAGAGTCAGGGTAAGGGTATTCTATACAGTCCAATTGGTGCATGTACATAAAGTACATATGTTATGTAACAGTGTAAATAACAGAGTGGTAGATAACATACAGTTAGGTGATATGGATATGTGCATTGTGTCTCTGCCTGCAGGCCTTTATCTTGAAAACTGAGTGGCAGTTTATTAAGTAGCAGTGAATTGTGGGGATTCAGACTACAAGACACAGTCATTACTTGCTGTCTGCACAATAATGTAATTGAAGTGCATCACAACACTGGACTCAAACCCAGGACTGTGAGCGGCTAAATGTACTGTATGCAAGGCATTTAGCAGACTGTGCTACTCAGGGACTGCAAAAGCCTGTGTATTTGCAAGATCTATGTGCACATATACAGTCTGTGAGAGACATTTCTACATCCATGAGTATGTGCGTGGCTTTATATGGTTGCATTTCTGCACAAGGTTCCCGGATGTAAATGTACTTTGCCATTGCTGCCTTAGCAGGTGTATTTCCACAGGTTGCTGGTAAAAGGGCACATAAACCTGCTATCACAGGCCTCCAGTACATCCATTGACATGGCTTTGACTGTCCACTAGTGTATTATTGCACCAGGGTCCAAGGTTCACTCCTATTTTTCCCATTCCTTTTATATTTCATTTACATGCTTAATGACATTAGGTAGCAGTCAGTATGTATTGCTGGAAACATCTGCATAACCTGGGACCTGTGTAGTATGGTAGGTTAATTCACTGTGTTATAGTTGTGAGGTGTCCAGGTTCGAGACTTGGCAGAGGTGTTTGTTCTTTACATGTGAGTAACAATGACATAGACACATGTTGGCATTAAAGCTCATTTAATCTGAGCAAAGCAGGGTACCATGCTGTGCAAACCCATGCTAAAATTATATAAAGAAAAAGGGGGTGATATGACAGTGGTGAAATGGGGGCAAGCAGTCGGGAAAAACATAGTGAACAGCAGCAAGGTTGTAGGAAAGAATCATAGCTATCCATTTGTTTTATAGCAACAGCTGTGCATTTTGACAAATTTTGTAGATTCATTTCGACTCTCTAACCCCAGAGAGAGGGGTGAGGACAACATAAAGGTGTTGTCAATACAATTGGACAATATTAGCAGTGTCCAATGGACATGTTTGTGAAATGGAGAGCTACATATGGGGCAATATTTTTTTTTCTGGGACAGGTGTCCATTTTTTTTTTAAGGAGAGAGTGGAATGTTGGGGAACGGACATAGGTACATGAGGGGAGGTCAGTTGGGTAAGAGAGGATGCAATAGTAGATAGACAAGACAGACAAGGCAGCAGACAGGCACTGTGTGTGACACATGAGGGGGTAAACACCTTGGATGGGGAGAGTGTTGTGGAATCAGAAAAGCATGTGGCTCCGGACAGCAGCAGCAGCATGACTGACATTCCCACCTATAGGCAGTCCATACTGTTCCTTCACTGCCCTAAAGGTGGCTGTGCTGGAGGCTGGGCACCAGGACCAGCCTGCCCCACTAGGTTGGCCAGTGTGCCCTCAATCTTGTGCAGGCAATGCTCATAGCTCTGATGAACGATCCTGCATGCCATGGCCAGTAGTCGCTGTTCGGTGACTACCACCCCTCTGCCACCGCTCCCAGGGGAAGAGGCAGTTCCACCTGATGCTTTAGGTGGTTCAGGAGCAGTGGATGGGGCACCACCAGCCTGGGTTCCAGATGAGCCAGGACCTGGTGCCACGGCCAGTTGAGGTAGGGTAGGCAGATAACTGGGAACTGACCTACCCTGACATGCTGTGGTGATGGAGGTATAGCAATAAGTATAGTTTAGTTATGAACAAAACATATTGTTAGTAATAACAGCATGCCAGGACAGTGGAAATAACCCAAGTACATAACAATGCATATTATGTGAAACACAGCAATAAATAACAGAAAAGTCAGAATAATAAAAGCATGCCAGCAACAGTTATGACATAAGGCCAACAGAATAGGTCATTCAACAAGATATGTTAATATGCAACCATTATAATACATAATGATAATAAACACATGCCCCAAAATACTGTTCAGTGTAACAACATATGCTAATAGTGAACCAGAACCAATCAAGTACAATAATAAATAAATGAAGATACGTGGTGGGGAGAGAGAAAAAAACAGGACATTAGTATTATTATTATTGGCTATATACTTGACAGCAGTACTACTATCTACTCTGCAGGTCTGTCCTTTCTTTATGTGTACAAGTCCCCTATAGCTGCTGTAGCAAGTACATACCTTTCAAGCTGTCAGGATGGGACAGTATGGGGCAACTAGTAACAACTGCAGGTATACAACTACACAGAACATGTGCACACCAGTGGACCCATACTCTGCTGTTTAGGTAATCATGGTGATGATAAACTTATGACAGAGGGATTGCACACGGCTAATTATATTATGTGAAAATGTGACATTTGAGGGACATGTATGTGTACAGTACAAAAACTAAACATCTACCATGCCTTGCTAGGAAGGCATGGGGATAGAACCCAATAGCAGTGACTGCATAGGACATCTGCATGGCATGTATGAAATGGCTGCAGCAATGTTTTTACAGACACACCTGGAAACAAAATATGACCTGGCAGTACTACTACAGTTTTATAACAGCCTGCATTGACAGTAGACCACACACATGTAGTACAAGCCTGACAGAGATAATGGGTAACCTATACATTAACATATAGACTGCAGGTGCACACAATATATTGTTAGTGGGTTTAAATATCTGTGGAGTTGATAAACTATATCAAATCATGGAGTGGGCTACCTCATCCATATACCTTGATTAGCTGCTGTTTCTGAATGACAGAGCATTATGTGAACAATACTGAATTAGAATCAGCCTTGACTGTTACTATATGTGTTAATTCATTTGGCAGCCATTATAATTGCAGTCTACAGCTATTACACTGTTATACTTGACTACAGCACCTTAACTCATAGCCTGAATATGTATAGCTCAACTGCAATGCTTAAAGGAAGACATTCATAATGTACACAATTTACCTTGGTGTTATTGGTATTGGTTATGTGTTATTGCAGAACAGATGTCATAATTCATTTCTTGCAAAACAGCTCTAAATCTACACTTATTGCAAAACAGACTTTACTGGCTATACCTTCATACAGGTGCTGGTATTGTTTCATGTTTTTATTACATAACAGTTGTCATAAGTAATTTCTTGCAAAACAGTTCTACTTCCACACTTATTGCATCACAGACTTTATTGGAAATACCTTCATACAATTCCTGGAATAATTTTGAGTTTTTATTGCACAGCAGTTGTGTTTATGCAGGTGTTGCAATACAGCTGCAAATCCACACTTATTGCACTAGAAACTTTATTGTAAATACTTACTTACAGTTAAAGCTTTACTCTTCCCTACTTACTGCACTACAGTTGACAGTATTCACTTATTGCAGTATAGCATGTTCATTGCAATATAATCTTTACTGTGTAGACCTAATTGCATTTACTGCTTTACTCTTTCTTGCTTATTTGACTATAGTTAGCATAATACATCTGTAGTCACCACACTTCTGTGTGCCTTCTACTGTGCCTTCTGTGAAGGTTGGGTGTTCGGCTGGCAACTCGGCACTGTAAAAACTCCACTGCCAATCAATCTGTGGACTGGTGATCCACTGTGTCAACCCCTAATGGGAGAAACCAAAAGACATTACAGTCACCACACTCACAGTGCAGTCTGCCAAGCATCCGGAATGAACCTCGATATTGCAAGCTCTCTCTTCTGCAGCTGTTGGGAGAGAAGCACACCATTATGCATACCAGTTTAGCAGACATTTGGTTTATATATTGGTCAAACAGAGGCAAGATTACTTACAGACTTATGGGGCATTCCCTGCCAAAGCTTCTCCGACCCAGGTGTCCAAGACTTTCAATGCTTCAGGTAGTCATGGTGGTGATGGACCTGCTCACCTGTGTAGGGGATACCTGTCACACTGGTGAGTTCATGTGCCAGCCAGTCCCAGGCCTCTGTCTTGCACTCAGAGCCCTGGAACCCTCCCTGCAGCAGCCATTCACCATGTTTTTTTAGCAGGAGCCAACCATGACCCTGGACTTCTGAATACCCCAGCAATGTGCCCAGAAGCATGCACCCTTTCCAATGACTGCCATAGTCACTACACAGTCAGAACTCCACAGATTATGCTGTATTCCAACCTAGTCAGCTTAATATAGCATGTTTCTCCCCCTTACACACCACTGGGCAATATTTAAAAATGTGGTGCATCACTCAGCAGCTAGCAAACCAGCTGAGCAGTGTGAAAAACCGAAGACCCGTATGCTTAGCAGTGCTTAGCGGTTCGCAACCCTGCCAAGCAGAGCTGGAGCAGCGCATAAACATTTTCAGCCATTATTGTGTTGATGCGGTGCTTTGCAACTCTTAGCAGGTCTTAGCAGATCTTAGCAGAGTGCAGCGGGACAGAATTTAAAAATAATTGCCATAATTTGTATTTCAAAACTAAATGCTAATTCTCCTTTCCATGTATTCAAAGCCTGCACATACTGCTCATGAGACTGCAACTCTACCCAACTGGCTCTTTGGATATCTGAAATTTTGCTATAACTTTACATATACCTCTGAGCTATGTATAAGCACTGCTGAGCACTGAACAGTGCCATGCAGACCTACTCAGCTATGCTTAAACCTGACATTTCAATAAATAATTAAATGCAATCAGTTTATATTTTTGGATGTTTTGCAAGTGTCTCAATGCCGCTTAATATTGCTGCACTCTGCGCTGTGCAAACATGCTTTTTAAATAAAATAAAATACATTGATATACTGCAATTGGACAGTACAGAAAGTGTCTTACCCAACTGCAGACACAGTTAACACTACACTCCCTACACTGATCCAATAATCGTGTTCTTAAGCTCTCCCTCATCAATGCACCATGATTAATATGTATGGTGGGCTGCTGAGGGGGAACCATGTACACGAACACAGTACCATTCCATGTAGGCTCCATACTATGCATACACAGATTTTATTAATCCTGGGGTATGTTTTAACAACATTCTATGTAAATATTGCATAAGTGCATATAAATGCAAGAAGAAATATATCTGTAAGTGAAAATACAGTATGCATCTATGTGTAAAAAAGGGGGGTATTTTTTACTAAAAAGCTTTTGCCTGTACTTAGTCAACATGAATAACCTGCAATTAGTGGATCTCTTCAAGAATAACCACTATGAAAGTGAGAACCTTGGGGCTATGTATGCCACCACATATTCAATAATTTTCAAGGTGAATGAAGAAATGTTCACAAATTACTGACTGTGATAATATTGCTGTCCAGTAATTGAATTACACCATAAGTAAAAAGCATCTAATTTTGTAGTATCTGCCAGTATACTCTGGCATGGCTGCATTATTTCTGTTATTAATATTGTTACATTGTATTCTGTTATTTCTGCTACTGTTCTGTTATATGAGGGAAGAAACACTGAAATTTAATACATACAAGCTTGTAAGAAGAAACGTTGAAATTTAATATACAGGAATTAGGAAGAGATGTTTTCAAATCAGAAGTATGGAAGCAAACAGAATAATTTATACTTCTGAAATGTTTAGCATTTCATAGCTAATTCATTGAGACATAGCCATCAGGATGCATTTTTTAATATATACAAAGGACATGGGTACACTTTACTGGCATTCACTTTAGATGAGAACATCATTATGCTCATTAAAATAACCTTATTCAGCTTGAGTGGTGTGCTCATCTAGTACACAAATTAATTTTTTATAATCAGCATAAGTCATTAAATCAAAATAATGTTGTGACATTACAGTTAACAATAGGTATTTAATTAACACAGGAACAGCTGGCACTATAATATTTCCAGTTAATTCTATCAATTAAAAATAAAATATTTACTATTACAAATTAATCAACATTAAAATTCAGAATGAAGCTTACATAACAACTACAGTCATTTAGTAAATTTGCTAAATTAAGTTATTAAATTATTACATGATGCAGTAATAATACATTAATTTTAGGGACTATGGAGCCTGCTTTGGTTTTATGAATGATTTGGTAAAATAGCTCTAAACGATAAATTTATATCTTAGATTGATTTTAATATTGAGATGCAGATTCAATAAAGCCTACACAGTCCATTAAAACCATGTGAGAATCATGGTGTGATATGCACATGATATCGCACAGTTTTAAATTCAGTAAGCAGCTCTACACACTGTGTAGAGCCACAAACATGGTAAACATCATGGCATGCTAATTGTAGCATAAGCAGATTAATTGTATGCTAATCAACCAATCCAAGATAGAGGAGCTATTCAACAAACTATAATGCAACTGTGTAGACTCTATGCTGGTTTTCCCTGTGAATTCCAAAACCTATTGGAATATAGCCACTGAAACTAGGCTACATGGAAAGAATGTTAGGGACTGCTGTTGCTCTTATTCATGCATATGTGCAGCAGACTCATGTCTGATGCTGCTGGTAATAGACCACGGCCAAGAAGGAGATGGGCTTTAGACCCCATTTAACTTTTCATAATCTGCATAAGTTGGAAATTATAGAATGTTACAGGGTGGATAGAGACACACTACAGGAATGGTAACCTCTGTCAAACCTCTGTCAATCTCAACTGACAGTAAGAGCAAAATGAAGGGAACCAATACCAGTAGTGACTAAGGTATGTGTAGCACTTAGAATTTTAGCTAAAGGAACCTTCCAGAGATGAACAGGGGACACACTGGGGGTGTCACAGGCATCAGCATCCGGGATCCTTTATCAATTCCTGAAAGCTATGCTGCAACACACCAATGAGTACATATATTTTCCCTATACACCTGAGGACAGAGCCAGAACTATGCAGGAACAAGAGTTCTACCCTGTAGCACACAACTCTGAAGTCCTGGGTGTCATAGACTATACACATATAGAAATCAAAGCACCACTTGGGGAAAAGGGAAGGGTTTACATAAACAGAAAGGGTTACCACTCCATTAACTGACAGATCATGTACAACTCTAAGGGAATCATCCTGAATGTGTCTGCTGGCAACCCAGTCAGTAACCATGACTAACATATCTGGCACATCTCTCAAATGTATAAGATGTTTACTAGGGGGGATATCCCACTGGGTCATTTACTGGGGGACGCAAGTTATACGGAATCAATGTTGCTGTATACGCAAGTAGCTATTTGTAATAATAGCTTTGCCCAGTAGATACCACTACCTTCCCTTTCATCCTTCTTCTCTTGCTTTTCCTTTCCTTAGTCTGCTGTACTATTCTACACTTCCCTGAACCTAAAACTACTCTAAACCTCACACTTCTCCCTCTATACTAACTTGCTATATCAGCCTGCTTTTCTTAGACTCCTACTTTTGCTTCATCTCACCTTAGACACTCTTGACTCACCTTTACTGGCAGCTCTGCTGATTGTTTCTCCTCTAGCTCTCCACTCTGTCTTTGTCCTTAGATCTGGGACCCTACCACCTTCTCTATTACTCATACTGCCCTTATTTCTAAATCCTACCACCTTCCGGACTATTTCTACTTATCTCTTATTTCTTAGCCCTTACCTGTCTCTCGTTCTTTACCTCCTTAGCTCCGACCGCCTTCAGTACCTTCTGCATCCAATTAGGATAGCTGTCTTGGCTGGTCTGTCTCCACCCCCTCCTGACTGTTTGGACTAATTACCGCTCTCCTCTTCCCTCCCTGCCTCTTATACTTTCTAAACCCATAAATACCCCCTGTCTGGCGTGGCGCCATCTCTTAGACCCCTATACCGCCCCTGGCTGCTGTCTACCTCTGGCCTGGCGTCTTTTCCTCTGGTAAGTAGTGCCTTGTAGACAACTGTAATTAAATGCATAAAGTAACCTCGCTTTTTTATACTGAGTGCCTTACACCTTAGCTTACCCTGCAATTGCATTGATTCATGTAGTTTTATTTAGCCTGCACTAATGTGTTTGTTCTTGTAAGCCATTAACGGCTACTTAGTTTCTAATCCTCCTCGTGTCTCCATATAGGTGATTGTGCTGTTCAGGTGCCGGTATTTCCGCAGTATCGGCAACCAGACCTGTACACACTTTGAAATACTGCTACAACGCTAGTTGAAAGTTCTATCGCTTGTTATTAGTACTCCATATGTTGTTCTTTGTCCGTTTAATGAAAAAGCGAATGTAAGCTTGTTAGGAGTTTAATTATATTAGCGACTGCTGCCTAGGTAGTGTAAACTCCTGTTTATGCACATTGTTTTTCTGTTTAATGAAGAAGGGAATGTAAGGTTGTTAGGTGTTTAATAATGTTAGCGACTGCTGCCTAGGTAGTGTACACCCCTGTTTTTGCACATTTTTTTTCTTTTTCTGCTTAATGAAGAAGCGAATGTAAGGTTGTTTGGAGTTTAATTATGTTAGCGACTGCTGCCTAGGTAGTGTAAACTCCTGTTTATGCACATTTAAGATTATAGTTGCGTGCGTGACTAGACTTTACTGTTTCTATGCCTGCACTGACATCGTACACAACACATACTCCCTTTGCATGTTAACGGCTGCCGCTGGCTTAGCTGCGGTAGCCCCTAACGGCCTCTATACTCCTTGATGATTAGATGACCCGCCTGCTTAAGCGAGTGCTTCTTAAACCAATTTATTGAGTAATTCTGCTGTCGCTTATACTGTAGTCTCCATAGCTTTAGCCTGTAATGGCTACTTCCTACAGGGTGAAACCCTGAATTATTGGTTTTAGCGATCGTTTCCTGCCTTGCTTTGTAGCTAGGGTATTTGGGTCTAACAACTCTCTCTCTAGAGCTGAAGTTTGTAGCCAGTAATCTACTGGATTTCTGATAAGCTTCTAGCCTAGTTTCTGGTAGTCACATCCCATACAAACGCCACAGCCATCAGCGGTTCAAGGACCACGTGGATCTACTCTAAGTGCGTAGTTAAGCGCAATAGCTGTTGTAACCTGTGCCTGCCTTTAGGACACTGGTTATCCCAACAACCCTCTGTTTGCTACGTTTTTGTGGCATCTCCTTCTACAGAACCAGACAGTCACCAAAACTAACTCTCACCAGGGGATTGTTTTTAGTATTTGTTATTTATTTGTTACACACTTTCTCTATATGCATTATTCCAGTCTGTGCTGTACTACTTTTATATACAATTAGGAATTGACTATGTATCAATTGTAACCCAATGTACTAAATGTTATCCTACCTGCCTACAGGAATTAACCTATAGGTATATCAATTGTACCAGAATATGCACGGTCTTATGAAACTGAGAGACTCTAGCAGTATTAAGTTATTGTTCAATTACTAACTGTTTTGAATGCATTATAACTCCTATTGCTATACTGTTGCATATGCTAGCAATGTTAGTATAAGTTCATTCAGTGTTTTATTAGAGCTGTTGTACTTACTTTTTTACTGTAATTTATGCTAACCTTCTGCCACTCATTACCTGTGTTGTCTTCTCTCTCTTCCAATAGTACCCTAACCTTCACTGTACTGCTACCGCTATACTATCTGTCAACATACCATCGGCTGACAAAGGACCTGTGGTTTGAACTGACTGCCTTTACTCCCTGCACCCCCTCTCAAGGAAACAAATATATATGTTAATTTGTCCTGCCTTTAAAGCATAATTATATTCTCTGGTGTTCCAGGGGCTCTAAAGTACGCTCTGAGCCTGGTCAGCAAGCAGCCTCCTACCTCCTCAACTAGCTACCTTGTCAACCTTACTCCTCCACTACCTCCTAGTGCCCCTCATTTTGCTTTTCCTCCCTCCATTATCAGTACTAGCCTACCCCCGTTATTGTAGCTATTTGTAATAATAGCTTTGCCCAGTAGATACCACTACCTTCCCTTTCATCCTTCTTCTCTTGCTTTTCCTCTCCTTAGTCTGCTGTACTATTCTACACTTCCCTGAACCTAAAACTACTCTAAACCTCACACTTCTCCCTCTATACTAACTTGCTATATCAGCCTGCTTTTCTTAGACTCCTACTTTTGCTTCATCTCACCTTAGACACTCTTGACTCACGTTTACTGGCAGCTCTGCTGATTGTTTCTCCTCTAGCTCTCCACTCTGTTAGTTCCCGCTCCGCTCCCCTACCCTACCCCCAATTCCCACCCACCCCCAGTGGTCCTACACTTATACTTCACTGACAACTCCCCCTTTCCATTATTCTCCTATCACTTACCTCTTTAATTCTATGCCACTCCTCCTACTCTATCTCCTGATTTCTTACTTAACTCCCACTTAACTCTTTATCACTTAGTCTCTCCCTTTACTCTATCCCCCTATTAATTCTACTTTACTCCCTCTCTGTTCACATCCTCTGCTCTTCAACACTATACCTTAGGACCCTACTTATCTAGTCCCTACATATTGCTCACCAACCCAACATATAACCTACTTTACCTCTTTAAACTATCTCCTTCACTTATTATAATACCTACCTTCAAGCTACTCCTTACATACATTCGCTTACCATGCCTCCAACAAATATAACACTACTCACCACCTCCCTGCTCTCAGCTATCATACTAGCATCTCTTACCATTCCTTATTAACTTACCTCCTATGAATATCTCTCTCTATCTGAACAAAACCTCTACAGCCAACAGACTTTACCCTTTTCTCTCACCTTCTCCATTAACCATTGTAACATAACATGTTACTCTACTTATTTATTACTAAAGTTCCATAGAACAACCCATTTCACGTATTACTCTATCAGAAAGACCTTCAATAACCTATCTAAATTTCTAAAATCACTCAGACACCCCCAGCAACACCCCCTCCTAGATGGTGACATTCACCCAAATCCTGGACCCTATACTGACTCCACCACTGATCCTACCAAGTTAACAGCTCCCATAGTTTCTATGATTAAAAAAACATCTAACTCCCTCCTTATAGCTCACCTTAACATTAGAAGTATTAATAATAAACTTACCCATCTGCACGCACTCCTTGATATATACTCATTCGACATTCTTTGTCTTACTGAAACCTGGCTAAAACCAACTACTCTAGACCATGAAATCACCCCTCCTGGCTATAACATACTCAGAAATGACCGTCAAATAAAAAAAGGTGGGGGTATAGCCATTCTCTATAAATCAAGCCTCAAAATCTCCACAGTTAATGTGCTTCCATCGCTAGACACCAAATCTGAAACCCTATCCATCAAACTTGAAATAAATAACTCCAAATCCATCTATATAATCTGCATTTATTTACCTCCAGGTAATAACACAAATTCTCTAGAGAACCTACTGAGCCACCTCTCTATCCAACTACCCCAGGAGACTATCATACTTGGTGATGTTAACATAGACTGGTCTACTTGCAATTCCCTAAACCCTACCAACCATATACACCTCTTTGGGTTCTCACAACTAATATCATCTACTACAAGAATCCATAAATCCAGTAAAAAGGAAAGTACTTTGGACTGGATCCTCATTAATAGCCACCCTAATTCTTATACTCCAGGAACACTCCCAGATGACATCAGTGACCACACACATACCTACATTATTAGAGAAAAAGTCCATACTGCAACTACTCATCAACTTAAAACCTCACGCTTAAAAAAATTATTTAATCCAGATAGCTTTATATCTGAATTAAAAGCATGTGACTGGTCACCACTAACCTATCTAAAATTAGACGAAGCTGTTACCTACTTTAATACTAACTTTCTTCAAATCCTAGACTCCCACGCACCCTATCGCTCCACTAGAATAAAATCAAAATCTGCTCCCTGGCTCACACCACAAACCAGACAAAAGATACTACTCAGAAATAAAATCTGGGCCAAATGGAGATCTAACAAATGTCCTTCAACCCATCTCCAATTTAAACAGCTAAGAAATGCTACAAAGAAAGATATTCCTAGAGACAAAAAAGACTACTACCTACATCTTCAAAAAAACCATCAACAAACTCCACAAAAATTCTGGTCTGCCATAAACAAACTCCTTCAGCCAGGTCACACTACTACTCCAGACCCAATCGGTTTCAACAAAAGTAACTCCAACCTGATCCCTGACGCCTTTAATAACTACTTTACAGAAGCCATTAAAACCCTGGCTAATTCTTTACCGCCCATTGCTGTATCCCAAACACATACCTGCAATCCTACATCACCTACCTTTCAGATACAACCAGTATCTACAGCTGTCATCTGTAAGCTTCTTCAAAAATTAAAACCTTGCACCCCTTCTGCTGACCGACTCCCATCTGAATACCTACAAATAGCTGCAAAAGTCATAGACTATCCCATTTCTATCCTTATTAACAGAACTATCTCTGAAGCTAGAATCCCTACTTTATGGAAGGTATCTCATATCATCCCCTTACATAAAGGAGGACCATCTACAGAGCTTTCTAACTTTCGCCCTATTGCTTTACTCTCCCCCTTAGCTAAGATAATGGAAAAATGTATTCACAAGCAGCTACTTAACCACTTACTACAAAATAACCTATTGGCTAACTGCCAACATGGCTTTAGGCCATTTCACAGTACATCTACTGCCCTTCTATCCTTTACCGACTCTATATACAAGAATCGCAACAACAACTCCTTCTCTTCTGCTCTATTTATCGACCTGTCAAAAGCCTTTGACATGGTAAACCATAACCTGCTGCTTGACAAACTAAAGGCTCATTCTCTCAATCCCCAAGCCATACAATGGTTCAGATCCTATCTGGAAAATAGACAGCAAGCAGTACTTTGGCAGAACAGTCTATCTTCACTACTTCCTGTAAACATTGGAGTCCCACAGGGCTCCATCCTAGGTCCCCTACTCTTCTCCTTATTTATCAACAACTTACACATCAACATACCCCAAGCCACCTGCATTCAATATGCAGATGACTCTACATTAATATGTACAGCCAATGATATATCCTCTCTCCATTCCCTCACACAAACTGTTTTTCAGAATGTTGAAAACTGGTTTATGCAACACTGCCTCCTCTTAAACCCCAAAAAAAACAAAGCTATTGCTTTTTACTCCTACTCATAAATCAGCCACTCCTTTCTTCTCTATAACCTCTAACAATGGTACCAACATCTTCCCAGACACTACAACCCGTCTACTAGGGGTAACTATCGATAATCATCTCAATTATGATGAACACATAAACGCCACCATTAAGTCTGTTAACAGAAAACTTGGCTCACTCTACAGAATAAAAACCTTCCTTACCCCTTCTGCAAGGAAAACAATTGCTCAGACCCACCTCATTTCCACCCTCTTTTATGCCTCTGTCATATATACCAATCTATCCAAAAGCAACCTCACTAAGCTCTCCATATGTTATAATAGCATAACTAGATTTATCACAAGTTCCGCCTTTAAAACTCACCACTGTCTTAACATCAAACAACTAGGGTGGCTAGAACTGCAAAACCATATACTCTTTCAACAATTGCTTATAACACAAAAGATTCTACACCTCCCTAACAACACTCCTATCTTGTCTAATCTTATTACTCCTTACAATAATCTACCTACATTACGCTCTGCTAACAAGCTCCTAGTTTTATCCAGCAAAGCTAATAACAAAGCTGGTGATTCTCTTTTCGCTAACACCGTAGGTAAAGTCTGGAATCAACTTCCTGCTGAATTATCTACCATTAATTCTACTTTTCTTTTCAAGAAACATCTTAAAAAACATCTGAAAGCACACTGGCTTTGTCCATGTACTAACCCCCATTGATATCTTTTCTCTTCCATTCTTTAATCTTAACTCTATTCCTACACCTGTATCCACTGCCTTCAACTCTACTCTTACTCTCCTATAATGAGAATAATATACATTTATTATTCCCATTATCTAATAATTGCTCATAACTTTCTAGTGTGATTTTGTAAAAAAAAAAAAAAAAAATATATAATATTTTTGTTTATTTTACATTTTCTGTATAGAAATGCTTAGTTCAATTTATTTAGTATTGCCTAGTTTTAATTCTGTAGAATTGCTTAGTTTAACTTTGTCAATTTCCTGTTTGGAGCTTTTCTCCCCGGGCCTCTACTGAAAATGGACATATATCCAGCTAGACTAGCCCGGTCAACAAATGTAAAATAAAAATAAAAATAAATAAAAATATACACTGGAACCCTGGCTGATGACATCCATCAGAAATGCACACACACCAACTGAAGAACACTATAATGAGGCAAACGTTCAAACAAGAAGGGTTAAAGAGCATGTATTTGGGCTGCTGAAATAAGAGTCCTGGTGCTTAGGTATATTAGGTGATGCCTTGCAGTAGAATCCCTGTACATATAACATAAAATATTCACCATATGTGCCATACTCCATGACATAATTCTGAGAAAAAAGCTTAAGCAGGAAAAGCAAGGGGATGGGCATCACATCTCACCACTATTGGAAAGGGTACCACAGCCACATGCAGGTGAGTAGTCAGAGGGGGAGCAAGCAGCCACTGTGGCTGTGAATGAAGGCAGACATAGACATGCACAATATGGCCCTGCACTAGTCAAAAGGCAATGGGAAGCACACAGCCTCACCACATAAGGGGCTAAAACTTCATCTTATGCTCATGCATACAGCAACATTGATTCAAGGCAATGCTCACAGCCTTTATTTACCCATTTAGTGGCTGTGTACTGCTAGTATCAGAGTCAGCCCTGAATTAAAAGTCTTGCAATTGTTGGATTTCCAAGGCAAGTGTTGAACTTGGAACAGAAAAATAAATGTCTGAGAATACAAATGAATGGCATATCCCTGCATATTGTTACTTGGTAATGTAAGTAAGTATAGGTGGGTGATTTGTACAGCAATTACATCAAGATTTGATAATAGTGACTTATGTGAATAGATGTGCCCTCTTTCAACTAATAGGCCTTACATCTAAAATCTACAGATTTTCACCGAATATCCACAATTTGGCCATATATGTTAGCAATGAAACAAACATTAAAGAATGAATTAGAAAATAATGATACACATTCAGTTTCAGACTTACTATCCCTCAGAACAAACATAAAAATAGTAATGAAAAACATGTTATTCCATCAACTGTTTAAGTTTTTAAGACCACGGTGTTTAAGAACTCTTCCCATTGTTGGTCCTTTGTCGCATATTTATTTATGGTTTGGTCCAGGTTGTTGATGTAAGAGTTTGGGATGTACATATTACAAAAACCTGTAAGAAAGCATTACAATTTGCAAAACAGTATAACAAAAACAGATATACTAAGCACTAAGTCAGCTATGAACCCTGAGCATCAAACAAAAGACTTACATATCCCTGAATCCAAAGATAGAAAACTAGATATATCACAGCTATCATCATTGCACAGGGTGTTGTGTGTGTAGGGGAGGCAGGAAGCCTAGGCTGATACAAAAGGTAGCAAGTGCATGTGAGTAAGAAAGAGAAGCAGGCAGGCATTTGGATAAACGATCAAATGGCCAGTGAGACAGAACAAGCTTTAAGCCTCACAAATGACCCATGTAACTGGTGTGTGTGTGTGTGTGTGTGTGTGTGTGTGTGTGTGTGTGTGTGTGTGTGTGTGTGTGTGTGTGTGTGTGTGTGTGCGTATGTGTGTACATGCGTGTGTGTGTGTGTGTGTGTGTGTGTGTGTGTGTGTGTGTGTGTGTGTGTGTGTGTGTGTGTGTGCGTGTCAGTCTTTGTGGGAATTCCAGGTGAAATTGGTGTGTGAGTGTCTGCAAGAACACTTCTCACAGGCAACAACGTAATAAAAGTAGATGTCTGATGCTGAAAAACAGGCAGCTGGGTCTCAACTCGGACTAATAATTTTATTTGACTATCACAAAAAACACACATTAAGCGCTTTCATCTGTCAAGCAGACTTCTTCAGAATAATATGAACTGTTACTGCACTCTTTAAATAACTAGATTTGGCGCCAACACACAAACATAGTTAAGCATTTAAACACATATTACACCATTAAATGAATGTATGAATATTTGAATATTGTAATGGCTATTTTACTATTGTTCAACATAACCAAAATTACAAAAATTAACAAAAATTAACAAAAATTAACAAAAATTAATAGAATGAATGAATGCATGTTGTAATCACTATAATACCATTTTACTATCCAGGTGTATTCTGTATACTTCATAACAACATGACTGTGTAACCTCATATTTGTGCACCTCCATATAGATTGAATACTATAACCCTTTACAATATACTTTAAACAATTTATCTTAACATAATCATGATGGGTAACACTGTCTTAGCTAGACTTGTAAATATATAAATATATATATAGATAAATATATAAATATAACCTTGTAAAAATAAATTTATGAATGTACATATGAGAATTCCATATATAAATGCATGACTTGATATATCTTGATAGAAATATGTGGTTAGTTATATAATAATATTAATTTCATAGATAATATTAGAATTTTTTAAAAAAATATTGAAATATTGATATTTAATATTTAATATTTAATATAATATTAATGAAATTGATAAAATATTGATGTTAAAATGATTAAAATAGTTGAAAAAGTTAAAAAAGTTGTAGAAGTTAAAAAATGATTGAATATTGAGTGAGTATATATTATCTAAACCTTCCTTAAAATAATAACTTAAGTGTTGGTACTATTTGGCCATGATGAGATACGGTTTGATACTAATAAAATCATTAATACCTGGATAAGTAGTGGCATCTGCAAATATCTGCCATCTACTCTCTTTCATTGCTAACTGGGCTTTAATATTACCACCATACGGTGATTGCCCTACAGTGTCAATGATGTTAAATTTAAAATAATGATTGTCATTATTGTGCATAATGTGCCGATATAAGGCATTCTTGTTGTCATGATTTCTTATACTATATAAATGTTCATAAATGCGATGTTTGAAATATCTCTCTGTCTTACCAATATAGTATGCATTACATGCCACACACGTTGCTAAATAAACCACAAATTTGGTGTTGCAGTTGCCATGTCTGCTATATATATATGTTCTATTAGCATTTTCCAATTTACATCCTCTTTCCTCGTTAATGTATTTGCACTGGTTGCATGCTCCACATTTTTTAGTAGTAGATGTATTTCCTTCTGTCTGCAAGAACACAAACAAGTTCTGTGCTAGATCTACATCATGGTATGTCAGACAGGTGTGAGCCATAAATGGTAGAGTTGACAGTTGATCGCTTTCGTCCTCAATCCTGAGAACTGGCTCTGCAAGAAGTTGCACTGGCATGTCCACACCCACGGTTAGATGTACTGCTGCTACCTGGGTGTGGACACTCAAGCACTGATGGAACAGTGGAAGTAGTAGCACTATGGAAGCATTATCAGGCATGGACACATTGGCTAACATCAGATGATGTAGATTACCTAGACCCACATGGAAGCAGTCCCGTGGGTTTACATAGGCCTGCTGGCTCTGTCTGATGGAATGACATGAGATGGCTGAATGTCAACCTCAATGTCAGACTCAACCTTGGCACCCCCTGACTGTGCCTGTGTTTGGCCACCATCATCATCAGATTATGACAATACTCTGACATCAGCTGGTAGGAGTCCCACACTTTCACTGTCAGGATCACCTGCCATAAGCAACAAACACAGGAAAGAAATGAATAGCTACATTGCTCCAGTTTAATATATACCAACAAAGTAACAATGGTGCCACTATCACAGACAGTACAGCAATACAGACACAGTCCTGACACCCACATCACACATACAGATAAATGCATATTTCTTTCAAATGCTGATCACTACTAAAATAAAAATGTTTGATTTATCATGTGCAGATGACTCCACATACGCTAGGGTGGATGGTCCTGAAAGAAGATGAGCAAAATGTAAAGATACCAACATTACAATAAGAATAACACAGGGGAAAATTTGGGGCTTTTAATATGTCCATTAAAATACATTTAACTAAAACTTGGATGACACATCCACTCCAAGCCCATGTGTAATGAACCATAATGTGTTGTTAACTGTATCAATCTATACATAGTTACACCTCCACAAAAAAAAAAAAATAGTAAATCAACTTAAATATTGCTTTCAATATTTTACTATACAAGAAATATTTAAAACTGAAATATGTGAGCCCATCTGGAAGCTCTTCCTGAGACATACTTGTCCTCCTTGAAACAGCAGTACCAACATCAGTCGCATGCACTTTCCCCTGAGCTCTCTGGATCCCTGACAGTGGACATGAGCTCTTCATTTGGTGTCAGTGTTGGCTCTATAGCTGGCACCCACTGGTAGCCAGCTGTCGAAGGGCCACTATGGCTGCTCTCCTCCAGACCAATGAAATGGTGTCAGTTGCCCTATGATGCACCTGATCATATGTCCTGCTGCATCCCTCAACAGCATTAACTATGCTCACTATCTGGTTCCAAATTGGCATTCTTCCATAAATACTCACATGTCCTGTCTCAAGCAGAAAGAACCATGTTGATGAAAGGCTTGGATGATCATGTAATTCTCTGAGTCATTGAAGGGAGGGTTTGCAGGGATTGTGATGCTTGGGTGCCATAGTCCTAGGTGACATAAAACATAAAAGGAGGACACTATACATAAATATCACACAAACAAAAGTCCTGCTTAGATATAACACAAATTAGTTCTTCAGTATTACCCACCGGAGAAATAAACAAAAAAAACTTCAGTTATTCGAATATAAATTAAATATAAAAAAAGTGTAATGTGGTTGTGACATATCACAGTCACACAAAAAAGGTTTGATCTAAAACAAGGGCTAATGATATCAAAGCAAACCTGTGTGAAAATGTTTTGGTTGTACCGACACAGAAATTAAACTTGGCTTCCCTACCCCCTAAAACAACAGACATATGACATGACTGTACCAAATAAGCAATAAAACATCAGTGAATTGTTATAAATACTTTTAAATAAACCTTTCAAAAATGTGTCAGATTTACCACAGAACAGTCATTTTTATGGAATTACCAGTCACCTGTATCTGTACCTGGCACTACCCTAGGGTGTCTATGGGCCATCCTTGAAGGCTAACACCTTTGTGTAAATGACAATCTAGGACTTTAGCATTTCACTGAAATAAGACAGTAGAATGTAAAGAGAAACATTTGTAACTTTAACACTTGTTATGAAAGTTAATAATGCTGTGTATCTGAGAAAGTAAAATGCCCTGACAAGAATGCCCATGCTATCAGTAAAACTTATATTTGCTAATGCACACACACACACACACACACACACACACACACACACACACACACACACACACACACACACACACACACACGCATACACATACACATAAAACATATATATATATATATATATATGTCTATGTATATATATATATATATATATATATATATATATATATATATATGTATATAAATATGTCTATATATATATATATATATATATATATATATATATATATATATATATATATATATATATATATATCCTACTGACGTGATCAAATCTAGTATATAACTGAAAAATGCAATCATTCCTTATCAACATCAGTAGTCTTCTGTGAAGAAAAATCCAAAGCAATAACAATCACCTTCTGTCCTATCCACAAACATAACTATCCTCACCTTCAGGTTCCCTTTTTATAGTGTATATTTAGGCTGTGAGCATGGTGAAGATGAAAAAAAGGTGTGACCTAATTAGAATTGCTGAACCCCAAATTCTAGGCTCTGTGTAGCAGCTGTAAATATACTGGTAGAAAGAGGGAAAACACAACAGCAATTCAGACTCCTTTACCTCCAGTAGGTGTGTCAGCCAGGTTACACATAGAAAGTGTAGAAGTAACTGTATCAAGGTTTTAAATGTATGAAAACAGCATACATTTCTAAGTTTTTGTTCAGTAATATCTAAACTCGCTTGCCTTTGTTGAAAACTTTGTATTATTGCCATTTAATATTCTCATACATTTTAAAGACAATGATACAAAATGCCTTACAGACTGCACGCCTTACATTACTGCTCAGAGAAGAGAAGAATGAACACTAAACAAAGATAAGACAGAGCAGCATTTCTGAAAACTATAGTTATAAATGGTTGTGTGATCACTCATTGCACTACATCTGATGTTAACACATGCACAAACAACTCAGAAGTGAACAACTGTCATGTGTCTTGCTAATACTGTGGAAGATTTGGGACTTGATTGTATACATAATTAATTTCATTCCTGATGCAAAGCTGTTTCTGTGGCAAAAAGGGATAAGACTGTGTTTTGTAGGTTCACTGGCATGAGAGTTCAAATCCAGACGTGTAAAAATCTTTCATGTGTACTAACATATATTTTGTAATGTTTATTTGAGATATATACATAGGTGTATATATATATATATATATATATATATATATATATATATATATATATATATATATATATATATATATATATATATATATATATAATATACATAGATAGATAGATAAATATATATACTGTATATACATATATATATATATATATATATATATTTATATATATATATATATATATATATATATATATATATATATATATATATGGGTCTACTTCAGATCAAACTTTCAAAAGGTTGACCTTCATATGGCCATGCCCATATGATCGAACTTTTGAAAGTTCAACCATCACATAAAAAATGTAAAAAAAAAAAATAAAATTACCTGAATGGTTTAAGCAGGGGGGCAAGCCTCCATGCACACCTCACACCGCCTGCTATTTATATATACCAACTCAGAGATCGCACTAGAGTGCAGATAAGAGAAATATTCCTGTTCTGCTCTGTATGGAGATCTCCATTATAACTGTTCGAACTTTCAAAAGTTCAATCATATGGTCTCGGCCATATGAAATACAATTTTTTTGAAAGTTCGAACATATGAAGGGGACATATATATATATATATATATATATATATATATATATATATATATATATATATATAGTTTTTTTTAATAGCAGTATTTGCATGACGTGCAGCTCAGCACAACCACAGAAAATGGATAAATACAATATATGTTGTGTAATGTACTTCTAAGTTAACCAATGCATAAACTACACTTGTGAGTCATGTGTGTGTGCAGCACATCTGCTAAACATGTTGATCCACACAGTATACACTATCTGTATATCATGGTTCAAGTCCCACATTTGTCTTTTAAGGATGAAACCTAAGAAACACTGCTCATACAGATAAAACAAGTTTAGCTTTGTTTCTCATTTTTACTCATCACTTAACTTCACACAAACCTGGACTAATGGCCCACACACAAGCAGACAGAGAGCCTGCAGACAGGATGCAGACATTTTCAAGGTCGAAAAGGATATATTGTAACAGCTTTTGCTTTCCATCGCACAAACTCGCTAAGCGGTATTGCACAATGGGTAGCAATATACCCCAACACCTACACTTGTAGAACATCTGCAGACAGGAAGCAGACAATAGACATTTTCAAAATGGATACAATTTATCAAGTTTCTTGGGTACCACTCAAATACAGTAAGTGGTTTTGGGCAGCAGTTAACACACAGAAGTTAATAATGAATATGAAAATATCCAGATGCTTTAAAACTATTCATGTGGTAGCAGGTGTAAGTGTAGGTCTGCAATTTGGATGATCCTGGGTTCTAATACAGCAATTTCCAGATACTTTTACGGCTGTTTCATTTTACTTTATATTAAAATTCACATAACAAAAATATTACACACTCCCAAATTTATTAAAGGTGGTACACTATATTTTAATAAACACATAATAAAATTAAACATAATTTTTATGTAACAATAAATATGTATAGCAGTGCAGATCATATGAAGTATTTGTGTGGCTGAAGGTGTACGGACTGTCATGTTTCTATATAATAGTGTTTTCTAGCCTTGAATGGCCTTCAGACCTCAATAATACTCATTAACACGTGACTGTATAAACCAGGACTTTTTCAGGTCACACACATACATGGTTAATCTCTCAGACTGTCATGTGCATTTATATATAATTCATGAATATGCCTAAGAAGCATGTCTTTAGTGATAAGGATGAAAAATCACAGCTGTAGAAGAAAATGTTTTGTCTCTTATGCATAGGTTTAAATTCCGCAATGCAAAAATTAATATTATCTGTGTGTAAAGCCAGACCAAAATGTGTCAGGTCATAAAATTTATGCCACCTAGTACATGTCTGCAAAGTTAAATCACCTAACAGTTACAGCAACAAACCTCAAACTAATGCCAGCTGTTAGATTAAACTTAAACTGCTTTCTTTTCTGTTTGGCACTGTTGCTATCCACTTAACATTGTGCAAATGCAATTGGCATCATTGTTCAGATTTACCTACTACCAGTAAAAGTGATAACATGAATTGGTGGGAAATCAATTTGAACTGTTGTTGTTTTTCCCTGGTCAGACACACAATACTATCCATAATTTTATCAGTGAAGCAGAGACAGTCTGGCTGACCAAGTTCACAGATGACTGCAAGCTGGGAGCCATTATTAACTCCCCAAGTGATACAGTCATCCTACAGAATGGCCTCACTGAGACCAATGACTGGTGTTGAAACCATGACCATAAGCATAATGCCAAAAAATGCATCATCATCCCCTTTGGTAAAAAATCACTTTCCACTAATTACTGCATCGATGGGAGCCCACTGAACACTGAAGGCATTATAAGAGATCTGGAGATGCAGGTTGACACCAACCTCTCCTTCGACCACCACATTGCCACTGTGGTCAGAAAGCCCTTCCATGTGGCACATCAAAACAAATCTCCAAGAGCCAGACACTCTAGGGATCTAAACCTCACCACAACAATAAATAGGAAGTGCTGGAGGGATAGATTCCTGTCCCAGAGACTCCCCATGCTTTGGAACAGGATTCCAATCTACATTAGGCAGAGCCCCTCACTAACACTCTTCAAGAGAAACCTTGACAAGTGGATGGGAAACAGAAAATTTACCCAGGGGATCACTTCAGCGGCTCTGCTGGACAGAGGCACAGAGAACTAATGGCTCTGCTGGACTGAGGCACAGGGAACTAATCTAAGGGGGCAGCAAAAGCCAACAAATTTTAGCTAGGCTTATAGATGCCCTCGGGCAGATAGCCTAGTACTTGCCTATGAACCTATGAACCCATCTCATTACGAAGGGTTTTGCATCCAGGAAGAAAGAGGTCATCATCTCTCTCTACTCTTCCCTCATTAGACCAGTCATTGAGTATAATGCCCCTTTGGCACGTACCTCACTAGACATCTGCAACACCTGGAGAGGCCAACATGTCCTACACAGACAGACTCAAAAGACTCCATCTATTCTCAGCCTCATATCACCTACTTATAGTCGATCTCTTCTTGACTTACAAAGCCATGTCTGACCCAGCTCTTTTAGAAATGCTCCATCTAAAGAAATCCCAATCCCTCCAAACCACATGCTCCAGAGACCTCAACCTCTTTGCCACAATCAACAGAATATGCTGGAGGGACAGGTTCATAACCCAGAGACTGCCCATGCTCTGGAATAGTATTTCCATACATGTCAAGCAGAACACCTCACTGTCCCTCTTCAAGAGAAATCTTGATGAGTGGATGGGTAATAGAAAGTTCACCCTGGGGATCACTCCAGTGGCTCTACTTGATAGTGGTACTGGGAACTAATGTCAGGCAGCATGATGCCAGGGGACTTCTACAGGCTAGGCTTGTAAAGGCTCCAGGGCCATTAGCCTAGTACACACCTATGAACCTATAAGTCTTATGGGTCTATAGTTTCCAGGGTTGGATGATGGGCCCCCATTGTGAAGGTGATTACTGTCACTGTTTTACAGTCTGCTGGGACAAAGGCAGTTCTCAAGTTATGGTTAAAGAAGGTGCTAAATGGGTCCACTAGAACCTGATTTAGATTGCTTAGTAGGCAACCTGGGATGTTGTCTGGTACCACTGAGGCCTTGTTTTTAACCTTGGTGAGCAGATATATGATCTGATGTCTAGAGATACTTGGAGGACTGGTGTCAGTTATGCTTTTGGGTATGGCCGGTGGGACCAGGGTGGTGCAGTTTGCTCCAGTCTGCCAGCTAACAGGTTGACAATTTCCTCCAGTGCAGCTTCATGTTTAGACTCTTAGCATTAAACAGCAGAACCTTCCATTTGCCTTCAGTGGATTTTGTTACATTGGAACTTTTGTTGCTTTAACATTTCCTAAAAAGGCACTATGGGGGAAACAAGCACCTTTGCAAGTATCTGACAGCCTAGAAGACACAAGCGCTGACCATATTTGACAAAACAGTCATCTGAGGCTGAGAGATACTGGATCTCCTTGGATTAATACTAGAAGCTAACACAATTGCTGAAGTCAAACATTTGTTTTTTATATTGTGGCATTATCATGGGAGAAGGTAGAATGCTGCTTAGAGCTAGGCTCATACCTGTCTGGGACATATAATCTGAGTGTTCAATCATGTGTCTCTACATATAGTCCAAAGGGGTACGTCTCAATATCTCACCCCAACATGAACTATGACAGAGTGATAACGGTACTTGTTGAGTGAAGTGAGCGCCATGGTGTGATACACTTGTATATATATTGTTGGCATATTAAGACATATGTTGTTGTAGTGGACTAGATCAATTATTGACACGATTCACATTCCACCATCATAGTGACAACTTCAGTATGGCATAGATGTGCAAGTGTCAATATACCATCATTAAATGCTCTGTGACATATATCAACATAAATTCATAATGATTACATGGTCACATAAGTCTTGTCTCATACACATGTTGTTATGCTGTAATATACACAACAATGTATCATCTGTTTTGATACAATTTCAACCTTGTGGAATTCATTGTATGTACAGCTGAGTTGCTATAACCAAGGGTTACTGAGGGGATCAGCAGCACCATTGTGTGACTATTAACATTCGTGCCAGGAAATATTCTGTATGAGCTGCAAACTGATCTGTAATATGGCATTAGGCTACTCAAACACAGCTTGCCCATGAAACACATATAGGCATATATTGTGCAAGTGATGTAAGTACACAACATTGTTACAGTTGTATGACTGTGTGCATAGTACCAGTGTGTGGAATGTGATCAATGATCACGGTAGTATTTGTAGTTTTTTTTTCACAAATCATTTATTCCAACAAATTTGAAATGTTAATTAGAATACTCAACTAAGCACAGATGTGCATGTGGATGCCACCAGATGTACCCAACCAGAGGAAATAGACAATATATTAGCTGACAGTTTGTCTCATATCACCTTCCTCAGTTAATATATGAATGTCATTTGGTCTTGATAAGTGTCCAAAAGCAACTTTTAAAGCAGGAAAACTGCAGCATCAGGAAAACATCAGTTTGAGACAAGAATGTGATATAAAAGAACTTGAGAAAGAGGGAGTGTATAAATATTTAGGAACTGATAAAAGATTAACAATAAAACATGAAAAATGTGAATAAAACTTAGGAATACTTTAGAAAACTTAAATTAACTCTGAAAACAGTGTTGACATCTAGGAACAAAATCCAAGCTATAAAACCATTTGCTCTTCCTATCCTAACTTACAGTTTTGGAGTGACTGACTGGCCCCAAAATGTGCTGGAGAGATTAGACAAGAAAACAAGAAGGATGCTTCATGCTAAACAAATGATTTATAAAAGTCAGTTTATACCAAGATTATATATTCCCTGTTCTGAAGGAGGGATGAGCCTCATTGAAATTTATTATATGTATAGATCTGCAATCATGGGACTCCACACATACCTGCTGACCTTAAAAGACCCAAACATAGTGAAAGTTTTGAAATATGAGGAGAATAAATCTAAGATGACTTCTCTACTTAATCTTGCAGATGCATATTGGTGTCAAGCAGAAATGGAAATCAAACCAGAAGTAGATAAAAATCAGGCAGCAACTGAATGTACCAAAAAACAAAAGAAAGACTATAAGGTGAAGGACCAGATGAGAAGGCAAAAAATAAGGAAAAAGCGTAACTATAGTTGCAAGTATAGAAAACTTCTGGAAGAACTTCATGTTGATCAGGAATGAATGCAGGAATGGTTAAGGAGAGGCGAATTTAAACCAAGATATGACAGGTTAATATTGGCAGCCCAAGATAGTGGGCTACATGTACGCTGGTTTACAAAGTCCATTGAACATGTGGGAGAAACAGACAAATATAGGTTTTGTGAAACCAAATTGGAAACAGTCGCACACTTCGTTGCTGGTTGTGACATACTAATGGCAGAAGGACTGTATACTGATAAGCATAATGATGTTGCAAGACTGTTGCACTGGGGATTGTGCAAACATTATGGTATTGAAGTGGCTGAAAAACACTGGAAACATGAGCCACAAAGCATCATAGAAAATGATGACGTTTATATTACATGGGATCACCCATTACAACAGTTCAAAAGAGAGATGTTTGAAAACAGGATATAGTGGTCCAAGAAAAGAAGACAAAAGTAGCATTGATCATTGAAATCACTACATCCAGTGACTACAGTGTCTTGCATACAGAGAGACACAAAGTCATAAAATATCAGGATCTGCAGGCAGAAATGAGAGCAATGTGGATGAAAGATACCCAGACAGTTCCAATAGTAGTAGGAGTAACCGGTCTTATAAAAAAGTATCTATAGTTGTATCTAGATATGTTACCAATCCATGTAACCCTGTACAAATTGCAGAATGATTCATTACTGGGCACATTATGGGTGCTGTAAAGAGCACTTTTGGCTGACATCAAAGATTGAAACAATACTAATTTCATGAACTTTAATCGTATTTTGACTTAGGAATGGGGTACATTCCCATCATGGTATTAGAAACCCAAAAGACTTAGAGAAATTAAAAGAGTGACTCAGAACATGTAGCTACCAGACATGGTTTAATCCATACTTCAACAAAGCCTGCAGATGGACTATGTTCCTGTAGAAAGGTGTACATCAATATGCATCCATTTGCATGCATGTATAGACAAATCCTGACTTTCCTTATCTGTGAATTAGACCAACATGTCATCATGGATCATTTCTAAATGGACACTGATAATATCCCAGTTGTGTGCAAAAGAAATGGATGATTTGTTCAGGCTACATCATGTCTGTTACATCTGCTAGATGTCCTCAAGATGGTCAACAAGGGCATGCATGATGACAATGCTATCATCCTGTGGAACCTGACCAGGCCAAGGCATTTGACACAAATTCATACTGAGGTATTACTGCGACACTATCAAAAGAGGGCATAAACACCTGTATCACCAAGTGGGTAGAGCACTGGATCACATACATGACAAATAAATATGTTGAAGTGTATGAAGTGACATATATCTAGAGTCCAGTGATTATGTCCATACCACAGAGCTGTGTGCTAGGCCCTTTCCTGTTCATTATTTAAGTCAACGATGTCAAGAATCACATACACATCCTTTGTCCAAACAGCTTTCTGGAGGACTGCAGATTGTGGAAATCACTGAATCCAAGTGTGATATTAGAATAATACAGACAGTATCAACACACACAAAGGATTGCAGACACAGCCATGAAGACACAAGAGATGAACAAAAATAATGGGGAGGTGTTGTTATGTTGTAAAAGCAAATGCACAACCTAATGATAATGTAGACATTATTTAACAGCAGATGATGATGTTGACCTATATCCTCGTGGATGCTGTTCCCTTCCTAGTAGACATTCCATTAACAGACAATACCCATTTCATTGTGTCATTCATCCAATCCATTGAATCATCCACACAGAAGAGGCAGTCATGCATGTCAGCCTGTACCACATCTAGAACCCAAACCATGTCCTCAGAGGCCCTAGTGGAACATGTCATTGCCTCCATGACAGCCTAAAACATTCATTGAATGGTTCATAATGACACACCATGATCAGGTAGAGGGTGGACAGCAGGCCTCCTCTGAGCACCCCTAACATCCTCTCTGTGTGGCACCCCTCCCACACTTTGTCTATGGCCAGAGTCAACCAATGCTGAAGCTGCAATAACCAGACTACCCCGATCAAGTGTCTCAACCTCAGCCTGTCTAATATCAGAGGGCTCAGAGGAATAGGTATGAGTAGACATACTGACTGTTTCTGATGGAAATCCAGGGGATGGTTTCTTGTCAACCTCAGTGTCATATTCAACCTCTACGCCCCGTACTGTGCCTCTTTTTCCCCACCATCATCATCAGAGCCTATTGATGCTCCGACATCAGGTGGTAAGAGTCCTACACTTCCACTGTCAAGATCACCTGTGATAATAAGCAGCAGTCACAGGAACAGAATTACTATTACACTTACTGTAAATATTAAAACAATTTATATGATAACAAACTAACACTGGTCCCACTAACACAGATGGTACAGCAATACAGACACTCATTCCACCCACTTCACACATACAGATAAATGCATATATCTGATGAAATGTCATGAATAAGCAAAAAGAACATTTGCTTACCACATGCAGATGACACCACACTTTGTAGGGAGGAAGTTCCTGGAAGAAATGAAGCAAGGGAAGGATGTCAGTTATACATTACAATGGGAATTACACAGGGAAACAATCAATTCACAATACCCTATATGTCCTGTAAGGATAGTTGTAACTTAAACTTGTCTGACACGTCCAACCTTAGCCCGTGTGTAATGAACAACTTTGTCATATGTCTACTATCTTATCAATAGGTGCATCAAAAAAATTGCCCAGAAAGTATTACTCAAATTATATATTTTACTATACAAGCCAATATAGAAGTTGCAATAAGTACGCTTACCTGGAAGCAGATCCTAGAACACAATTGTACCCCAAGACACATCTGCACAGATGTCAAACAAATGTTGGTGTACAGTTTCCACTGAGCTGTCTCAATCTCTGACAGTGGAGAGAAATTCTTCATTTGGTGTCAGTGGGAGCTCAGCAGCATTACAGGGCTTGGTAGCAGCACTGCTCTCCCCCATTGTCAGTTGCTGTTGGGCAACTGCAGCTGATCTCCTTCTCCATGCTTATGAAATCATATTAGTGGCCCAATG
Organism: Protopterus annectens; assembly: GCF_019279795.1. Taxonomy (NCBI): domain Eukaryota; kingdom Metazoa; phylum Chordata; order Ceratodontiformes; family Protopteridae; genus Protopterus; species Protopterus annectens. The sequence goes on from NC_056737.1 coordinate 1,863,829,154, forward strand.
ACTCACCTGATCATAATTCCTGGCATGATTCCCTGCTGTATTGCCATAATTCAATAACTGGTTCTAAATCTGCATTCTGGCAGCCATATTTCCATGTCCTCTCTCAAGTAGAAAGGTGTCATGGTGCCTTCATGTGTGGATTATCACTTCATTTTCAGAGTCACTGAAAGGGGATTTACTTTGATCTGTAAGCTTGGGTGCCATATCCTATGTGACATAAAACAGAGGAATATAAAACCATAAATATCACCTAACTAAAGTCCTGCTTATGAACATACTTGTCAACATTAAGCACTGGAAACACAATTTTTAGTAATTAAAACTGAAGTTATGTTGTTGCCCACCTCACTCACACACAGACCAAGATTTTTTTTGTCCAAATCAAGGAATACTACTTTAGTAATGTATTATGTTTCTCACTTAAGTATCAGGAAGCCTAACACGTTTTCATGAGAAAAGCACTTGAAACACACTTTTGTTCTGGCAACACTCAAATGGTAGGTGGCCCCCCACCCCAAAACAACAAACAAATAAAGGTTTGTACAAATCAAAGAATACCACAGAATTAAGTTGGTATATATGCTTTCCACACAAATATCAGAATGTATACATATTTGCAAAAGAAAAGTCAATTTTTGATTGTCAGTCACCTCACACTGTGCCCACCACTCCCCCAGATGTGGCCCTAGGCCATCTTAGAAGGATAACAGCTCAATGTCAGTGACACATACTTTACATTTCTCTGAAATAACCTAGAAGACTGTAAAATACAGTGCTAACAATAATACTTGTGATGAAAGTTAATAACCTATCTGAAAAATGTAAATGCCTGCCAAAAATGGCCATACCAACAGTGAAATATAAGACGTGCATACAGATAGAAGTTGCATTTTCTCCCAGATATATGAATTGCTTTGTAACATATTACAAAATCTAGTATGTACTAGAATAATACAGACATACCTTAGCAAACTTAGAAGCCTTTTCTGCACATAAATTGCCTTCAAAGAAATAGCAATTTTCCATTTTGTCCAAATACACAAGTCTCCTCACATTCAACATTCCTAGCTACAGTTAATTTTTGTAGTGTTGGGTCAGGCCTCTGAGCACAATGAAGATGCAAATGAAGTATGCACTGATTAAAATTGCTGAATACCAAACTTTTGACTTCATGTATCAGATGTACACATAGTGTAGGCTATACAGCACTGTTAGTTGCTAATGGCCTTCAACTGTGAATGATTAATGGGATAAAGAAGGAAGACACAATAGCAATTCAGACTACCTTCCCTGCAGTGGTTGCATCACACAGGATATATTTACAAAGTGCAAAAGTAACTATGAAGCTTTTAAATATAACTAAACAGCATACAGGTACCATTTTTGTTCAATAGCAGACAAACTCTTCTGCCTGTGTTGATAAATGTTTTTCACTGTCATGCACGTTTTATCAGATAATTAAAGAAGAATGAAATAAAATACAGTACAGAATGTATGTCTGAGATTACAGTAGAGATAAGGGAAGAAGGAACACAATACTAAGAGAAAACAGCTGCATTTCTGCAAAGATATTCATAAATGGTTGGGTGATCGTTCATTGCACTAAATATGTAAGCCACAGTTTACTATCAAAATATCAAAGGCAAAATATTTTTTAAGTAAAAGACTGAACTACAATGTCAAAAACAAAAACAACATCTTGCCTAAATGTCGAACATCAGTAACACAACATACCAGACTTCTGGTTTCTAAAGTCTGTATGTCCTTTTATGTTTTATCAGCGGAGTAAGCCCTCCTGCACTCCCTATGTGGGGAGATGCACCCCCTGCAAATTATATAAACCAACTCTGAGATCGCACTATAGTGAGGAAAAGGGTAAATTCCCTGATCCTCACTGAACTGCAATCTCTGTTCACAATGCCAGACTCATAATAATGAATCAAGCTTTACTTTCATTTTTAGGATTTTGCATTATTTCAGTTCTACATTGTGAAGCTTTGAAAATTTACTTTCAACCACAAGATTTTCCAACACGACCCTTCGGAATTTTGATGGCAAACTGTAAGCCATACATGTACAACCATCTGAGAATATATAAGTGTATGTCTTTATGCACATGATCTACTTTTCCGCTGCAAAGCTGTGTCTGTGGCAAGGAGATTTAATAGACTCCCACTGTCTTTTGCAGTTTTATTAGTATGATAGTTCAAATCCCAGAGCTGTGTAAAATTCTTTAATATTTTAAAAATTATTTTTTTAATATTAATATTTGTGCTGTGCACTGCATAGCTCACACCCAGTGAAAAGTGCAAGTATTTAAAATTTAATAACAAATGCCTTAAGAAGAGCAATCTTGCCTAGCACCATTGTGTGGTGGTCAACAGCTTGGATGATATGGACAGCATTAATCCTACATGTGAATCAACTGTGTGTGTAGCACACCTTTTAAAGACACTGAGACATACAGGACATAAGATACACCATGGCTCAAGTCCCACGTTGTTTATTAAGCATAAATGATATTAAGCAATTTTACAAAGAACATGTATTTTTGCCTTTGCCTGTCTCATTTGCACATCACTTACCTGTGCACAAATACAGCTTATTCCTGCAGACAAAAAAGATATATTGTTATTTGCAAAAAAGATATGTTGTTATTTGTTTCACCCTCCTGCATGCAAACAAGCTAAGCAGCATTGTGCAGCAGTCGGCACTCATACACAGTACCTGCAGACAAAACAGATGCATTGTAACATTATAAAATGAAACATTGTTACTTGTTTCACTTTCTGCATGCAAATACTATAAGAGGTGTTGCAAGGTGGCTAGCATCTGAACAGTACTGAGTGTAAAAAATACCTGTTGCCTAACTTTCCCTGTGGGACCAAGTGTAAGTTCATGGGCACAATACAGGTGAGTCAGCATTCTAATCTAGCACACTCCATTGTTTTTCAATGCTATTCCACTGTAATTTATATCAAAGATAACAATAAAAAGATAATTATATATAACAATAACTTTGCATAGCATTTAATATCATATGATTTTAACTGAGGGTATCCCGACAATTATATTTCTGTCATTATTTTTTGTTCTGCCCTGGGATGGACTTCATACTTTATTGATAGTCATCTATACAACTCACATAACACATGTATCACTGTAAAACAGAATGTATCATGTGTTCTGACTCTGAACTCAGAAATCTAACCTGTTAGTAATACATGTATATGCATTTCCACTATATTGTCATACATTACTCCTGCATCACACATGTGAATGCATAAGCCAGGACCTTGTCATGTCACACACATAAATGGTTAATTTAAGTATAACATCATTCACACTTTAATGTGTCTGTATAATAAATGACTATGTCTGACAAACATTTCTTCTGTGGCAATGAGGAAAAATACCTATGTGGAAGAATATGTATCCCCTGTTTTACATAGGTTTGAATTCCACATTTTACAAATTACTTTTATCAGTGCATAAGGCCCCACAACAAGTCATAACATTTATAGTCTCCAATCCATGTCTTAAGAGTCAGGTTATTTAACAGGTATAGCAGGAGACATGCCATAAATTAATGCCAGCTGTCATATTTCTCTTCCTATTTTATAATCTGCCTTCCTTCCTGTTTGGCAATTTTGCTCTCTACACACCACTGGACAAATGTGGTCGGTATGGTTGTGCAGGTTTGCACACTGACCTTAAAGCGTGATATCATGAATTGGTAGGAAAACAATATTAACTGTTGTTGGATGACATTTGCAGACATTTTATCAAAACTATAATTTTAGCAAGCTCAGAATTAGTATAAATAAGGTTAATTGTTGTGACCATGTGTTTCTACTGTTTATGTTTAAATAGATACTTTTATATGAGTGATTTAAATGGTATTTTTACAAATTTTATTAACAATTACTTTTTTATTTAACTGGTACTACAACCTGTGAATCAATGCACCTTGCAGATTGATCATGTGACCCTTTGCTGTATTATATAATGATCTCGTTTTTTGTGAGAATGTAATCTGAAGAAGTTACCCCATTGGAGGTGACAAAAAGCGCTTCATATAACTAGTAAAGTCATTTTGGTGTTTGGATTATCCCTGTAGTCTGTTTGATGACATTTGCAGACATGACAGGAGCTAGTAAGGATGGTGCTCAATTCAGGGCTCTAGAGATGGGGTATAGAGGAATCAAGTATATTCATTGCACTCCTTGTAAAGTGCTACTGCCATAGGCTGCTGCAGGGGGATGCCAAGTCTCAATATAAAGCTGAGTCTTGGAACAGACAAGTCAAGGTTATCTCCCGTGTGGCTGGCATCCCATGCACTGGGGGAAATGCAGGCAACCTGAAAGAGTACAAGCAGGCTGAACTCAATCTTTGGCTGAATGGGTTTAGGACTGCTGACATCTCATAGTTGTGTAAGTATACAGATAAAGCAATATTAACTGATGTAGAAAGCCATAGATAGTCAAGATTGGTATACATATTGCTTTTATGTGCCTTTTTCTCTCAGTCTTTACTTTTCAGCTGGTGAAGAGATTTCAGCGAAGAGGGAAGCCCACAGTGAATGCTTATGAAGACTTGAAGAAGGGGTATGTATGCAGCACAGCACAAATTTAACATTATTTTATTAAAGTTATTGCTCTTCCAGACAGTGCTAGTAAATGAAGCATGCATAACATACCTGTAAAAGCAAACATGTATACTTTATTCTGTAGTTCAAGGTAATTGTAGGAATCAAAGGTAATGTGTTCCGATGTTGTGGGTTAAAATCCCACAAATATATACTAATAAAAAATATTTAATATTAATTTCCACAAAACTGGCATACATGCCATGTTGTTAACTTAATCTGTACTAACTTTAAAAGCATATATGCAATATATGCAATATATGCAGATTGCAGGGATTATTTGGAACACTTCTAAGTCCTATTGGATTTTTAAAAAAGTATAGCTAACATAAAAGTGAAAATATATTTTATTGTATTAAAGTATTGTATGTGACATATAATTGTCCTAATCATCTTTTTCTTTTTTCTAAAAAACTGAAATCTAGATGTAAATCCAGTGACCACTTTGAAACAAGTTGTTTAGCACTTTCATTCACAATTTATTTAGTGAACTTCTTCAGAAAAAAATCTGTGTAACCCTTTACTTCCTTTTATATCGAATCTTACAGGAAGTGACCTCATTATTCAAACACATTTTTTGTGTGTACATAAAAACTAAGTTGTTAACTTGTGTTTAAAAAATATGTGTGTACATATACTCATATTACTAATGTATCTAAAACATTTTTTCATTTTGTTTAAGTTATCTATTCTTTAAAAAACATTTTAGATTAATGGACTCATTCAGTCCTGGTACATCATCATCTCCAAGAAATAACTGCCAAAAGGCTTCTTTACATTCTAAAACGTTATTCAAATCACCTCCAAACATAATTTTGTCTATCTTTTCTATAACAAAAAACTCAAACTTTTTAAAATCTACACATGTAGAAGCATGCTTTGCCAAAGAGTTCGAAAAATCCTTATTTTTTATAGCCAAATTGTGCTCATAAATCCTCCTCTTTAAAACTCTTATAGTTTTCCCTATATAGTAATGGTTACACGAAACACAATTTGCAATATAAACTACAAACTCTGTATTACAATTGTAGTAGTCCTTTGCCCAAAAAGTGTAATTCAGATGTCTTAAAGTAATAAAGGAACTATTACTAATGAATCTACATTGTTTGCAGTTTTTGCAAGCATATGTGCCTTTTTTAGTACTAACTAGCCTTATATGGCTGTCTTCTTTTTTGTTACCTAGTTCTAATATAGACTTAAGGTTACATTCTCTCTTGAAGGTGAATTTTGGTCTAATACCTATTGAAGCAGCCAAATCCTTGTTGCCCAATAAAATTATCCAATTATTCTCAATAATTTCCTTAACAAACCACATTTCATTAACTATAGGTAAAGGAAACGCTGTCATATAATTAGTTGCGTCAGTGGTAGCAAACTCTGATGTTGAACCTATACAAATGTCTTTAGATAACAAAATAAGTGAAGCCACTCCTTTTCTTAACACCATGACTTCTTTCTCTATCCTTTTCAACCAGTCTAATGTGTATCCTCTAGACAAGAACAGGGTCCTTAGAAAAGACAGTTCACCAATGAATGTGTTGTCATCTGTGGTTAGTCTATTGAGTCTTATCATCTGACCCTTAACAACACCCCTTTTCATGTGTGTTGGATATAGACTATCCCTATGCAAATACTGGTTAGCAAAAACAGGTTTTCTGTATATTTTACTAGAAAAAGTATTTCCTTCCCTGTAAATGATTAAATGTAAATCTAAATATGAAACAGATGTACCAAATCCACTCACTTTAAATTCCAAAAAATCAGTAGTAGAGTTGACATCCTCCACCATTTCAATGAACTCATTGCAAGTCCCTGTCCATAAAAAAAAAAAAACAAATTATCAATATATCTGTAATAGACTTGTATTTTGGGGTAACTAGAATGTCTAGTTAAAATTTTTTGCTCCCAATTAGCCATGACCAAATTTGCAAAAGCAGGAGCCACCCTTGCCCCCATGGCTACTCCTGAGATTTGTTTGTATAAACTTTTGTTAAAACTGAAAAAATTGTTGTCTAATACTAAATTCATTAAACTACAAATAGTGTTAACTTTGGTAGTAACAAAATTCAGTCAGGTAGTCCCTAAGGTATTCAACACCTTCTAGTTGGTTTATAGAGGTGTATAATGACCTAACATCTAAAGTACCAAAACTAGTAACATCTAGGCTGACATCCAAATTTCTAGGATTTTCTAACAAGTGCCACAAATCTCTTAAATAAAATTTGGATTTTTGAACAACTGGACTAAGAACATGGTCTAACCAAACAGAAATGTTTTCAGTTTTGGAATGTCTGGCTGAAATGATGGGCCTGAATGGTGGAAGTCTCTGATGCATTTGTATTTTAGGAATTCCAAAAAAAGAAGCCATTTTGGGATGTTCATCTAATAAATAGTTGTAACTCTCATAATCAAATTCACCCTGACTGTACATATCAAAAAGAGCTACATCTATTTTTTGAAAACTATCTTTGACTTCACTTATATTAACCTTTTGATATGTACTTGTGTCGTCCAACATTTTCATTAGGGAATTGTCATAATCTTTGTTGTTCATGACCACTATTTTCCACCCTTGTCTGCTCTCATTGCCCTGATTTCAGAATTTTTACTCAAATCATGTAATGCATCTTTTTCTTCTTTACTAAGGTTTTTCAAATACCCACTGTGTGTGATTTTCCTAAATTCTCTTTCACATATGTCTTGAAAAACCTGCAGAGTAGACTGAAGGGGAGGATTGAAAGTACTAGATTTTTTAGGTGTGTGGTCTAACAATTTGTTAGTAGATTCTTTTAAAACATCCTGCATGATGTAGCTTAAGTTTAACTTCCTTAAATACAACCTAAAGTCAATAAGAAGTCTCCCTATATTCATACTACATGCAGGTATAAAAGAAATCCATTCTTTAAAACTTTTTCTAAATCTTTAGACAAACAAATATCAGACAAGTTAGTAATGTCAATACAGTAATCATGTCCATAATGCTCTTTTACCACCTGTTTTTTTTGTAGTTCTTCCCTTTCCCTTTCCTCTTGGTTTGCATGGTGTTGTTCCACTTCCAAGTCTGTTCTGTGAACGGTTCAAGGGAAAAGGACCCTGGTTAAGTTCTTGAGGAGAATCTGTGACAACTTGAGCATAACTAACCCATTTGTTGTCATCAGATTTTTCACCTTCCAATTCCACTCTCAGTGAAACACTCTGGATTTTGTTAACAGTCTCCTGATTTGAAATTGAATTGGCTTCGCTAGTTTGCTTATCTAATGAAGCCTGCTTATTATTTTCACCTTTGTTGATATCACATACTTGTCCAGAAACTATAACAGTAGGTTCCCCACCAAAAACTGTATTAGAGGAAATAACAGTTTTTCAACAAAAATATATGCCCTGTCAGTCTGATAAGCCATAATGTCTCTTTTAAATTTAGATTGTTTCCTGGTGACTATCGTAGCTCTGTGCCAGTTGGCCTTCACCTCTACTCCATTGTACAGAACTAAAAAGTTTTGGAAACTATGGTAACTTTTTATTTTCTCATTGAGACATTTAATGCTGTTTTTTATTTTAAGTACCTCCTTCTGATAATGCACTATAAGTAAGCGCATCATGTTCAAACCTGTGTCATTACACAGTTCAATTAACAATTTACTCAGTTCATCACCCGGTGTAACACAGTTCAGGAACTTCGCTGTACGCAAACCCTGGGGCACCACTTTTCTATTTAAGCATTCTTCAAAGTATTGAATCTCAAGACTTAAAGTAACATACTTGAAAATCAATTTCTCCAGTTCATAAATGCTTTTTTTGCAGTGCATACTTTCAAGTTGTAAATTGTTGTTAACTGGAGTACTTACGTAAGCTCTCACATTTGTAGTGTCCACAGAAATGAATGGATTATCAACTGGTTTGCATACATAGTCCCAAACGTTAGCTTCTTTAGAAGAAAACTGCTGTCTGTTGTTAGCGTTGGCAGTATCAAGGTTAGCAGTAACCGAACCATTTTCTCTGCCTTGATTAGGTGACGTCTCAGCGTTCTGTGACCCAGGATCTACCAAGTGTGGCTGCCATCACAGAGAACATCCATTGTCCAAATTTTCTTTAACTATCCTTACGATAGTCGTAATAAGTTCTTCCTGAGAGTTTGGTTTAGAGAAAACACTCTGACTGCTCTCAGGAACAGGGTAAACAGATAAATTAAACAGACTTTCTTGACTAGACGTTTCAGCGGCCATAGGTAAAACCCAAACCAAATGCAAAGGAACCAAAATGAAGAAACCAAGAAACCAAAAAACTGAAATCTAGATGTAAATCCAATGACGACTTTGAAACAAGTTGTTGAAAAAATGTTTTAGATACATTAGTAATCTGAGTATATGTACATACATATTTTTTAAACACAAGTTAACAACTTAGTTTTTATGTACACACAAAAAATGTGTTTGAATAATGAGGTCACTTCCTGTTAGATTCGATATAAAAGGAAGTAAAGGATTAGACAGATTTTTTTCTGAAGAAGTTCACTAAATAAATTGTGTTTGAAAGCGGTAAACAACTTGTTTCAAAGTGATCATTGGATTTACATCTAGATTTCAGTTTTTTGGTTTCTTGGTTTTTTCGTTTTGGTTCTTTTTTCTTTTTTCTCTTACTCCACTCCTTATCTTTCTTATTTATTTTTGTATGTGTGATCTCACCTTTCTGATGTCATAATTTTCTGACAGTAAACAAAGTGATTCCCAGCACAGGAAGATAGGCAAACTACTGTCTCAGCCTGCCACTCTTACAATGTCTGCTGCATTAATGCCCAGTACATCTGTGAGGCAACTTGGCAGTACTGCCTCTGCAGACCATGTGCTACCTGGGTCCTCAACATCAGGTAACATTGCCCCAGTAGCTGGTGCATTGGGATCCTCCAGGAATATTGGTGGAGGTAGGAATTATTCACCCACGAGGAGCTGCCAAGAATGGAGCTTGTAATCTGGAGATGTTGCTTGTGGGAATGCAGAAAAAAAAACAAACATCAAACAATTCAACAGAAAGCTGAGGAAGGGGACAGTGATGAGAGTTCTGAGGGTGAAGACTAGATTCTCACTGTCCCCATTCTTGACAGACATATGCCTTCAATGTGCCTTCCTGTTAGAAAAATGTGTATTTGAATATATGAGAAATGCTAGTTTAAAAGCAAAATAGTATATAATGCATTTTATTCTATTAATCATATAGTAGAGAGGATTAATTCATGTTTAAATGTAAAGTAGTTTTGAAACTGCAGTGTGGCTTGAAGCAAGGCTGACCTTCGACCCTGGCAGATGCTAGCTTAGCAAGTTTTAATGTTTATGCCTTTCACAAGAGATTATCTGCTGGGTCAGGAAATTAAATGTGTGAAATAATGAAATCTTCTGCTCTTTCCTGCTGGGATGAATTGGCCTTGTATATGTATTACTGAGATAGCACGCAGCTGTGTGAGAAAGTGTAACAGAGAACAAAGATGTGTATTAAAAGACTGAATCTGCTATTGTATTCGAACTGATATGAAACCTTGAAGAAGTAACTTTACAGAGAGACATTATGTCGGACCAGGTGGATAGCAAGGCCGTATTGTTACATTAGGAAAACTTTTCTAAAATATACAGCATCAGCAGATTTAATGAATAGAGGACTGTAAGCTAAAGTGATGTAGATGCCCTGTGACATACCACGTCAGTAAGGTGGGCACAGCTTGAATGTTAAACCTATATAAAATTGTGTGCTTCCTGTTTCATGTCAGACAAAATTCTGTACTTGTACGTTTTTTGCCTCCTGGTGTACACTAGTAAACTTTTGAATCTGAACCTCCTGTGTATTGAATTCTTGATTTTATTTAACACTTCCCTATCCCCAATCATGGTGTCCCCCAATCTTTTGTGTTCCTCATCATCCATGTGTCTGTATTGTTTGCCCTGCTTGCCAGCACCTGCTTTCTCACCTACCCTATTTACCTGACCCTGACATTGCTATGTCCCTTCCCTAATATTCCTCTCTTTTTGAAATAAAACCAAAACAAAAATGGGGTACCAGCCCCCCCCAAAAAAAAAAACCTGTATATAGGTCTCCAATTTACATATGTGTTTTTTTGACACACTTGATTTGGTCTAATTGGCTATATAATATGACTGCATTCCTGTCACCCATCTGTGTTGTGATAGTAGTCCAAATTAATCCAATTTTATATACATGTTTATAGTACACTGTTGAAGAAGTGGATATCTATTTTTCAGAGTTTGGCATTGTGCACCAATACCGACCAACAGAGAATGGCCCTTCATGTTCAATGACAAAAACTGGTGAGTTTTTGCATTGACCACAATGGTCTGGTTATCTCTGCACAGACTAAAGTCAATACTTTAAAACACTTACTCTGACAGTTATTCAGACTGATGAATGTATGAAAATGCAAATCCATATGTGTTTTGTTTACATAAATCACTTGACTGATGTTTATTTTTATACTGTGCTTCACTGTAATCATTGCTTATCACATTTGCAGAAATTATCACATTTACTTATGTAATGCCATCCTGACACCATTTGTAAAAAGAATAGATTTAGCTGGATTTGAACTATGTGTTATTTAGTGGTCTGAATATGAGCTCACTGTTCATACAACTGCTACCACAGGGGAAGCTAGGCACCAGATACACTTTTTTACACTCTGTACCATAAAAGGTGATGACAGCTGCCTCTCACTACTTAGAGTGTTTGTGAAAGGAACACAAACCAATAGAAATGTTACTATTTTCCCATTTAAGCAGCAAACCGCATTTGCTTATCTATTAACTCCAAGCAAATGGGGAAGGCAACAACAAAAGTTCTTAATGTCATAAAAGTTATGACACAACATTTACAATATAAACTACAGCATGAACACCAAGGTAGCTGTCAGCTATTTCTCCCATGCCATATATCAATACACGTTGCCATTGTTTGCTCAAAGCAATTGCTTGACAGTACACTACGTAAAAATGTAGTTGGCATAATTACTATGTTTATTGATGAGTTATTATTCACCTTCTGTGACAGTCACATAATATAGTATAATGTGTGATGATATAAATATACTCATACAGGAGGTGTAAACAGCAGTACCTACTGTGCTATGTACATATGCAATTATTTTTATGCTACTGACTTGTCTTTGGAGTGTACGTACATTGGGATGCCCTTATCTGGTCTACATTGCCATGTTTCACATGTCCTCTTCATCTTTCTTCATTGCGACCATTCATGTCTGTGGCCCTTTTCAATACAAACAGTTCCCCAGACTGGTGTATTTTTATTGCATTCTATGTACTCTTGATGACCACCACAAATCCTTTATTTCAGTATGCCAAAAGCATGATGTAGTGTACATTGCACTAAGTACTCTTTTTTACAATGTGCTACTACTGCATCCATTGCATTCATTTTATACCTGGTGAACATTGTGGCAGTCCAGGCAATTCTGCAGAGCAGGTTTCCTGTAAGTAAACTTTTCTGTATGTTCTATATGCCTTTACTCTGCTTTCCACAGTTTCCTAAATGGCAACACTATTGCCGACCAAGAAAGCTCTCTTGTATTTGTGTAAGCACAATGTGTAGTATGCATATGCGATCAGCACACTGCTCATTGTGCAAACATGTAGACTCTGTGTAGCCTTCATGCTATACTTACACAGAGTTTATTGTATCCCCAGGCTTGTCTCTGATTGCTGTGCACACTTTAGTAGTTCTTTACTTTTGGGGAATTAACCTACTATTCAGGGTGTATAAGGGAGCATAGTCTCCTACTATTCATTACATAAATTGATGACATTTTCAATTCTTTCCTTCAGTGATGAAAAAGACTCATGGAACAATGCATTATTTCCACATATACCCCATTGCTTCCTTTGGAATGTTTTGCTTCTCTCCATATTTGTAAAGGTGAGCTATAGGGTCATTTCTTTTTTTCACAAATGATGATGTGTTCTTTCTTTTTAAAACTATTGAAGACCTAAGATAAGGTCTAGAATGTATTTCAGAGTGTTTCAAAGAAGGAACATGCCTTTATAACTTGCTTATGTTTTCACATTTACATCTAATATCTTTAACGTTCAGAGGTTCATAGGTAGGTACTAGGCTATTGGCCCTAGGGCATATATAAACCTAGCCAAAAAGGTACCCTTGCTTTCACCACCCAAAAAAAATATTTTCCTGTGGACCTGTCGAGCAGAGCCACAGAAGTGATCCCCGGGGTGAATTTCCTATCTCCCATCCAATCATCATTTTGTACAAATCTAATGAATGAACATCAGCATTGTGAATATTTACCTCTTATCAAGAAATCTACAATCATCCTGATTGTAAAATTACATTCCCCATACAGATATGAGCATGTTCAGCTTCTAGCGACAAGAATAATTTGAAGGTTGATAGCTTTCTCTTCTTCAACAACATTCCATGTTTACAGAAATAAATAAAATCATTGAATGTTTACAGACTGACAAACCTGGCTGTCTAAGATATGACAGGTAAATATAACTGCAAAATAGACATGGAGGGTGCAATAGGCAGGCAAGGTGGTGCAGAAGTTAGCATTGCTGCCTCACAACAATTGGCTCTCCTGTTCAGTTCTCTGCTGGGGTACTTTCTGTGTGTAGTCTCCATGCCCTCCCTGTATTCATGTGAGTTTCCTCTAGATGGTCTGCTTTTCTCCCACACTCAAAGACGTGCATCTGGAACCTTTCTCCCGGGGCCTCCACTGAAAATAGGCTCTGTCCCAGTTGAACTTTCCCAGTAAACAAATGCTAAATAAAGAAAGTGAACTTTTGTCAAGATGGGAAAAAGCAATCTCTATCAAAGGGTGATTCAAAAAATTATATAATCTGAAGGGGTGTGTATAAACAGGGACTTTGTAAGATTCTGCATTAATTGCTCTTGATATTTTTAAATCAAGACTGTGCAACTCAACATGTTTCAGAAGAAATAGAGCCAATTGCATATCCAAGAAAGAAGTTATATGGCATGAAATGCTGTTAACCATCAAACGTTTTAGATTTTCTAACTTAATTATGTGTATCAGAAAAGTGTAAATGCTTCTGTTTGGATACTGTAGTTAAATAAGTCACACCCCCCCCCCCCCCACAAACACACATGCATACATGTTGAAACTGGCATAAGTGAATAACCGAACAAAACTGGTACAATGTCTATTCAAAAAGAGAAATACAGTACAATAGTGTAAATTTCCTTCTTGCTGTTTTCTCAGCAAGTTTTCAACATGTACTATGATATCCAGGGTAAGCACACAAAAGAACAGCAAAATAAGTATGCATCACCATATTTTAACATTTCATGCACCACTGATGCTTTTGATTAAATTTGAGCCTTTTGTTTTCTGACAAAGGAGGAAAAATATTTTCTCTTATCTCCATTCACTAAAAACAGAAGCACAACTGCATCCTGTTTGTTTTTGCTTTGTTTCTTATTTTAAGGCTGTTTTTGAGTAGTTAATTTGTTCTGTTTCATAGACAACATTTTACTCTTTTTGTGGTCATTTGCATAACCACACAACCTTCCAGATGTCAATAAATGTTTAGCTTAAAAGCAGCAGCTAATCTGCCTATTTTGTTAAAAGCTGAGAAATTCAGCTTCACGTTACTTTAAACTGATAAGAAAACATATTACAATATTAAGCTTACTTGGTCATCTATAATGCTAAAGAAACACTTACAAATAGTGGTTTTGCAGACCTTATTATGTTGTTGGACATTTTGTTGGCCATGTAGTTACATTTTTGTGTCTAGAATCAGTGGCATGCCTATCTACTTTGTTAACATAAGAATAATTAAATTTATAGTGACATTTTAATATAAGCACGACTAAGTATTGTTATGTGATGACGGTGAGCATAACTGTGAAGGGCATTGTGGTCACTACCATGATATATTAAACTTTATAGCAGTTATTACTTTATTGGCTAATAAAGAATTGTAGAAACATAAAGTCTCATTACATTATGCAGTACTGTTCCATAGATATAAATAACAAGGTGCCGCCTAAGCTTCATCCAATGTTTATAATGCTTCTTGATCCCAGCAGAGTGGTATTGCAACCTCATGGTTATCAGAGTCATCTGGACTGAAAGTTATATAAAATGTGTAAAACCAAAGAATGAAGCGTATATAGTCTTAACAGTTCTGCTTCCTGCAGGGGAAGGCTTGTTACACAGAAGGAGAGCATGAGCCAGTCAATATACCAAGTGGTGCTCATAGAAATAGATATTCTTAAAACCAACAATTTAAAATAATTTCAGGAATCATCAAATATTCAGTTAAAAGGAATGATATTCTCAAAGGCTGTTGAAAAAGGCTGGAACATGGAGATAGAATGGCAGTAGCTGGTTTGAGTACTAGTAGCTCAATTTATTGCAATAAAAAAAAATAAAAAAACAAGGTTGCAACTTTGTTAAACAATGGTAAAAATGCCACATGTACTAAAATAAATACTCAGGGATTCAAATAAATGAAACAATTATGGAATATGGCAAAATAAATAAAGAATAAGAAACAAAGTTGCATAAAAGTTATTGCACATATGACATATGCTTGTTATGTCAATAAAACATCAGGATATAAACACTAGAAAATAATGTGAAAAACAGTGAGGCAGCCTAAAAAAAAGAAAACTGTATAAGAGGTCTAGTATAGTAAATGAATGGCCAATGCAAGGAAAAAAATAGGTATTATTAATGATTAGTGATTACTGGACAGAAATTAAAGGGATGTTGGCATTCAGTGAAGTATACATGGGAACTGCTGATTTTTGACTGCATTATATAAAACAATAACATAAAATTAATCTTCATTCTGATGAAATTATCTCTATTATTTTCACTTTCCTTTTTTAACAAGGATTTCAAACGCAACAAACTCAAGACCTTGGGCTAGATTCACAAACTGTGTGGAAAGGCCCATTAATCCATCATATAGAGTCTTCTGCCGCCACTAAGTGATGCTTACACATGCAAAAGGAGGCTTTCATGTTAAGATCTACTGAATTAACAAGTTCAGCATGCTACCTTGAGTCAAAGCCACAGTAAAGCTCAGAAAACTGATCTGTTAATGAGATAAAATAACACAGGTGGTACAGCTTCAAAATGGACTAAACATATAACCTGCTTAGCAAAACCTTATGAATGTATATAGAAACTGCAGAGCAGGGTTTGGTAGTAGAAGCTGCTGCCCTGGGCAGTCTGCTGTCTGTTCCCCCCTTGGCTGACCTGGTGTGACTCAGATTGAACTTTACAGTTCCCTACAAAACGGTGTCTACAGGACTGCAATCAGTTTCTTTCAGCATTCATACAGATTGAACTCTACAGTTCCCTACAAAACGGTGTCTACAGGACTGCAATCAGTTTCTCTCAGCATTTAAACAGATTGAACTCTACAGTTCCCTACAAAACGGTGTCTACAGGACTGCAATCAGTTTCTCTCAGCATTTAAACAGATTGAACTCTACAGTTCTCTACAAAACGGTGTCTACAGGACTGCAATCAGTTTCTCTCAGCATTTAAACAGATTGAACTCTACAGTTCCCTACAAAACCGTGTCTATAAGACTGCAATCAGTTTCTCTCAGCATTTAAACAGAGTAGGTTGCACATAAAAAGCATTTGTTAAGCTTTCACTTACAGTGCTTTGTAATTAAGCAAATCACTATATTGGTCAGCCATAGGGCTCTTTTTTTCTACTTGGGTGTTTGCCTCCTTCCCCTGTAACTTAAGTAAATTGACTCTTACATTAAGAGCTATAATACTTAGCTTATAGCTTTAGGACAACTTGTAAATTGCAATAGCCCCGCTACGTTCGCCCTCGCTACGCTCGGGCTCTCTTCACTCCCCTCCCTGCCCCCAATTCCCTCCCGCCCCCAGTACCTCTAAATTTATAGTACTATAGCCACCCCCCCCCACTTTCTAGATCCTATCTGCTTTCATCTGGGATAATTCCATCCACCCCCATTCTTCTACCTACATTTTAATAGCACCTATTAGCTTTCATCTGGCATTCTCCCATCCCCCTTTCAGTACCTTTACTTCACCACTCTATCTTCTGGTGTTGCATCACCAGGTAAAACAGTTCCTTAACTCACTAGCTGAATCACAGATAATGATATACTCCTCTTTACTATCCCTCTTGTTCGCACCATACCTCATTACCTTGTATGAAAACCAGTTTCTCACAGGATTTCAGGTCCCAAAAGGCCATACTATCACCCCAGATGTAAATCCTTCCAGCTTCAACCATACATACAGTACCAGATTCTATCCAACATCTTGTTCAGTCTATCAACATCTCAACCCCAGGCACATTAGCTCTAGTTCCAAACACTACCACAAACTAATAAACAAATTCCTGAAGTTCATCACCAAGTATAGACTCAACCTAATACTTGGTGGTGATATTCACCCCAACCCTGGCCCACCCACTTCAGATACACATACCCCCTCTACTTGCAATCTAAGCTACAAACCTACAATTAATAGGCCAACTAACTCTCTCCTAGCCTGTCATCTCCATATTAGAAGCATTAATAACAAGGGTACATGAATTGCATGCACTTCTGGATGTCCAATCCCCTGAGATTCTCTGTTTATCTGAAACCTGGTTAAAACCTAACACTAAAGACAATGAAGTGTTACCACCTGGGTGCAACATACACGGGCTGGATCGTGCTTCGAGGAAGGGGGTGGGGTAGCTGTACTCTATAAATCTTAGTTGAATGTCACCATAGATGTAATACAACCACCTCAGATTAATAACTCAGAGATTCTTGCCACCAAATTGCAACTTAATAAAAATAAATGCATTAATATCATCTGTATGTACATTCCCCCAGGTAACAATATATCTACACTTGAAGATATCCTGCACTGGCTATCATGTCACTACCCCCAAGAAACCCTACTACTTGGAGCCTTTAACATAGACTGGGGCACCTGTTCCTCAGAATCCCCAACCACCCATATTAACCTGCATGCATTTACAGAAATTATATCCACCCCTACCAGAATAGGTAAACCCAACCAAAAAGAAAGCATACTTGACAGGGTACTCATAAATAGTCACCTCCAACTGTACACCTCTGGTACCTTCCTTGATGGCCTAAGCGATCACCTTCTCACATATGTAATTAAACACAAAACCATTAATTCCCAACAACCCTTACTTAGAAAGGTTAGAAACAATAAAAACTTTGACCCTACCAAATTCCAACAAGAACTAAACTCATGTAATTGGTCTATTCTAAAACACCTCCCCTTAGAGGAAGCAGTAGCATACTTTAACAACAAATTCCTTGAGATCCTTGATTTGCATGCACCTGTTTCTTCAAAGAGAACCAAGGCAAAAACTGCGCCATGGCTTTCTAAAGCATCTATACTCAAAAGTACTCTTAGAAACAAAGCATGGGCTTTATGGTGTTCTTCTAAAGACCCTCAAGATCACATTAAATACAGGCAATCCAGGAACAAAACTAAAAAATCAATTTTACAAGACAAAAACCAATACTACTGTAATTTACAGACAGTAAATCAAAATAACCCTCAGAAGTTTTGGGCAGGTTTAAATAATCTACTACATCCTGGACAAACTTCAACCCCAATCCCTGCTGCTAAGATTGATAAACCCCCTGAAGATGTTTCTGACAGTTTTAACCGATTCTTTACTGAGACAATTCAAGCCCTAGCTAGCCAACTATCTCCTAGCTCCACTGGTCCTGAAAGTAGCACCCCTAGAAACCTACTCGCATTTAGTTTCTAACCAGTCGCCACTTCACTTATCCGTACCTTGATCAAAAAAGTAAAACCCACTACACTTTCTGCTGATCAACTCCCTGCCGAGTACCTACAAAAAACAGCTGATGCTACTGCTTACCCCGTCTCAATACTAATCTATCGAACCATAGTAGAAGCTAAAATTCCCACCATCTGGAAAATATCCTATGTAATCCCACTTCACAAAGGAGGCAGCTCTACTGAATTTTCCAATTATAGGCCAATAGCTATACTCTCTCCACTTGCAAGGATTATGGAAAAATGTATTCATAGACAACTCATGCACCACCAAATCCAGAATCACCTTATGGCAGACACTCAGCATCGCTTCCGTCCTCATCACAGCACTACTTCAGCCCTCCTAGCCTTTACCAGCACCATAAACCATAATCGCAACAATAATTATATATCCTCAGCCCTCTTCTTGGATATTTCCAAGGCATTCGATATGTTTGATCACCAACTTTTAATCCACACCCTGCAAACATTCTGTCTAGATACTAAAGCCCTTCAGTGGTTTCAATCCTACCTGAATGGTCGACAGCAGGCTGTTCTCTGGCAGAACAAACTCTCTAACCTTCTACCTAACACCCTTGGAGTACCACAAGGCTCTATACTAGGCCCCTTGCTGTTGTCCATCTTCATTAACGACCTTTATACTGTCATCCCAAAAGTCAGCTGTATCCAATATGCTGATGATTCTACTCTGATTTGCTCAGCCACATCTCCAGTAGAGTTATGGTCAGCTAACCAGACCACCTTTAATACAATAGAAAACTGGCTTTATGAACATTGTCTGATCCTAAATCCCCAAAAAAACTAAGATGCTGTTATTTTCACCAACACGTAGGTCTACCGCTTTCATCTTTACCATAAATTCAAATGATGGCACAATAATCTCTCCTGACCCCTCTACAAAACTATTAGGTGTCATCATAGACAATAATCTAAAATTCGACCTACATGTTAACCAAACTATCAACACCATCATTAAAAAACTAGGGTCACTTTACAGAATAAAAGCCTTCCTAACCCCTCCAGCTAAAATTGCCATAGCTCACTCTCACCTTCTTTCAACCCTTCTGTATGCATCCACTCTACTCTCGAATTTAAACAAGACTGTCCTTAACAAACTCCCAATTTGCTACAACCACATTGCCAGGTTTGCCACTGGGCTACCTTTTAGGACACATCATTGCATCAATCTAAATCAGCTTGGGTGGCTTGAACTACCCACCCTAATCCAGTATAGCCAGCTGATTATGGCCTATAAAATCCTTTATAATCCAGACAATACTCCTGCACTTAAAAATATTATCACCCCCTATAACAATCCTAGAATGCTTCGATCCTCTAACAAACTACTAATGCAGGCTAGCAAAATTAATAACACAGCCGGTGACTCTCTCTTTGTAAACTCTGTAAGTAGATCCTGGAACTCTCTTCCAGCTGATATTATCTTACTTTCCACCTTAGGTCAATTTAAAACTAGACTCAAACAATGTTTGTCACTTAACTGGCTATGTCAATGTATCAAGCCTGGCTAACTCTCTCTAGAATGTGTAAAATATCTGTTAACCAGTTACTGTGTAATTTAATTTAATCCTGACTTGCGCTCAGGATTAACTCTAACCTGTGGAACTTGTTTAACTTGCTTACTTATGTAATCTCTGTAAATAGTCTGTTTGTAATATGTAATGCTGGTATTATGTAATGCTGCATCTGCTTACCCTTGGAGCTTTTCTCCCCGGGCCTCCGCTGAAAATGGACATGCATCCGGTCAGACTATCCCAGTCAACAAATGTAAAATAAAATAAATAAATAAACCTGCTGCACAAAACAAAACTGGTGTGCATGTTAGTTCACAATCAAAACTCAGTAACGAGGTTGCCCATATTCTAGTTCAGCATCAACAAAATGAGTTTTAGGTCATGCAGTTGCCCCACACAGATTGCTGACAATATGTTTTGTTCACATCAGTAACCCCTTTAGGCATAACCACAACAACCTCCTTAGGCTAAGCATTTGGAATTCTGATTCTGGCCCCATGACCATAAACCTAAACTAAATGCATACATATATATAAACATACAAGATATATATATTTCTGAAACCTTTAACGTTTTCTAAAAATTAACCTGCCAGTTTACATACATGAAATACTAAGGGTTAATTGTATCTGATGAGATATCTAAAATGAAGAGAATAAAACAAAATGCAAGACAATTTTCAAAACAATTAAGAAAAAAATGGAAAAAGCTAATTATAAGCTAATAAACATCAGCGGAAAAATGGTCTAAAATCTAGTAAAGTATGGTAATTTGTCTGAAATAATGAACTAATCACACAATATGAATGATTAGAAATTTTACACACACACACACACACACACACACACACACACACACACACACACACACACACACACACACACACACACACACCCTATGTGTATGTGATCGATACATTGCATAGAAATGCATTTCATCATCTAAATTGTTTGGAGTGTTAATTTTAGTTAGAGTGCATTTCACTGAATGGCTGGGTATGGTAAGTTCTCTATGATCTACTTTTGTGTTATTTCAGATGATTTTGTACATTTGGAAATACTGTGGTTTTGGGGCAGGAGGGAGGACATTACTTACTTTATGTGTTGGTATTATGTGATTGTTACTTATAGTGAGATCTTTAAACAGCAGATTAATGAAGTTTCTCCTTATGCCGCCTTTGCGGTCTTAGAAGTAGTATATATAGGGCACCCTTTAGGCAGGCTGCAACACAAGCCTGATGCAGTTATAATTCTTTGTCCACTAAAATCTGAAACATGGCATTGTGTCCAATGGAGAACAAGTGGCAAAATGATATGCCAAAACAACATTTCAGTCAGAGAGAAAACTGTTTTTTCTTTAGCCTCATCTGTCAAGAGGATTTAAAAATATACCTTTGTGAGATGTTTTGTGATCAAAATCCTAGCCTTTTCCAAGCTGTCCATTTCATCCAGCCTAGCCATACATAGGGTAAGTACTGAATTTAGAAATGTCATTAAGTTATTTGAAATCAGTGTAAATCAAGCATGTGCCATGCAGTTTAGAATGGGGGGGGGGTATTCCATTTAGTAGTGGACTCTTTAGCATCATTTGTTTTTCTCTTCTCTTCCCTTCTCTTTTCCCACTGATTGTTTTTGAGCTTCTGGCACCTAGCAGACTCTTAAGTTGACCTTCTGAGTTGGAACTGTCAATATATGGTGCTTAATAAGACTTGTTCTTCCTGGCACTTCTGAAAATATATCTGTTTTTTCAGAAAAAATCATTGTACTTACTTCTTTTGAGGCTTAGCTTGAGTTTCATCTTCTTCCACTGGAAGGATTCAGGTTTAGGGTTCATAGCCTTCACTTTTGGACATTGTGTACACTATTAATTGTATTTCTCTCTAGGGTTTAAACTTTTATGTGATATTCTAGCTCAAACCATCTCCTTCCTGGCTGCCTAACTGTAATTATTCACTTAACGGTTTTATAAGTTGCTTGCAACATAGCAAGGATCTTATTTTTAGAAGTTAGAGTCAGAGCTTGAGCCCCTATCTGAATCTTTCTGCTCCAAGCTTTCTTCTTATGCACTCCCTGTTAACTCACTTGAACCCTTCCCATATATTCTCACACAATTAGTATTAGAGCCTTCAGTCTCCTGAAGGTCCAAAAATATCCAGTGACACTTCTAAAATATAGTATTTCTACTTCCCAAATCTCTTTCACTATATCTAAATGTTATTGAGACGTTCTGTCATATATTAACATAAAAAAGGGACTAAACACTAAGGAAATTTGGTGTACCTCTTGGACTGTGAACAATTACTAGGTTAGCTGTCTGTACCAATCTCTCCCATCTTTCTCAGTTACTACTTTTAACACTTTAAGATATGGTTAAACTGTTATGCTGTTCTATGCACTTGTGGATGTTACAGTGATGTCTTTTGATGATTATCATGAAAACTCTTGAACAAGTGTTTCATAATTTTTGACATAAAAGGGTGTTCTCTGGTCTGATAAGATATCCTTGGGTAACACTACCAGAGGAAACAAGACACGTCTCTTATCAACCTTCAGAATCAGCTTTTCTGGGTATATTTGTATAAACATGAGAGTTCCCCCTAGAGATTATCAAGTATTACAATCTCAACATTCATAGACAGTAGTCCTTTTAAAGGTGACCAGGTAGGCTTCCAAATCCTTTGTACTGAAGAATAGCTTTGGGGGGGGGCATAGTTTTAGATGTTCTGTGGATTTGTCCACCACCACCTTCATCCCTTCAGCTGCAGCTGTAATCATCTGGAAAGGCTGCTATGAATGCAATCATTGTGTCTCCAGGACAGGTACTCCTCTGAACAACCCTTGGATGAGTTTTTATTCCAATTAGACTGACTCACTCAGCAGGTTGTGGGGTACTTTCCCTGAAAGGAGCAGGTGAAACTACAATTGTCCAGCTATATCAAGCAATGAGCACACTCATTTCCTTCTGAAGGAGGTAATTTTATTGATAGAATGAAAAAATGGCTTAACCTTTCTCAGCAGAATAAATATGGTAACTGGAAACACAAAGATAAAACGATTAACTGCAACTTAAATCAGGAGCAGAAGGTTATGGGTTACTCATAAGTTCAGCAGTCTTTGTTTAGATTCCACCATCAGAAATGGATTCATAAGTAAAACAAGCAGTCTCTGATGTAATGCAATCTCTCCCCATACACTAGCCTACTGGCATGGGTTCTATAGTCTATGTTACTCCAACAAAGAGCTTTAAGGGCCTCTCAACAAGTAAATTGTAAATCAACAACTGATTAACATCTCTCCAAAACAATGAAGATCAGCCCTGATTTCTCCACTACCAGACCTCCCTCTGGTAAAGTGCAAATGACCCACAAGGCTCACACTTCAGTGGGGACTGGCCATTAATTAGATAGTTTCTCTCTTCATCACAAAAGTCCCATGTCAACACAGTCCAGATTTCCCATGCAACTTCTACCATCTTTGATTTGTCTTGCTTTAAGTAAGATAAGTAACCATTCAAATGTATTCACCTGAAACGTAGGCATTCTGACATTAAGGGCCAGACTTTAATGTACTGCCTTTTTGTTTCTAAGCTCTTGATAATCTTCCTAAATGCTGTCATAGCCCCTAACTACTCATTAGTTGACCCCAAATTAGTACCACTGTGGCAAAACTACCCTGCATCTGCCAAGTTTGATTTATCTCCAGTGGAGCCACCAGCTTACATAACAGATTGCCCCCTCCATCCATCTTGAACCCACCAACTTCTAGCAAACTGAAAGTGTGGGCTCATGGATAGTGCATCCACATTATGGTGGACATTAGTGGGGTGATATTGTACCTGGAAATGGAATGGCTATACAGCTGAGCCCTACTTTTAAAGCTAGAAGTTTCCTTCCTTTTGTTGATGAAGCCACTGGCATAGGAAATGATTTGTGCCCAGTTTACCTCCCTGCAAAACAGGTAAACAATGATTAGTGCTCCTCCCAGGTTAACAAATAGAAACAAACAAATATATAAATAAATAAATAAATGAAAGCAATGTCTGTCAATGCTGGAGTACTAAATCTCTGCCTTCATGCATTTTTTGCTGTAGCAGCCTACTGGATATTCTTCATTGTCTACATTTTTTGTGCTAGCATAGCCTCCACATACCTATCAACTGTACAGATTTACCAGAATGTCCAGATTTTTGTCCTCATATCTTTGTTCCATTTTTTATAAAAGTGTAGTTTTCTGGCAAATCATTGAGGACTGAAGTCAGAAATTAATGCCAGACAGTTGAGTTTTAGACTTCATGCCCTTGAGAAAATTTATGCTAATGCAAAACCTGTTATTCTAGAAATTTTCTAAGTTTGTAAGAGCAGTATTTAAAAAGTGTCCATATTTGTGAGCCTTTGTCCCCATTATTGATGGCTTTGCCCAGAGTTCCTGCTTTAAGAAGTTGAGAGGTATATCTCTAAGTCAACCTCTAAAGTATCTGTATAAACAAGAAATAGCCAAGAAAATGTAGGGAACACCAGGACTGGTATCTACATGGTGCCATTGCCTAAACTTTTGAAAAGCCTTCTTGGCCTCAGGGATCCACTTTACTTGCTCAGGTAGCTTTTCTTATTAGTGATTTGTAAGGGAGCATGACAGGTTCTTGCTTCAGCACAAGTACATCTACATGAAAATAGTTTATACTCCTTTAGACTTGTCATCAACTTCTGCTATCTTTCATTTGTCTTGACTTTAAATAGTACTTATAGTCTAAAGTTCTAATCTTGAAACTCAGGCATTCTAGCTTAAATTACCAGACTCAATTACTTTGCTTTGAAGTTTCCATACACATGCTAGCCTTCCCATATGCTGTCATATGCCCAGAGTGCTCTCCATCTGGCCCAAATTAGTGTCATAATGCCAAAACTACCCTGCAGTGTCCAGCCAGGTGTACTTGCTGGGCAGATATCCAGTGAAGCCACCACTGTGATATATTAATAGGTAGACAGACAGATAGACAGACAGATAAATTGATTGCTACAGATATGTAGATGAAGATATACATGCCCAGTAGACTAGAATGCCAATATCAGGTGTGTTGTTTCTGCATAAAACCCTGTAAGAATCAGGATACTTCACATTAATAAAAACTACAGTATCACTGAGATTTCCAGAGGCAAACGACAACTGTTGTTCTAATAAATTGCCACCATCTTGGGAGGTCTTTCAGCAGTGATAAATTATCAAACACAGAAATGCCCCTCCCAAAAAATCAGTAAAATCAAAAAAGAAAGAAAATAACAGAAACATACATCAAAAATTAAATCTGTAAGTATTTTTATTAAAAAATAACTAAAACAGAGCAGAAATCAATATTACAATGACATATTTTAAATAAAAAAACACTAGAAGCTCATGTTTATGTAAATTATCTGGACAGGAAGAGTAGAAGGCATCCAAAAATGATTGAGGAAGTGGTAGTTG
This sequence comes from Protopterus annectens, assembly GCF_019279795.1. Lineage (NCBI taxonomy): Eukaryota > Metazoa > Chordata > Ceratodontiformes > Protopteridae > Protopterus > Protopterus annectens. The sequence continues at coordinate 1,863,854,629 of NC_056737.1, forward strand.
GAGAGAGTGTGGGTAGTTGTATGGATTACCTTTAGTTCGTTGAAGTGCAGGGGTGTATGGTGGGAAGATAGCTAGATATTTTTGAGTAGTGGGTTAGGAGAGGTAAAGGAATGTTTGTAACAGCTGTGAGTTTTCTGTGTATGTGGTGGAGTTTAGTTTAGTAAGGTGAGCCGAGATGAAGAGAAATAGAAGGGTGGAGAACTGAACTGGGATATGGGTTATTACTTTGATCATAGTTACAGTGGGATTGCTTGTTTTTTTGCTTTTAGTAATTAGTTAAGGGGGAGGTGAGTTGTGTAGAGATAGTGGGAGAGGAATGGATATATAAATAATGTTGTGACTGGTTAGATTGTGGTACAGAAAGTAGCATGAGTGAGAATTGTGATAGGGTATTAGGTATTTGTGGGTATGCTTGACTAGTATAAGTAAAGAGACAGTGGGGTCATGTGGCAGTTGGAGGCAGGGTAGGGGAGCAGAGTGAGCCCAAGTATAGCGAGGGAGAACAGAGCAGGTTGAATAAGAGAGATCACAGGAAGCAGAAAAAAACAATCAATAAAAATATAAGTATAGGCAGGCAGTTGCAGGCCTGTACAGGGCCGGTGTTAGCATTTTGGAGGCACCCAGCAGATGTCAAGTTGGGGGCCCCCTGGACACTTCAAGTCTGTGTATCATCTTGTCACTGCCACCCTTCCTAAGCAACATTTTAGTTCAACTTCAAACTTGTAGGAGTATTGCATACAGACATATATAGCTACACTACTCATATTAAAACAGGCCTGTGTACGACATTATGTTGGACCATCTCACAAAGGGACATTTACAGTTACTGGCATTTAGTTGCAACAATGATACATTGCAGCAACTTTATATACAAGTCTGCTTTTAGGTGAAATGGCACCCTAGACCTACGGTTTCAGCACCCCCTCCCCCATATATACACATACCCTCCAGTCTTCCCCTGTTTTCCCCTAATCTTGGGCTCCTCATAATATGCACACTCATTTTTTCTTCATTTTCTCTCATTTTGCCTTACTCTTCTGCTTTTTCAAGAAGCCATAACTCCCTATATGCTCTGAAGTGCATTTTAAATTTTTTTTCTTTTTACACACTCTTTTCAACCAATGATGACTTGAACAGAAATTATGATTGAAGAGAGAAATTGTGTTGCTGTACAGCTTTAGTTTTCCTTGCATCCTTTCAACACATCTTTCCTGACAAAGTCAGCACAGTAATAACCATTTAGGAAATAACTCAAATAAGCCAGGGCCCAAGAAGCCATGGGGGTTATAGATGTTCTGGGATGTATTTTAGAGCATTTTCCCAGCCATTTAATCCAGTGGTGACCTAAATAAAAAAAAAACATGAGTAAGAAAAGAATTTCAGTCTAAGTTGTATCCAAGACTTAATGTTCAAAGATGACAAAATTATACCAACAATAAACTAACAAACTAGTTGTTTGGATACACAAGTTCTATCTGGGAACTGCCTGCCTCCCTAATCCCCCACAAAAAAGACTACCTAAGCATTGCTCTGGTGTTAGGCGAAAGCAGAGGTTCAAACTGCCACAGTCATGTATTTCAAGTCACTGCAGACATACATATACATAGCATGCCTCCTCACTCCTCAACCCAAACTGTCAAAGGCAGCAACTTGTATGCATTCCTGAAGTGTGATTGTGAGGAAAGTGAAACAAATAATGACTGCAGTAATGCATTCTGCTTTGTTGTTCCTAAACAGTACCCTGCCCCTACACAAGCCATAGAAACCTTCTTTGTACACATCTGAGGTTGAGGTCTGTGAGAAAAGTAAAAGGAAATAATGACCATACTTCAGGAGTGCATATAAAAAGCCACGGTGGTTCTCCCGTTCACTTCTCGGCCGGAGCGCCTTCTGTGTGGAGTCTGCATGTCCTCCCCGCGGTCGAGTGGCATTCGAAGGACATGCGTAGTGCATGCCTTCGTTGAAGGTTGGGCATCGAGCTGACACCTCGGCATCATAAAAATATACTGCCAATCATTAGCGGACCGGATTTCCGCTGTGACGAGCCCTAACTGGGAAAAGCCGAAAGAAGAAGAACAACAAACAACTTCAGGAATGCATACAAGTAGCTGCCTTTGACAGTTTGGATTGAGGAGATGTAATAACCACACACACACACACACACACACACACACACACACACACACACACACACACACACACACACACACACACACACATAACCTACAGCAGCTTGCTGTACACACATATCCAAGCAGGGCTGTTATTAGCATGGTTGCAGTTGAAGACAGAGGCCATTATCAGCTTTATCTTAACAGGGTCATATCACAGCCTGTTCTGGTTAATGAGCATAAGCAGAAAATCAATACATTTTTTTCTCCTCACTTTTCCCCAACCAGCAACAGCTTTTGTGGGGTGCCTACAAAGTCAAGGATGATTAAGTGAGCCCAATAAAACCATGAAAGGTGCACTGAAAGCGACCCAATAAAGCTACGGATGAAGGCAACCAGTATATGTAACCTTTTATTAAAGAAAAATTCACACTAAAAACACTCCATCTCCATTAACACTGTTTGAAAATCTGTTTTCGTTTCATCATACTTCATCAGATGTGGGTTAGAGTAAAAAGACAGCCCTTTTATATACAATCAAACCTATGACAACAAAAAACATTGAGCCAATAAACATGAATTTCTAATATAAAATAAGTTAATTAAACCTTTCAAATTGTAATAAAACCTTAAAAATTATTTATATTAGTATTTATTACCAAAAATATAATGACTATAAAATGAATTTAAAACACATTTAGATTAAAACAGAATGTTCATGAGTGTAAATAAATAAATAAAATTTAATAAAGATTATACGTTCCTTGATTCATTTGTACAGCAATGTCCATGCGCCAACTGCTGGTCAACAGAAGCATATTATAAATAGCTATAAAAATCATGGGATATAAATAACAATCTTTTCATGTTTAAATAATAGATAAAATAGTAAAACACTTGTTCCAGAAATTTCATGTTACATAAAAATGTATATCAGTATAAAAAGTTATAAAAAGTTATGAAACATATGTGAACATAAAAATGTATGTCAGTGTAAAAAAGCTGTGAAATATGTATGAAGGCTATAATTTAGCTGCTCTCAATTTTAAGAGTGGGGCAAGTGATAAATGTTCATTCAATCCTAGTCTTTTATTGGCCTGCAATGTCACTTGCCACCACAATTCTCTATATTCAATGGTTTCTTCCCACGTGCCGCCACGTCCACAAATATTTACTTTTTCTAATACAAAGAAAAGAAAGAAGGCATTTGGACATTCCAAAGAATGCTTAAATAAAGCATTATTATCTTTTTTAGCTTGAATGTCATAGGAATGCTCATAGATTCTTTTCTTTAACCTTCTTTCAGTTTTACCTATGTAGAAAGATTGAGTTCCATATCTTGTTCTACCATATCCTACCTGACCGTTGTTAGTATGACTTTGTAATAAGTTTTTAAAATTCCTTGAATTCTTGTAAACTACTTTAACATTATCTTTGTTAAGCATTTCAAGATCAGTAAAGGAAAGACATGTATTCCATTCAGTAGTTATCACATTCCTAACCATAGAAGAGGTAACATTATATTCCAAAATCAATGCCATTTCAAAGGTTTCATCAATATTTGCATTCCCTGAATAGATATCATCAAAACCCAACCCTAAAATAGCTTTATATCTACCAGTCCTCTCTCTAATTACTTCTTTCTCCTTTTTCAAAATAAGTTCATCTGGATATTTCCTTTCTTTAAACATTCGATTTAACACAATTAATTCTTTAATGAAATCTACTTTGTTGGAAGTCATTCTACTAGCTCTACTAAACTGCCCTTTCACTGTCTTACGTTTATAGTGAAAGGGATGTGCACTGAAAAAATGCAAGTATGAATTACAATATGAAGTCTTTCTGTATATTTTGGAGTTAAAAACACTGTTATATACTTCAACATCTAAATATTCTACCTTATCCATCGAAAATTTATAAGTGAATTTCAAAACGTTAGTACTATTGTTTAAGTATTCAATAAAATTTATCTCTTCCTTGGAACCAATCCATAAAACACAAATGTCATCCAGGAATCATTTGTAAAGAATCCAGCAGGTTTTATATATAGAATCAAGTACATATTTTACTTCCTGCCTTGCCAAAACTAAGTTAGCATAACTGGGTGCACATATTACACCCATTGCTACACCTTTAGATTGATGGAAAAATTCACCTTTAAAATAGATATAATTATATTTTAATTCTAATTCTGTAAGCTGTAAAAGTACCAAACATTCATCATTTGTCAAAGTGCCAGCTTCGTATATTATTTCCACTAAAAATGCAAGTCCCTCTGGATGAGGGATACATGAAAAGAAGTCAGTAGCACATATAGTTAAAAATCCTATATTTTCCCTATATACATTTTATTTCAAATTCCTAAGCAAATCCCAAGAATCTCTTAAAATATTTTGTTTTTTCATCCATAAGTTCTTAAGTTTGGTGTCCACATATTTAGCCAATGGTAGTGTTTTTGACCCATCAGCAGGCACTATAAGTCTTAGGGGTGGATCCAGTTTGTTTTTATGGGTTTTTGGAATCCCAAATATGGTGGGTATCCTAGTTTCTCAACTGTCAAAATGTTTTTCAACTTTTGATCTATCAATCCTTCCATCAGCAGATCATCCAAAACCATATCAATCCTACTATATGAGATGTTTATCTCATTCTTAGAGACAGATGTATATTTAGCTGTGTCTCTTAACAATTCATTCATTTTTGCTTCATAGGTCAATGTATCCATAAAAACAATTCCCCCTCATTTATCGGGTTTCATTACCCTTAAATTAATATCATTCCTGAGTTCATATGTTGTTGTGTCTTCCGGCTTTTCCTGGTTAGGGGTCACCACAGCGGAACTCCAGTCCGCTAATGATTGGCAGTAGATTTTTACGTGCCGAGTTGCCGGCCCTGATGCACAACCTTCAATGAAGGTACACCCATTCACGCATGTCTCCACACAGAAGACGCTCTAGCTGAAAATCGAACAGGACAACGTCTTACTGTGAGGTGACAACGCTACTGCAGCACCACCACAATTTCATCATTATCTAAGTTTTCTTTGTATCTAACTTTATTAAAGTTATTCCTAATCTCATTTTCCACTATATTTTCTAAGTTTCTAATTTGAGGGTGTAATGGTGGGTTCAAAGTGCTTTTCCTGGTCAAACCTGTGGATGTCTGAATAGTATTTTGTTTAAAAAGTGCTTGAAAATTAATTTTTCTCATGAACATCCTTACATCTAATAAAGTTCTAGCTAAATCTCCTCTTTTGTTCAGGATATATTTGATACGTTTCAATAAAAGCTTAAAAGCAGCTCTGGTATTATAACACTTAATATTAACCTAATTCACCATAAAAGGGATGGTTCTTGTGTAGGTGGACTTTGGGGTGGAGGAGGAATGATGGGTAATGTAATCATGCATCAAGGAAAGCATGAGTTGGACGTTCAATAAGTGAACTGGAGGTGTATACATGGAGTATTGAGGCAATAAAAAAAGGACACAAAACCAGAACCATGCTTATCTCTAATACACCCTGTCAGGTCACATTGCAACACATAATTCCACAAACATATGAACATTAACATGTATTATACATATGTACACCAACTGACTGTCACATCTGTTTTCAGTAGCGAGGAATGCTTGTAGTAAAAGGTATATTCTAAAAACCATAACATTTGTATATATCTCAGATGCCTTAGTGGTAAAGTCAGTGACTGTGGTGTTCATGGTCCTACGTTCAAGACCAGCAAGGGCTGTTTATATTTATGAGGCCAGAATAAGGGCTGTTGGGTGCAGGTTGATTAAGGCAGTTTTAAGCGGGTTTGCACCGGTCTACACCACGGTTAGTGGCACTTAAACACGGTTAAACAGATAAGCGCTTCACAGGTGTAACCTTCACTTACTGTCACGCAGAACATGGACAAACTAGCTTACAACTGCTTAAATGAGCATTAATCACCCTGTCCCTAGGAGTGCCTGCTCTGAGAACTAAATTAATAACCACTTCCAGGATTAGACCCCACAATCATATACACCATCCTCAGAGTAACCTGCCACTAAGCTACCTGAGATGGACCTATGTCAGCTGTGTTTTCAGACAGGTTAAAATACAAAAGGGAAGATTGTGTGGAAATAGGATAAACTGCCATGTACCCAATGAAAGGTGTATGCTATATATATATATATATATATATATATATATATATATATATATATATATATATATATATATATATATATATATATATATATATATATATATATATATTTAGATATATATATATATATATATATATATATATATATATATATATATATATATATATATATATATAGGTTAAAAACATCTACACATCTATACATCTATGGAGGTACACATAAACGTATGCAATAATATATATTACTGGTACATAAAGATGTATATATATATATATATATATATATATATATATATATATATATATATATAAATACACACACACAGATGCATAAATGTGTGTATACAGCATCTGAAGTTTTCAAATCTGAGTATGACATGGACCATAGCAATCACACATTCTGCCCCCTCAAACAATATGAACATAACATATGAAGAGTATATGCCAATACACTATTACAAATATGTCATACGGACATGAGCCAAATAGGGTTAGTCACCAACACAACTAGAGTGACTACAAATATCCATGACAGAAATACACAGACATCTTTTATTTAGCAAACCTTTATTACATTCTGATGTATGGCCAAAAGGATTCAAGGAATAACATTACCTGCATGAAATACAGGAAGCATTTAACAGTGCCTTAATGAATCAGCCGGCAATTACCATAGTATTAGTCCACTAAGGGATAGGTGTTCACATAGGGAAAGAACCCCCACACACACATATATAATATGTACAAAAGCATTGTCTACATACCTGCATCTGCTATATACACCCACCAACATCTCCCCCACACCCAAACTAAGTACAACAATACATACTGTCATACCATTACCAATTATTCACCCACTGTACGACATCTGCTGAAACCTTGACATACCTGGAGAGAGTCAAACTAACATGGCCCTATGTGAAATAGTTGCTGTTATACAATGGAACAGCTGCTGATATTACAGGGTTTGTTTGAACGAATTATGTTTCAAAGAGTTGAAAAGTAATTACACCAGGAAGTGTTACCAATTACTGATTTTCAGCACAGTATGATACACATTAACACCAAACTAAAGATGTCTGGTGAGCACACTGTAAACCCCCTAACATTATATGCATAGCCATACAGTCTTGAGCTGGTCAAACAACCTGTCCAGACTGAAACATATACAGAAGTATTAGGTACAATACGGACAGTAGAAGGAATGTACATGTGTGTACACACTGTTGTACATTGGCATGACACAATACAACTATGGTGTTTGTGTAATGGTTATATTGTAGATGTGACAGACTAAACATCATACAGGGCTGTGCACACCTTGTGTAGGCATGACATCAAAGCATCACAAAACATGTCTTGAACATTTTGAGTGTGTCATGACATGAACGCTTTAACCTATACAGTATCCAAATACATACATGTGTTGTACAACATGCACATACAACCACATCAGGCTACAGATACAGTACATTCACCTTGCTGGTGTCAGACATCACTGTCATGGCTGCTCCTCATGTGTGTGAGGTTCAGAGATGGCATGTGCAACATGGCTTACTGCAAAGTTACCCATGTCTGGACATAGTTGCCAGCCATCTGCAATATGATTGCAGATGTGCAGGGGTGTCATCTGTATACCCTTCAGTGACCTGTGTCACACATTCCACCTTAGGGTTTAGTGTGTATACACCTCAGTGACGTGGGTCACATTCCACATTAGATATGTATTATATCTGAACACAGTCATGGCTATGAATTGTGCCTGTAACCCACACGGTATAGCAATAGTGAAGCCACATGATGCCCTGCAATGTCTATGCACATCAGCTCAATGTGCAGTATGTCACTGTATATCTGTAGGGCAGACTGACAACATTGCGTCAGCTGAAGGTCCATGCTAATATAACACATCCCTGCATTGGGACACCAGTACCTCACTGTATATTTGAAAGGACATCTTTGTGTTAAACATGTATGCATGTCATTCATTACTTCAGCAGAAGACATGTCATACTACATGTGATTGGCAAGGTCATATGCCACACATCAGGTCGGTGTACTGTTAACCTGTGCTGGTCTGTGGCACCATTGCAAAGTAGGAACAGCCATGTCAAACATGTGTGTACAGCCACATGCACATTGTCTGTAGACTCAGTTCTGGGGCAAGCAGAATAATGTTGGACAGACATGCACTGTTTATGGGGAGATATGCAAGCTAGGGCTCTGGCAAACATAGTATTCACTCAACATACCCTTCTGCTCATGTCCTCCTCACACATAGGGGCAGTGGCCAACACAAAGCATCACTGGCAGATGTACCCAGGTCAGCGATGGTCTGTTACGATGTGGGGTATGGTGCACAAAACATGGCAGTGTGGTGCAATGGTGCATATTGCATGCAATGTGTTGCAGGTTTGGAGCATAACCTACTAACACAAATTGTGCAACATAGGGATGTATGCTAACTACTACTATAATTATGTATGCTGCATGCCTTTTGCCATAACACATGCATGCTGTTGTTTGCAACTCAGGGATGTATGATAACTATCACTATAATTGTCTACGCTGAATGCCTTCTGCCATATCACATGCATGTTGCATGCCATTGGGTGCCATATCATGTGTCTGTCATTGCCTGTCTGTCTGTGTCTGTGTCTGCCTGTGTATCTGTCTCTGTGTGTCTGTACTGTGATGTATAAATGGTAATGTACAGTTCTAGTCTCCCCCTCATAGGTGTTGATGTAGGCCTCCTGCGGTCCACCTGATGTTAGTGTCCCCACAGACTCTAGCAGTGATGATGAAAGTATGATTGAAGCACAAGCAGGGTTGTCAGGGACTGAATCTGTGCCATTGGTTGGCATTCCACCTGTATCCCCCATCATCCCTGCACACAGTTGTCATGCCTACACATACCCCATCACCAGTGGCCATAGTGGAAGGACAGGTGGTGGGTGGTAGCACGGAACAGGAAAGTGTGGAGACTATGGAAGGTGTGTCTGCACACCATGATCCAAGCCAACTGACTGGTGATGTCCCACACAGGCATGTGCCCAGGGATGCTTGTAGGGGAGCTTCTGGTCAACATGCCCCTGCAAGACATAGCATGCCAGCTGGTGTCACCAGATGCATGTTTCAAGCTGTAATGGAGACACAGGCATGTCTTGAATGGCACAACAGAGGAGGTCTGAGACTTCAGAGGGCTGCTGTCGATTCTTTAACTGACAACATCCAGGCAATTGCAAATGGTCACCATCAGCTTGCAGATGTTTTGGATGGATGATGTGGGAGTCCTTGACCATGGCATGTCGATCCTCGAGCGTGGAATGTTTGTGCTAAAACATCTGGTGGAGTAAGGCATCAGGCACATGGACGTAGGCCAGGTACACCAGCTGTTGAAAGCATACGTGAACATGCTACTTCACATGCCCGTTCTCATAGTGGTGGTAGCAGCAGCAATGCAGTTGGTGCTATACTGCCCACACCAGGACACAGCAGGCCACGTGCACATGATCCTGGATGGTTACAACAGGGACATGGTTCCAGTGGACATGTGTCATCAGACAGTACCCAATCTGGACCTCTGCCTGGTAGTGGCTATGCAACCCCTGGCAGGTGCAGGTCACATGGCCATGGCTGGACACCGTGAACTGTACAACCTGCTTTGTACAGTCTGCAGCTGTGAATAATACCCCTGTGTAGGCCAGCTACATGTCAGACCAATGTGCATACATACACACACACTCATCAGAAACAAATGTAGGGCACCTCAACACACACACGCATAACATCCACACATGCCCGATGAGATAAAAGGCCTTAACCCACACACATTATGTCATCCAATGGTACAGCATAGGCCTCTGGCAAACATTATCACCCTGTGCATATGATGATGTCTGTGCTGCATCCCTGTCATCCATACCATTGGTGCAGGGACATGGTCATATGGTCTGATGCACAGGGTGAACATACTAGGAAGACAATTGTAGATTACCATTGTTGAGTAGTGTTGACAGGCAGCAGACATACCATGTACTAGAGTTTTAGAATGCATTTTGTACTACTGTTGACAGTATGTATCATGTGTAACACCAGTAACTGCATGTTGATCTTGATGTTCGGCCTTTCTCTTGCAGGTGTAATTGCATGTGCCAAATGTGTGCATACAGACTACAAGAGGGATGTCGGTGTTTCCAGTTAGTGTCCCATATGTAACTTTAGACTACTCACAGGTCTGAATGACAATACCTGCATGCACTTTGTAGCTTCCACATCACAGTTATAATCTCCCAAGTTTCAAACATGTTTACTGATCCAAGAGCATGATAGCTGTGTAGTAAGCTACTGTGGCCAGAGCCTCACATCCATACTGGCTGACATCACAGGTATAGTTACATAGAGCGGGGAGGAGGTAAAAGAGTGGCTCAGCAGATGACAAGGGTAAAGGCCAGTTGAAAAGGTGGTTTCTCTTTGGAAACCAGTTAGACCCTCTCTCATGACAGGATGCAAACACACACTCAGGGATTCATAGACACAGAAACACACACAGTTGCCAGTGTTGGGATTAGAACCCCTGCCCATGTACAAATCATCATTATAGTATTGCACAGTTATGAGATGCGCCACAGAGATTGCACATTTACAGGCACTCAGAATGGCCTTCTACGATTGAGGACATCCACATGGATACTAGATTGTGGTGAGTGTATGTAGGGAGGGGGGTATATCAGTAGACTATGGTAAAACAAGCCTCACCCCAGGAATTACACATTTACAGGCAGTTAGAATGCCCTTTCAAGATTGATGACATCAACAGGGATACTAGATTGCAGTGAGTGGATGTGGGGAGGGGGTTTTATCATTTGAATATGGTAAAATACAGCCTCACTCCAGGGATCAGACAGCCATACACACACACACACACACACACACACACACACACACACACACACACACACACACACACACACACACACACACACACTGTGGCATTCAAAAAGATATACACCTAAATCACACACATACAGATACTTGGCATGTGGAATTGACACTCCTGCCTATGTCTTGCTTTCTACACTTCACTCTGTACAGATGTCTACAACAGCATACAGGAGAGTAAAAAACATTGGGGAGGTATTCCCCACCATACATGACATATATAGACACACACACCCACATTTGCCAGTACTGGGAATCAAACATCTGCCTATCTCATGATAGGTATTACAGAGTTACAGCACTATCGCATGCACTACAAAGCTTACTGACTTTTACCTTTGCCAACTGTGCTGACATATGCACAATATATGCACAGGGGAGGTGTTTATGTTACAGGTTTCAAGGGGGTTGTCTTCAGTGTCATCCTTACTGCATTCTACTTTGTGTGTCTTCCCCTTCAATTAACAACACCAGAGCTTAGCAGTTACACAGGTTATTGCAGGAAAGGTTGTCACACACCTGTGAGCTGTTTTCAGTAATCATTCATCTACAAAGTAGCCCCACCACTTAGTAGTTATGTCCAAACATCTGTCCATACCTGAAGTATAGCTTACTGTACTTTGAGCATATCACCATATACACTTGGTAATGCTGAGGCTGCATTGCAACTGCATGATGTACTAAGACAATAGTCACCTTCAAACATCAGACACACCACACACATGGAATCTAAACACACATCAATGCATGTACACATATGCAGTCTCCATCAGTAAGTGGACTATCGCGTCAGAGGATACATTCCACACCTTCCCCACACCATGTGTGAAACCTAGCTGAGCATTATACCATATTGGATGTTCTATTCCTATACCGGTAGGACACACAACCACCTTCACTGAGTAGCTAAGTGGACATTTACGCCAACAGCACATATCAGCAAGCAACACACACAGCAATATTCCATGTCATGATGTCACAAACTGTTAGTTGACAGTTCCACTGTGAAGCCAGGGCACTGTAATGGTCAACAGTGAGCATATCATATTTTCCACACACACCTCATATTTGCCACACACACCTCATGACTACTGAAAGAGTGCTAGCAGTGTGCTCTGTTTGAGCTAGGAATTACACTTGTTCAAGCATGTGTGAGGTCTGTGGCTTATAAACATCTCACCCCAGCACGTTGTGGCTATTGTGTTAATAAGGTGCATGTCTAGACAGCACTCAGCATACATGGCTTGAAATCGTTGACATGGGGTATATGTAAGAGCTGTGGGTCACACATGGCTGTACATGTCATGGACAGATCACCTGTAACTACTCAGGAACATACAGAGCATAGCTATATTTCCCTGAGTCTGTCAATACAGGTCATGTGTGTAAGGCCTATGGTCCTGTTATTTGGGTATGTTTGTAGGCATTGCATTTGGTGGACATGTCTAATGACATACATGCTACATGGATTGTTGCATGATATGATAGGTGTCATGGGTGAGCAGTAGAGAGGGATTATTGCCTCTGTCAATATAGATATCAAACCTTATGTACTGTTAGCATTCAGCAGCCATGGACCTATCTTCCATGTGCATGTGTGTAATTAATGTAGCCACCTGTATGTACAAAGGACAACAACAGCTATGGTATTTTCATGTATGGTGTATGAGTGTGGGATGTACATATCCAGGGCAGGTACATCTAGGTCATATCCGACCATGAGGGTGTTGTTTACTGGTGTATAGCAACAGTCAACTGTGTTACTGCTGACAACATCCAAGGGACCCTGGTATGTGTACAACTGACCTGGTTAAAAACAGTGGTATTATTGAATTGCATAACACATTATGCAACTGTGTCAGTACATGGGTACTTTGCACAGTTTATGTAGGGCTAGGTACAGTCCACCAGTCAAAAGTTATTTGGTGCTGTACCATAATATTTCATACCACATTCATGGATGTGTGTTGGTAGTCTGAGGACAGGGTGGGGGATGTATATGAGGATACAAACTAGAATGCAGCTTTTGCCACTGTCACTTGTACCTGACTCATCTGTGATGAATTATGTTGGAGTAGTAGTCTTTACTTGTGAGTAGCCTTTATGAATATGGGGACACCACCACTTGGAGTGGTCCATACCAGTGTTATGGCCCACATGTTTGGATCTGAGTTATATGGTGGTAGTGCTATTGTGAACTACAGAGCCTTCAGTGAGGTGTTCCTCACTGCACAGATGTCAGTATTCCCCATTGTAGGTTCTACATTGAGCAAGTGGATTATGAAAGCCACACATCTAGCAGTGGTTAGCATAAACATCCAATGCAATTGTCTGGTAGGTGTCAGGGTGTTACTTCTGTGTTTAGGAAATTTGCCTTGGAATGGCACGATTTGGGTAAATGCAACCTAGATATTATCCACACTCCCTTGAATGATGGCTGCATGTGATATGTGACAAAGGCTTGTCTTTTTTCAGTCATGTCATCCCAGAATGACAGACACTGGACAGCCTCATAATTACAACAGGACATTGGCTCATTGTTTTGGTCAAGCAGTTGCCACTCATACCATGACATCACTGTGAGTAGCAGTATTGTGCTTGGTATCAAATGCTACATCTAAGGTGACAGACAGCAGCAGATGTTGTGTAGATGACCAATATGAGATATACTTAGTAGAACAGTCCTGTTAATAATGACAACTAGTAACACAGGCGGGCAAGGTCATCTTGATACCTGCACCTCAGTACCATTAGAAAATGAGGCTCACATATTATGTTTGAACATGCCACTGTTCCAACTATGATGCCACTGTCCACTGCTTAGATATCTGTTGTCTTAGTGTTCTGCAAATATACAGAGACCAGTATATATTTTTTGGGTTTTATAATTTGCACTCTGATTCCTCACATCTCTGTTGAAACTTTTCCCCACCCCCCCTCCCTGTTCGGGTAGTAGTTTAAATTTGGTGGCTTTTGCAGTGCCCGCCCGACTGTAGATTTGATCTAGGACACTCCCCCAGTCCCATCTCTTTACCGCATTCTACCTAATAAACCCTTTCTGCACTTGCTTTTAGTCTTTTTTAATTTAATTACATTTTTTTCAAACTGTGTGTGGACTAATATTGCTACATACTCAAGTGTGCCAGCTTGCACTGCATGTGAATTGTTTTTACTACTGTTTTTGCTACTTTTCTGAAAAAAAAAATTGTAAGCCTGTTTCCTACCTTTCCTGTAATTAGTGTTCCAGATACAGATTTGCTGTATCCAGGACTATTTGTAAGCTTCTGAGCCCCCAAGCCTTTCTGTGTTGGAGGGAAGCCTTCTAGCTTATCAGTGGGAGTGGTAAGCACTAGGTAACCTGTCTACCACATAAGAAGTGGTTGTGGCCCAGAATTTGTAGTTATTGGCCGTTTGGGCGGTCTTCCATCTCTCTCAACTTTCTGATTTGAAGACCTGCATTTGCACTTGTTTCTGTCCTGTAACTCCTGGGCCTATCTCATTTGATCTCTCAAAAAAAAAAAAAAAAAAAAAAATCTGCTTTTACTGTATTTGTGTTTCTTCCTACTTTATTTTGCTTTTGCGTCATCTTAAAAGTACTCAATTGTATTTATTACTGCTTGGTGTAACTCATTCTAAGCCTTTTAGTTTAAGCACTTGGGCTTCAGACCAGTTGTTTTACATGAGGAAGGTTTGTGGTCTGCACTGTGGTGGCAGGACAGGTAGCTTACATCCTTCTAAGTTGGGAACTGCTGATTGAGGGCTCAGTGTCTGTTATTCTAAAAGTGTATTAATTCCGTTTTAAGCACTTGGGCTTCCGGTCAGTTATTTTATATTAAAAGGGTTTGTGGTCTGCACTCTTGTGGGAGGAGAGGCTGGACTCTGCCCTTCTAGCTGGGAATTTCTGGTTAAAGGCTTATAGTGCCTGCATATCTAAACTGCTTCTTACTGAAATTGGTACACCTTGTTTGCTGTAGCATAGACTAGATCCAGGCATGCTGAATCTAGCTTTGTTTGTATAACCTGAGCACTAATCCAGGCATTCTTTAAAGTATTCAATTGTATTTATTACTGCTTGATAGTAACTTGATTAAAGTTTAGCTATCATTCTAAGTCTTTTGGATTAAGCACTTGGGCTTCAGACCAGTTGTTTTACATTAGGAAGGTTTGTGGCCTGCACTGTGGTGGCAGAACAGGTAGCTTACATCCTTCTAAGTTGGGAACTGCTGATTGAGGGCTCAGTGTCTGTTATTCTAAAAGTGTATTAATTCTGGTTTAAGCACTTGGGCTTCACGCCAGTTTTTTACATTAAAAGGGTTCGTGGTCTGCACTCTTGTGGGAGGAGAGGCTGGACTCTGCCTTTCTGAGCTGGGAATTTCTGGTTAAAGGCTTATAGTGCCTGCATATTTGAACTGCTTCTTACTGAAATTGGTGCACCTTGTTTGCTGTAGCATAGACTAGATCCAGGCCTGCTGAATCTAGCTTTATTTGTATGCTGCTTGTTTGTTTGCTTGTTATTTCCCTGAAACACTAATTCCACCTAAAACGTGGCTTTTCAGCGCTTCTGTGGATCCCTAGTGATATCTGCATTGCTTACTGTACTTATTTCCTTGTTTCACTTGAAAGAAAGATACTGTTTATCATTTTTGCATTTAAGTTACCTGTAACACATTGCATTTATGTTACCTGGCACTTGCTCACTAAAGCAATTATATGTCAGCACTAAAATATTAAAAGCACTACACCCTCACAAACTCCCCTTGAGAACCTCATTCCCCATTGGCCCTTTTTTTTCAATTATAAAGGAATTCCAAATACTATTCTAGCATGTCCAAAGGTCAGTTGTCAATCTCCTCTCCGGTCCAGCTGGTGAATCTGGGAATCTTGAGGAAATGTTACAACTGCCTCATGTACACAGACAACCCTCTCCTCCTCCCAACAAATTCCAACACATGTGAGAGATGCAACCATATAGCCATACTAGAGGCTAAGCTCTCTCAACTCAGTACTGGCGAAACCAGTCAGGAGGAGAAGAAAACCACACTCACTACAATTCCAGTCTCACATAGACCTACCACGACAGCAAACCAAACATATAAGCACACAAAAACATACTCGGAGGCTCTAAATAAAAATCTGCCTAAGCAGCAGAGACCTCCAAAGCAGACACCCAAGCAACTGCTACCCCAAAACAAAACACGTGCAACACATAGCTCACAAAGTCAGTGTGCCGAACAGTCACAGCCCATAAGGCTAAACAACACACCTGATACACTTGTAATAGGTGACTCTATCGTCAGGCACACTGACGTCCCGCTCACCAGGCTGAACAAGGAGAAGGTCACGGTGAGCTGCCTGTCGGGCGCTACGATCCACCACATAACACAAGCACTCAGGTCACTCAAAGGCAAGTACAAATATGACTCAGTCATTGTCCATGCTGGTGTGAATGACCTGAGACGTACCTCCCTGGACTACATGAAAAGAGACATAGAGGAGCTCTCTGAGCATGTAGCCCAGGCCGGTATGACCCTGACCTTGAGTAGCATCTTACACTCACCAAGAATGATGCCACAATATGAAGACAAGATGATCAATTTCAACAATTGGCTTAAGTACTGGTGTCATTCAAAGGGGATCCACTGCCTTTCAGCGTGGGATGACATGCTTGACAAGCCACGATGCTTCGCTAGGGATGGCTTGCACCTGTCACCCCTGGGCTTTCAGATATTGGCAAAGGCTCTTGCTACCCCCATAGTGCCTTTTTTAGGCAAGGCTCAAAAGACAAACCCACCTCCATAGGTATCACAAGGGATAAGAAACTAAGAGTAATTCTAATCAATGCCAGAAGTCTAAACCTCAAGATGCACGCACTCAAAATTATCCTTAGCATGGAGAACATCGATATCTGTGCAGTGACAGAAACCTGGTTCAAGGCTCCCGAGAGCACCCCAGCACTACCAGGTTATACCTCATACCATGCTTTCCGGCCCCAAAACTTGGACCATACCACAAAAGGAGGGGGAGTATTAATATTCATCAGATACCCACACCTCCAGGTTGGTGGCACAGCACGAAGCATCAGAGACTATCCATGTGCAATTAACAGTGGGTAAAACTGCCTTCCAGTTTATAGCCTGCTACAGACCACCCTCCCAAACCCAGTAACCCCACTCGGCCTTCCTGAGAACACTGGAAAATATGAAGCTCTCTCCAAACACCATTATATTGGGCGACTTCAACTACCCAAACATAGACTGGGAGCATTACTCTAGCTCCAACACCCTAGCCCAAAGGTTCTTAGAATTTATAAACTCAAATGCTATGGAACAACTTGTTACCACTCCCACAAGAGGGGAAAACATACTGGACCTGATCATCACCAACATGGGGACTCTATGCTCCAGACCAGAAGTGTATCCCTCACTGGTAAGTTCAGACCATAAACTAATCTCACTGGATATTCACATCCTGACTCCACCCCCTGCCCTGAAAACCACAGTGAAAACTTCTCTAAAGCAAATTTCACACTCCTCAAAACCGAGGTGGAATCCTTCAAAGCCCCCGGGCCTGTGGAAAATACGGCGCAGACCGCAGAATCCTTTATAAATGCATTCTATGAACATGTTCAGGAATGCATGGATCATGCAATCCCAAATAAAACCAAGACTCAATCCTCCAAAGGCAGATGTCCTGTCTGGTGGACTCCAGCCATAAACAAACTATACAATAGAAGGAGGAAGCTACTACATGAGAGAGCAAAATCCAAAAAAAGGAAGGCATCTCTGATCAGTATTAGCAAAAAACTACGGGCACTCATAAAATCGTCTAAGGCCAGCTTCGAGAGAAAAATTGCACAGGATACTAAGGATAATCACAAGGCTTTCTTTAGTTATGTTAGGAACCTGGGTGGGAATTCCCAGATATGCTAAGAATTAGTCCAAAATGACAAAAAATACACCGAACCCACAGACATTGCCAACATCCTAGCTGACAGGTTCAGCGCAAACTTCTCCCCCCCACCCCACCAAAAGGGCAAATATTTATCCCAGCAGAGTGCTGCCCCCCTGACATCTCAGATGCTCAGGTAAGAGCTGCCCTCTCCAAAGCAAAATACACAGCATCAATGGGACCAGACGGTGTCCCAGGCTGCGTCCTACATGAACTCCAAGAAGAGCTAAACCCAAACATAAATCTACTGTTCAATCTCAGTCTTACTACAGCATATGTTCTCAAAGAGTGGCGTACAGCAACAGTGGTCCCTCTCCACAAAGGTGGTGCCTCAACAGATCCTGGAAAACTATCGCCCCATAACCCTGACTAGCTTGGTCTGCAAAGCTATGGAAATGATCATCATGGACCTCATAAATAAAAATATTGGGGACCTACAGACACTGGATCCTACCCAGTTCGGCTTTGTTAAGGGCAGATCCTGCCTCTTAAACCTGGTTGATTTCTTTGAAACAGTCGCCAAGGCCATTGACGAGGGGAAGGTGGTCCACACAGCCTACCTGGACCACGCAAAAGCCTTCAATACAATACCCCACTCGGGCATTATAGATAAGCTCACCAGCTTAAATATAAACCCCTATGTCACTAGATGGGTTGCAAACTGGTTCAAGGACAGAACCCACATGGTTAGAATTGCTGGAGCCATGTCAGAGTCCAAACCAGTTACAAGTGGCATCCCACAAGGCTCAGTCCTGGGACCTCTCCTGTTCGGTATATATTTCTCTGAGGTACAAGCCAACACGGAAGGACTGTGGCTGACTAAGTTCACAGATGACTGCAAACTGGGCACCATAATCGACTCTCCAGCCGACACAAGCATCCTCCAAAAGGGCCTCATAGAAACAAACAACTGGTGCCAGAGCCATGGCCTCAAGCTAAACGCCAAAAGTGTATAGTTATCCCCTTTGGCAAAAACAAAGTGCCCACAAATTACCACATAGGTGGTAATCCATTAAGTACAGAAGTAATTAGGGACGTGGGGACCCAAGTTGATAGCAATCTCTCATTTGACAACCACGTGGCCAAAGTGGTTAGAAAAACATTTTATATAGCCCACCTAATCATGAAGGGATTCACATCTAGAGTGGGGGAGGTCATCGTGCCTCTTTACTCATCCCTCATCAGGCCCATAATTGAGTACAATGCCCCTTTTGGGATGTACCTTACCAGACACCTGCAGCAACTGGAAAGACCTCAAAAGTACCTCACCAAGAGGATCATAGGGCTCAAACAGATGCCATATGCTGCCCGGGTAAAGAAACTCCAGCCCTACTCAGTGGCATACCGCCTGCTCAGAGGCGATCTGTGCCTGATGTATAAAGCCATGTCCAACCCGGAATTAATAGACATGCTGCACCTCAGAAAATCCAAATCCCATCAAGCTACGCGCTTGAGAGACTTGAACCTCAGCACTGAAATAAATAGGACATGCTGGAGGGACAGATTCATAACCCAGAGGCTCCCTTCACTCTGGAATAAAATCCCAGTCCAGGTTAGGCAGAGCCCCTCTTTGACTCTCTTCAAGAGGAATCTTGATGAGTGGATGGGAGATCGTAGGTTTACCCCGGGTATCACTTCTGTGTCACTGTTAGACAGAAGCACAGTATACTAACCTTGGAAAAGGGCATAGCAAAATTAATTTAAAATGTGTGGCGAAAGCCAAACACACTCTGGCTAGGCTTATAAATGCCCTAGGCAGATAGCCTAGTATGAACCTATGAACCTATGAACAACCTGATATCAATGTATGCCTTTCAGGGCAGCTATGTGTGTGACAAATGCTGTACTTTGCATCCAGCTGTGTGTCCCAGTTAACCAACTGTCTGTCACTTCCACACATACATGATTGTGCATGCTTCACATATATATGGCAGTACTTCATGTACATGTATGCATGTGTATCACACAACACATATACAGATATATCATTTATGGGCTACATACAGGTATCTGTTAGTAAACCTGTATGATGTGCATATATACTGACAGTTAAGATGTACATAGCTGTAACCCTGTGTGTTTACAATAGGAGTCCATTACAACATATTGTGTACATATCAGTGTATGAGCATGCCCACTGTGGCCTTCTGTAGTTAGAATCAAAGTGCAACCCAAACAGCCCTGTGCTACTGTGTATGAGCATGCCCACTGTCACCTTGTGTAATTGGAGTCAATGCATCCAAACAACTCCTGTGATTCTAAGTGTATAAGCATGCCCACTGTAACCCTGTATAGTGATAGCAGTAGTCCATTCCATAGATGGACATACTCCAGTACAGGGCTTGCTGTGCTACAAATACACCTCTCAGGCCTACCTATGTCTTACCTGCAGATGATGTGTCTTGTTTGTGCATACAGGTTGTAATGGATTCCTACTTTAAACACACAGGTTTACAGCTATGTACATCTTAACTGTCAGTATCCCTGTTGTTGTCCTCAATCTTAGAAGGGCATTCTGACAGCCTGGAAATGTGTAATCTCTGTGGTGTGTCTCATAACTGCATAGTACTGTAATAGTGATCTGTAAATAGGCAGGAGTTCTGATCCCACCTCTGGCAACTGTGTGTCTGTAAATCCCTGTATGTGTGTGTGTGTGTGTGTGTGTGTGTGTGTGTGTGTGTGTGTGTGTGTGTGTTTGTGTCTGTGTCCTGTTATGAGAGCAGGTTTTACTTCTTTCCAAAGCGAAACCACCTTTTGCACTGGCCTTTATCCTTGGCATCGGCTAATCCACCCTTTTCCTCCCTCCCCACTCCAAGTAATCATTCCTGTGATGTCACGCATCTCAGATGCAGAACCAGATTAACTGTAATTGTATGGGTTCTGTGCCACATCCCCTAACTGCTTACCACTCTACTACATAGGCAAGACTTGTAAGCACAATATTGGCAAGTGTTTGTGTGTTTATGTGTGTGTGACTACCCTGTAGCCAGGCATACACATGTGTTATGTCTTTTAACATGCTGCACACCATGGTAGTCATCTGTGGTGAGTGAAGTCTACAGAATATTACATAGGTAGGTATAGAAAAGAATAGAGAGTCAAGAATGACTACTGTTGGGTATGTTATTTTCCTGTGTCACTGTCGAGCAGTAACACGGAAGTGATCCCCGGGGTGTATTTTCTTACCCATCATCCCCCCCAAACCCCACAATCCCGGGGTATATTTCCTTACCCATCAGTCCCCACCCCAAACTCCACATACACAACAACCATCCCTTCTCTGGTGAACTAATTAAAATTTAAATGTTATAATACAAGAGATGCCTGTGTTTTGTGTACACTTCAATTCCTTTGGAATCCTTCTGTGTCACAAAGGGTGCTCAGAGATGTTTATATATATATGGCTATAAATGTGTCTGTGTATATACATATATATATATATATATATATATATATATATATATATATATATATATATATATATATGTGTGTGTGTGTGTGTGTGTGTGTGTGTGTGTGTGTGTGTGTGTGTGTGTGTGTATACACACATCACAGAAATGCATATATATATATATATATATATATATATATATATATATATCTATATATATATATTTAGTATGTATTTAAAACAGTTGTACATATGTAGACTTGTCTATGTTGTTTCACAAAGTATAGTACATTAAAAGGTACTGTACATATGTACAAAAAGTGACTGTCCCATGTGTTTTCAGTACTGTGGAATACCTGTAGTAAATGGTGTATTCTAAAAACAATGAATCATGTATATAACTTAGATGGCTTAGTGGTAAGTCTAGTGACTATGGTGTGCATGGTCCAGGGTTCAAAACCTGCAAGGGTTGTTAATAACTTTATTTAGGCCAGAATAAGGTGAGTGTAAATGTGCTTTCGTAACAGTAAGCAATGGGTAAACACGTTTAAAAGAAATGTAAAACTTGCAGTACACTTGAAATGCCCTTCTTTGGTAATCCTGATGATGTCATTCATTGTGAAATACACCTTTGGGGAAAAGGTACTTCAGTAATGTCTGTGGCAAGTACTATGACTGCATACTGCTGTAGTGTGATAAGCTAGTTAGACAGGGGTTCAAATACCAGAGATGACAGGTGTGTGTGTGTGAGACTTGTATTCTCTGTAGTGGTGGCTGTAAGTGTGTGGGCAATGTGAAAGGGGTTTTGCATATTGGCTGTACTCTATATCACAATGTCAACCATACAGGGATAACAGATGTACATTAGCTGTGAGGCTGGGGTTCAAAGCCATACCCATACATGTGACATCAAGGCCAGCCAATCACAGTTAGCATCCCCACTATTTCCCAGAGCACACACTCAACCCATGTGTCATATGCACACACATGCCAAGGCAACAGCCAATATATGGGTAGTACACTGCATATTGGCCACTGATAGTAAATATGCAGCAATAGCAGTGGGCTGCACAGGGCATGTCACCCTGGCCATCTGTCCAATATGCACGTACATGCACACAGTGCACCTCCACCATGTTCCCCAATGGACACCTGCACCACCTATGGTGCCTTCACATTTGACTCACAATGGACATACCATGCCTGACAACATGCTTACAACTAAATGCAAACAAGTGAAATGGAATACCAACAGCTGCAGGCAAAGTACTTTGCCTGCAGCTGTTGATATTCCGTTTCACTTGTTTGTATTTTGCTGTTCTGCCGTTTTGGTTAACATGCTTACAACTGCTTTACAGTGCCTTAATCACTGTTCATCCATCAGCCCTTGTTCTGCCTAGCAACATAATAAACAACCTCTGCTAGGCTTGAACACAGGACCATGCACACCAAAGCCAAAGGGATTTACCTCTAAGCCACCTCAGATATACAAAACCCTACTGTATTCACAAACATATCATCCAGCCCAGTCATTCAACAGTACAGAGAATGTATTCCAACATGTAGATGTATGTGTGTGACAATATATTATTGTCTATACAGATACAAATGTATATCTATATATATATATATATATATATATATATATATATATATATATATATATATATATATATGGTTCCCATTCAGAAGCCTGAAACATCATAAGCCTGAAAATCAAAATCCTGAAACCAAAAGCCTGAAAATTCAGAATCCTGAAAACTCAAAATCCTGAAAGCCCAAAATCCTGAAAGACCAAAATCATGAAACTCAAAATCCTGAAAACACAAATAATGCTAATATGTCACTATAAAGACACTAATATCTACCAACTGACCCTGACCCTAACCCTAACCCTAAGGTCCGTCACTATCGCACACTCACCTGACCCGCGCCCTAAATCTAACTCACTTAAACCGCCCCTAACCCCAATATTTGTCACTATTGCATACATGCCTAACCTGCACCCTAACCCTAACTCACTTAAACTGCCCCTAACCCTAAAATAAAACCAACCGCACACTTACCTGACCCCAACGCATGACCTAACACCACAGGGCTAACAATAGCAAAGCCACAATGACATCAGTATGTCTATTTTGTGGTTTCAGGATTTTGAGTTTCAGGATTTTGGTCTTTCAGGATTTTGGGCTTTCAGGATTTTGAGTTTTCAGGATTCTGAATTTTCAGGCTTTTGGTTTCAGGATTTTGATTTTCAGGCTTATGATGTTTCAGGCTTCTGAATGGGAACCATATATATATATATATATATATATATATCCACATATGTGTATGCAGATATTTTTATCTATATAGATATATACGGATATACATCTGTAGATAAGGGTGGGAACATAGCAGAAACATATGTCTACATGTACCATGAATGGGGCTGACAGGCACAAACAACATACATTATGCGCAACTAAAAGGTACCCCCCCCCACAGCCAAGCATGTCTGCCCTGCAATACACTAACAACTGTTGCAGATTCCATAACCAGGACCTTACACAATAAGGCCACAAGATGTTGACAGTACCCCATCCCACCTGTATGATGTCAGGGTGGTGTCAGTAACATATCATGCAGTACAGTCAGGCTCATAATGACTCCCATTTTGCAGTCATCTGTTACCTTTGTTAGCCAGAGTCCCATACTGTTGGCCTGTACTACAGAGATGTAGATTTCAAGCAACAGTGGTCCCAGGACTGAACCCTGAGGTACTCCACCTGTCACTTGTCTGTGGATGGCCTTGGAGATGGTTGCACCTACAGTTTGGGTTCTGTCAGTAAGCCATCTCGCAAACCGTCAAGTAGCATAGGGATGTATGGCCGGATTAGTATGTTAGTCTATGTTTCCAGGCTGGTGTATGGTACTGAAGGGCTTGTCAAGGTCCACATAGGTGTTGTTCACTGCCTTACCCTCTTCAACAGCTATGCAGACTGAGTCAAAGCAGACAATCGGTTTCAGGAGGCAAGAGTGGCCCTCCATGAGCCCAATCTGTGTAGGGACCAGTGTTTGAGGGTTGCCAATGTCTGTGTTCCAAACCTCCCTGATAATGCATTCCATGGCCATGCAGATCAGGCTCATCAGACTGATGTGACAGTAGTTCCAGGGATCCAAGGTGGATCCCCCTTGTGGAGTGGGATAACTGCAGCTGTGCACCACTCAGTGGGCACCAGGCCTGATGCAAGGTTATGATTACACACGACAGTCTAGTCCCATGGATGATGTATTCTTAGCTGTGGATAGTGCAGTTTCTGCCTGTGTGTCTGTGATTATTGGCCAGTGGAACTCTGTTCATATTGCCATGGGCCCTTTCGGGGGTGAGAGGGGGTGACTGTGGCACTAAACCAATCCACCAGAATATTGGCACAATCCATGGGAGCAGTCTGTGTAATGCCATTCTGTCGTAGCTCAGAGCACTTCTCAGCATTGCCAGTTAGATTCTGGACATAACTATAGAATGCTGTGTGGTTGTCTATGGAATCTGTGGTAATTTTAGTTACATAACCAGCTTTGAAGGATTCCATGAGGGATCTCATTGTCTTACTGTGGTTGGTAAGGAAGTCATTTGCATCCTTGGAGTATCTGTTTTGCTTCAACAGTGTCTACCTTCTGCTGTAACTCTGTTAATGGCAGGCGACCACCAGACTGGCTTGCTTATTTGGGAGGTGAGTGTTGTGGTTCCATGTGGGATGTCAGGAATCATGCACAAGTGGATGTGCTCATACAGTACCTTAGTGCAGGATTCATCAGTAAAATTGTCAGCTCCTGTCTCCATGGGTGTCACAAACATTGTCACTTCTGCCTTGAGCAGCATGAAGTTGGCTTTGGAGAGGTCTTTTATGGACAACTGTATATACATTCCTTTCACATGTTCACTTTGATTAGCCTATGGTGGGATTACTGTGGTGAAACCTCAGTCTCATGTACTGTTGTGATGGCTTAGGGGTTAATTACTGTGACTATGATGTACAGGGTCCTGGGTTCATGACATGCAAATGTGGGTTATTTTGGTCCGGCCAGGGCAGCAGTTAATGCATACAGACTAATTGTGGCAATTTAGATTAGTCACACACAATACAATTCAAATGCCCTTCATTGGCAATCCTGCTGATGGCAATCACTGGGGAGTACACCTTTGGGGAAACGAGTACTCCAGCAATCTCTGTGCATGCTATAACAGTGTAATGCTGTAGTGTGATATAGAACACTGGTAGGGGTTCTAGTCCCGCACATGGAAGTCGGGGATGCTTTTGTGTCTGTTCCTATGCCTGTGTGGAGAGCACTGCATGTTTGGCTAGTCACACTCACTACACTTCATTGGCCCTACTTTGGCAATCCTGCTGATGTCACCCACCTAGAAATACACCTCTGGGGATGCTGTAACTCAGTAACCTCCGTAATGCGTCTTGTAACTATGTACTGTTGTAATGTGGCAAAGTAGTTAGTTAGGTATTCTAATCCCAGACCTGGCAACTATGTGTGTGTGTGTGTTCATCCGTCTGCCTCTGCCTGAGTAGAGAACATTGCTTTTTAGAGTAGTCACACTCCATACAATTCACATACCCAACTTTGCCAAGGCATTCAGGATTTGGCTGCTGATGTCACCCACCTGGAAATACATTTCTGGGAACCTTGTAGCCCAGTAATCTCTATAGCGCATGTTATAACTGCGTAATGCTGTAGTGTGATGAACTAGTTAGGTAGGAGTTCTATTCCAAGACATGGTGTGTGTGTGTGTGTGTGTGTGTGTGTGTGTGTGTGTGTGTGTGTGTGTGTGTGTGTGTGTGTGTGTGTGTGTGTGTGTGTGTGTGTGTGTGTGTGTGTTTCTCAGTCATATCCTGTGTGGAGGTGGCTGTGAGTGTCTAACAACTGGACTTGTTGAGGAGTGAGTTTTGTACTTTTACTATATGGTGGCCATATTATATGTCACAATGTCCACCTGATGAGGTTTACAGATTTCAATCAGCCAAGAGACTGGGTTGGCAAGCCATAACCCTACATCTGATAAAAGTCCTGGTGAACAAAGTAAGCAACCCTAATATTACCCAGAATACAGTCTGAACCCATGTCTGATACAGAAACACACTTGCCTAGAAGACTGCCGCTACATTCCTAGTACCCTGCATATTTTTGACAGATAGTAAGCATGTTGTGATTGCAGTGGGCTGCAGAGGGCATGGCACCCTGTCCACTAGTACAATAGGCACATAATTGCTGACAATGCACCTTCACTATGACCCCCACTAGACGCCTGCAACATATGTGGTGCCATCAAATTTGATCCTCAAAGGACATACAATGCCTTACACACATGCCCTGCATAGACAGATGCCACTGACACCAGGGAATACCTGTATCATGCTAACAATGCAGGTGGCACTGGGTACCAGCACATTTGTAGAAGAAATGGGCAGGTATGGACCTCCCCTACACCCTTCCTGCACATCCCTAGCTATCTTGCCTACTGTCTTTCCCTCTTTGTGCCCCTATTTCAACACTCTCCTGCAATAAGCGTGTCTATGCCTGTTTGCATGGGGGTAAGTGGGAGTAAGCACTTTTAAGCAGCAGTAGGCGGGTTTCAGCCTGTTTGCACAGGGGTTAGCACTGCCTACACAGGCTAAGTAATCTAGAAGCTAACTGAGTGGAGAAACTGTAACCGGCTGTTAGCACTGCTTCTTGACTTGCAAACACACTCACTAGTATTTATATATGCTTACTACTGCTAATTTATGCTAATACCTGCTTACTAGTGCCTTATTCATTATGACACTGACACTTCACTCCAGTTCACATTTAATTGTTGTTATGCAGGTTATACAGCAAACAGATGTCAAAATATGTTCATATACAGATTTCCAATGGAAAATGGTATGTGCTGCAGTGGGATTTGAACTGGGAACAT